>NC_056735.1:1754579803-1754762303 GCF_019279795.1 Protopterus annectens
TCATTTAAGTGTGTGCAAGGATGAAAGGCATGCACCAGCTTACTGATTTAGTGTTATTTCAGAATGAGTTTAGAGGTCAGCAGAATGTGATGGGATGTAGATCAGAGCTGAACCTATTTTAGAGTTAAGTCTAGACGATAGGATAGTATTAAGGGTTGTAGAGCAGAGATGAGTCTATTTCAGAGAGAGTTTAGATGGTAGTACATTACACTAAGACATGGATCAGAGACGAGTGTATTTCACAATCAGTTTAGATGGCACTGACTGCCCAGTATAAGAGAGTATGAGTCAGAGCAGAGTCTGTTTTAGTGTGTTCAGATGGTACACATGGGTCATGGAATAGAGATGATCCTATTTCACAATGAATTTATGAGGCACCGCTGTATGACAGATCGTGGATCAGAGCTGAGTCTTCCAGCATTGGTAAAGTAATTTCTCTAACCTGTCCCATGTAGTTTCTAAACAGATGAAGGAGAACAAATATATTCTATTAACATTTTTTCTTTTTAACTATGAAATCCACTCTACAACATTTCTAATACCACACACACTAGGAGGCAATTCTGTCACATTCATTTCTACAATTGTTTTCATTCTATCTTCTCTTCATTAGTTGCTGTGATATTGTGTTGTGCGATGGTTTCTTTCCTAGGATAAACTAAATCTTTCTCTATGCACTCTGACAGAAGCCATCTGCAGTGCATATGTCAACAAATACCTGACATTCTCTTAGCATTCCTGTTGCCCACTATAAGAAAAACAGTATCATGTTTTCTCTTTTCTCGGTAAATAGATCATATTCTATACAACTAAACACAATCACAGCCTCATCACATGTCTCGCCTGTGCTCATTGAAGTGTTTTGTTAGGCCATTTTGTTTCACGTAATGCAATCAACATTAATAAGTATGTTTTATCTATTCCAAAATTAGACTTGCAGCATGTCTATAATGTACACTTCTAACTCCTTCCAAAACATGTCTACAACATAATTTATTTTCGAGACATACCAGTACCCTTCTTTATTTTATATGGAACTGCTGTTTTAAATTTTAAGTTAGAGTTTGCCTTATTTATAACAACCTCAAGGAAAACCAGTAGTTGTTAATTTCTGCATTTGTACAATTTAACACAAGGCACATGCGAGTTATTGCTTTTAAACAGAATTTTTTTTTTTTTTTCATGAGGAAGGATTTGTTTGAAATATATTATTCCTTTCATGGAAAAAAGAAACTGGAGACATGAACAGATCAATGTTAGGTAAAATGTCACAGACTTGCAATATTTATATATACTTTAGTTCTTTCTATGCTAGTACACTTAGTATGTCTGATTGTTAGCAAGCCTATAAAACATAGCATTATTATAGTCTATAAATTATTTTTTTGCACATCTTTCATATGAAAATGAAATGCAGGTATATTCTACTCTGTCTGTTGTTTTGTTGTATTGAAAAGGAAGATTAACTGCAGATTTTTTTAGAAAAGGAATTGATGTTTTCTGCTGACATGACTCTCGTTTATGTAGCTCTAACACATTCCTAGTCTATGTCCATTGTTTTTTCAAGGGTTCTACGCCCCAGGATTTTAGATATGCTAGTCAAGCATGTGATTTCCTGGCCTCGGGAAATTCCATGCACTAGTGTTCTTTATTGCTGAAAAGCTGAGTCACCTGGCATTTTATTTCATTGACATTTGTATTTCCATTTGTTTTCAGGCACAGCTTGCTTATATTACACATACTCTACAATAATGATACCCTTTCAGCCATTAATGATGGGTGGTACTGTAGCATGAGGGGGTGCTAATGTCTAAACCATTATTTACACTACTAGTTCACCCGATCACATTTTAGCCATGAAACTGCTTTGCATTCATGAATCGTGGTCTGTTGAGTTAGTCAACAAATATAATGCTTGCATGGTGCTTTCGATTCATAGGAAACCTCTGTCCAGTTTATCATTGAAATGAAATGCTTCAAGATTCATCTTGTATTTGCTCTGTTTTATAGTAACAGAAAGCAGCTAATTTTCTTCATGGCTCTACAGTTATTTTAAAAAGTATACCGATATAAAAATGTCACTAGCATACTGTCTATTTTCAGTGCACTGTTTTTAAGATAAAAACATTTATTTGTATTCTGCAATAACTCAGTGGCATGTGGGAATCGGTTTCATAACTTCTGTGACTTTGTAAAACTGAAACTGGAAAACATTTAAACATTAAACTGTACGTAAAGTAAAAGAAGATGGGCAAAATAAATTAGAAGGTAACAAAATGCAATTGAAAACGGTTTGCCATATCACAGGATCATAGCATTATGACTCTAAATCATTTAGTTTCTCTGGATACAAAATGAGCCAATGCAATGGTATGCCACTATTTTCTTTCATATAGCAAGGCAGCATCAGAGCTGCTCTTTGACTAAGTAGAGTGGGCCAATGAAAGAAGACTAAAGTGTAGAAGAAGAACACACCGCTAACTCAGACAACAAATTATTGCATTACTGAGCAGTGTTCCAAGATGTCCAGCTAAGTGCAAATAAGAGGAAGCTAGTAGTAGCAAGGAGTACTAGTAGATGTAGAAAGAATCTAGCTTGTACAGGCACCCCCCCAAAAATAAATAAATAAATAAGCATGCTGCAAATACTAGAGCATTTTCATTTCACTCTGCAGCAGTATATGTGCAACCAGGATATGTGGTTTTGAGTAAGCACCATGATAGTTCATAATAGCTCAGTGGTTAACATTTGTGTATCAAGGATCTCTAGTTTGGGGTTCAGGTCTCACTGACAACCTCAGAAGAGAAAAAGCTCTGATCAATTTGCAGTTGTTTCTTGGCAGATAGAGTATTTAATGAATTCCCGATTTGCTAAAGAGTTTACCTTATATACTGACACATCAGAGATAGGTTCAGAGGCAGTGCTACCCCAGGCCATTCAAGGTAAGGAACAGCCTGTTTGCTATAACAGTAAGAGCTGAGCAATGCAGAAAGAAGATATGCAGCTGTTGGAAACAGAATATCTAGCAATAAAGTGGACTTTCTATGTCTTGAAATACTCTGGCAGATCAGTTTAAAAGTGAATCATGTTCTTTTGCATTGGTCAAGTAAACAAACTGATGACAATCGAAAGCTGTGCCAGTACCTGATACCTCTCACCCTATTAATATAAGAAATCTAGACACAGCTTAAAATAATGAGGGTGGGGGAAAAGGTCCAAAACAAGGGATAGATTTTAAATGTTGCTCTTATAAAATTTAGAAAGTTGTTAGAACAACAGGATTTGTGTTAGTATGTATTTTCTGAAGGATACAATATCTGAAACACAGGTCCTCAGTGATTTGCCTGAAATCCGCAAATTTTACGAGGAACAGACCAAAATATGAGAAAAAAAAAATGGACATTCTGCAAAAAATCTGGACAGTTAAGAGGTATGGAAGTGAAAACTATCCCTCCAGTACTTTCAGTAAGTAATGATCCACGGGTCTATATTAGAACACAGAACATTCAAAATGTCGAGTGTTCTAATATGGAACCCTATGAATCGAAAATTGAAAACATCGAACATTCAGAACAGCAATTTTTTTCCTAGGTTAAAACTTTGCTGTTCCAAAACACATACACACAACACAAGCACACCAAACAAACAGCAATCCACACACATACACCTAAACTCTTACACCTAATCTTACATTAAACTATGCATGCACCACAAACTATCCACTTACCTTAACCCAAACCCTAACCCTAAGGTCTGTCACTATCTCACAATCACCTCACCCGCACCCTACTCACCTACCCAACCCTAACCCTCACGTCCACACAATCGCACACTTACCTGACCCGCACCCTAACCCTAACTCACCTAACCTGCCCTAACCCTCACATCTACACAACCACACACTTACCTGAACCCGATCCATAAGTTTCCACCACAGAGCTGAAAATACCGCAGCAACAGAAATGGCAACCAAATTCTTTCACTAGGAAAAAATCTGGTTTTCTGTTTCTTCGATATTTTTAGCGTTCACTGAAAATGGGTCGATATTAGAACACTCGACATTTTGAACGTTTGGTGTTCTAATATAGACCCTGATCCACAAGCCCAGCCTAGTAACAGAAATGATGATGAACTGTCCAAGATCTACAGCTGAGCATTTTGACTCCAAAACACTTTGGGACAGATTCCAAAAGACCTGCACTCATATGTCTGCCCTGATGCCAAAAAAGTTGCTCTAACTGCAAGGGACTTACCTTGGTGTAAGGCCTATATATAAACAGGTTTACTGTGTTGCCCAGATTCCAAAGCACCTGTTCTCAGCCTGATCTCATTGTAAGTGGTCACTTACACTGAGAGCCAGTCTTTTGGAATCAGGCCTTTGTTTTAGGCTGGGGATGTAGTTGAAAGATATTGTCTGGAAAAATGTGTAAGGTGCCTTTAAGTGTACTTCAGTATCGACAAGTCTGTTTGCAAAAAAAAAAAAATAACAATAAAGGTTGTATGTAAGGGGATGCCTAAAAGAAGAAAACCAGGAAGTCAGTTCCTCATCTGGAGAATCATTTGATGAAATAGCTTAAAAGATTTGATTGGGAGATAATAGTCGAGGCTAACCTGTGAAACCTACATTTTGGAAATACTAGCTTAAATTACTGGAAAATGGATCTGGGAAAGGTGTCTAGCCCTGGGATTTTGTTTTAAATATAACCTGTATTCTGGAGCAGCTGTATGGACTATGAATCTCTCATGAAATTTATCTAAAGTACTATATATTTTGTTTGGATTTGCAAAGCCTTGGCTATGGTTTTGATTTTTTTTTTTACTTGGGACAAAAAAAACCTCTATTTGTATAAGTCCTGTCTCCAGTATTGCCTAAAACTTTCAGTGTTTAATAGGAAAAATCCTTGAGGTGGAAGTATGCATTGAGAAGTCATTGAATTATCATGATTTTTATGTGTATGGCAATGAACAAGTCATTTGGTAAAGATGACAAATTGCTTTAAATTATATTCTGGAACCTCAAACTGCAGAATGAAGGTGATTTTTATGTATGCTGAAAAAAATAACTTCTTTCATAAATGTGCAATGCATGCATGTAACTCATCTAGCGCACTTTTGACATGCACTGTTAAGATGCCGTAGCCTTTATGTGCTATGGATTAGGCCTTTCTGGTTTTGCTAATCAGTGTTCCTAGTTAGCCAACAAAGCTCCACCCATGCCCAGTCTGTGAGTAAGGTTTCTCAAGTTTTTCATACAACCATCCCTGTGGTTCAGACATTTTTGATTAAACCTGTGGCATCAGCATCATGTACAGACTGATGAATTTAACAAAATTTGTTGTTAATGAGACCCTGGACAACTCAGGTAAGTACTAGAGTAGCAACCTTTGTCCACCATTTTAAGCCTAGCCAGTGTCACTTTTTGTGCTTGAATTAACCTATTCCATTTGGTATTAGATTGGCCTTACCCGACCCATTGTCAATAATTATATATTACCCCTAGTGAGAATAACTGGAATCATACCATAGCTAATTTAAGAGGACCCATGTATGGCATGAAGCATAAAGCATTTAGGAGCTGCCTCTGTCCATTAGTACTGGAGGTAGCAGTCCTAGGGTAAATTTTCTATTTCCCATCCACAGATCAAAGTTGCACTTGAATCTGGACAGGAATGAGCTTGTTTTATGAGGAAGGTGAGTGTGTTAATAAGCAATGGTATCCTCTGTGAGATATATCTGTCCCTCCAAACCATTCTGCTGATGTTACAGAAGAGGTATAGATCCCTGGACTGAATTTTTCTGATACCATTTGACTTGCTGATTTGCAGCAGGTCCATCAGTATTGGGTCAGAGGATAAATCTTGTGTGGCAGACACAGGTCACCTCTTACCAGTCTGCAGAATGCTACATACAGTGACAGGACTTTAAGCTGGTCTATGTAGGATGTATTGTTTAGGCCTTGTATCCTTTTAGTAAAGTATCTCTGTGTGCATTGCCGTTGTTACATTTAACTGGACAGATACATGACAAAGGAGGCATATATGCTCAATGGTTTGGCCTAATGAAGGCTGAGTAAAGTAAGAAAGTGACATCCCTTGATCGTTATGCAATCTCTTGATTTATAAGCTGCACAATACAGAACAACTTTCTTATTACATTCAACACATGTTGGTCGAAAGTTAGGTTACTTTCCTCATAAGTTCCCAGATTACGATCATTTGGGTCAACTGTTAGGGGTGTATAGTCAATGTGGAAGTTGCCAGGAGTACATTGCTTTCCAAAGGACACAATAACGCATTTTTATAATTTAGTTTCAGTCCATGATTTTGGCACTAGTTATTTGCTTGTTTCAAACTTCCCTGCAGAATGGCAAAGTCATTTGGGGATTCAATGACTGCCCCTAGTCTGCAGTCATTTGCAAACTTAGACTGACATAACCCTTTGACAATGACTTTTACTTCAGAGAAGTAGATGCCAAACAGGAGAGGTCCCAGCACTGAACCCTAAGATAATCCACTTGTAACTGGTTTCTTTGTGGAGGTAGTTTCCCCTATTTTAATTTCCAGAATTCTATCTGTGAGCCAGCTGGCAATCTATCGAGTGATGTAGGGGGAGTTATTCCTAGTTTATTTAGCTTTTCTACTATGCCTGAGTGGAGGTGGGGATTGTCAAAGCTTTGACCAGGCTGAGAGTTGTGGTTTGTACCATTTTCCTTCATCAATTATTTTGGTATCTTTTCAAAAAAAATCTATCAGGTTAAGTAAGCATGACCTGCCCTTGACGAATCCAAACTGAGATGGGTTCAGTGGTTGAAAGTTCCCAATACCCTCAATAATTATTCCCAGGAGTAGTAATTCCATGAGTTTGGATAAGAAGCTAGTCAGCCTTATAGGTCTGTAATTGCCTGGGTCTGTGGAAGAACCTCTCTTATGTAGGGGAATGACTGCAGCGGTTTTTCATTCGCTTCATACAAAGTCAGTAAGGAGGCTGAGATTGAACAGTGCTTTTAGTGGTGTGGCTTAATCATGCTTCATGCTATATAAGAGACATCCAGGGATATTGTCAGGACCCACTGATGCAGTATTTTTGCTTTTGATAGTGGTTTTAGGACTTGGCCTTGTGTGGTAGCTGGAGGTGAGTTGGGTTAAGGTTTATCTTGCGAGATAAATGGAGGGAAGAGGAAAGTTTGAGCTGAATTTATTGGACAGTAGATCCAGTGTTTCTTATAGGACTTGTAATTGTTTCTGCCTTGACTGGCTATTTTGCCCTCAAACTTAGCTTTGATGGATTTTTATTAAGCTCCTGAGTTGTTTGTTTAGTTCAATGAAAAGAGCTCTGTCTTTTGGGTAATTACAGTACTTACTTTTGAGCAAAATTGTGTGTGTATGTGTGTGTGTGTGCGTGTGCGTGTGTGTGTGTGTGTGTGTGTGTGTGTGTGTGTGTGTGTGTGTGTGTGTGTGTGTGTGTGTGTGTGTGCCTTCTGTGAAGGTTGGGAACTGGCCTGGCAACTTGACACCATAAAAACACCACTGCCAATCAATCTGCGGACTGGTTGGTCACCTACCTCCTATCACCTACCCCAACAGTTCAATAGTATTCTCCTTCCATCCTGAACTCTACTGCTTGTCACAAACTGAACCCTACCATCTCACCTAACCTCCTCTTACTTAGGTTTGTCTCTGACAATTGAACTACTGTAATCTATTAGTAGCTTTTGTGTTCTCTTTTTTAAATTCACAACAATGTAACCTTTTACTTTCTGCATTTACCAATGCTATTTGCATGCTATATTATTTAATCTGAGGAGCTTTTCTGCCCAGGCCTCCACTGAAAATGGACACATATCCAGTCGGACTCTCCCGGTCAACAAATATAAAATAAAATAATCTGCTGTGGCGACTCCTAATCAGGAAAAGCTGAAAGACATTGCTATTCATATGCATTATACAATAGGTATATCTTTTCTTTCTTTTTAACAAATAACATTTACTTCAACATTGCATAAATTGCTCAGCTCCTGCCTTCCCTTAGACATCACTCCTCCTCCTCCTGAACGTTGTTCTGCATGCATTATCACCAAAAATTCCATTTAGTGTTATGTAATTTGCTCCTTCCTTTTTCTAAAGAGTCTACCCCCATTTCTTTTATCTTCATTACAATATTCAATACTTCAACTATATTTCATTTAGATTTTGATTTCCATTTTCTAGTAATCATTTTTGGCAGGCAGCATCATTAAGCTTACCAAGGCCTTACTATGTCTAGATAATTCAGATCCTGTATCCCAGCTGAAAAGAATAATTTCTTTAGTTATGTTCATTCATTCCCCCTAAATTTCTGGCAGAGTACTCTGTAAGGATTTTTATTAAATATTCCACATCATTACACTCCCAAAAAAACATGTTCTAGTTATCTCATTCCTTCCCATCATACCTCCTGTATTTGCTATCTGAGATAAATTCTCTGAAGTATGCTTTGGGTATAAAAATACCTATATGCAAATACTTTCAAGCAACAATCCTAAGTCTTCTGAACTTTTTTGCATACTTGAGAGCCATGCAGATGTTATCACATTATTCATTTGTAAATAACCTTCCAGTCCCTCTAGCCAATCTTCTCTAACCTCCTTTGATTGATACTTATAGTTATCATACTACATATTATATACTGTATGCTGTATTCCTTTTTTAACATTTTTTTCTATAAACATTAAGCTGCACTTCTATCTCCATAAGTAGAATTATTTGTAAAAGCTATTTGCTTCTATTTTGACTCCTGTCTAAGGCCTTAACCTTATTCAGAGTTGTAAACAAGCCCGGCACCACAGGACCTGGAAAAACAGTAACCAATGTAGCTGGAACACACGCGTGCTAAATGCCAGAGTGATAAAAGTTTATAAAGAGAACTTTTATTAGAAACCAATATAAACCAAGCACTTTTGCTCGGGTAATACCGAGCTTTATCAAGGTGAAACAAGTATTGCTTCACTTGTAGGCTTTAAATAAACATCTCCAAGGTCACATGACCTCATTGATTACACCAATAAAATATTCAATCACCATTTTAAAAGACAAGCACATTAGCCTCAAACAGTATTAATAAATTCCTTTCCTGTAAGTAAAAAAATTTTTAAAAAACAATTCTTATGAGACAAGATACTAGTTTAAAAATATGGATATAAATATGTGACATTGTTACAGTTGTTTTACTTAGTTTTTCAAATAAAATCATAGCACATAAAGTGACATTGAATATACATATAACAATAAACATAATCACAACAATAGTCTGCTAAAATCATCTTACTACGTACATACTATACTACTGTTATGGTCCAAAATGACTGTAAACCTAACAACCGCACTGAATATAGCCAAGTGTAGAGCTGTGATAAAATAACACTATTCAACTAATCCCCATAGATCAAATGTACATACTTATTTAACTCTACAAACAAGCTTGCCTTAGCTTCAGAACACTATTGATATTAATATTTTCATTCAAACCGGGAAACTTGCTGGAGTCCAATTTCAATTGCCAGAATAGTTCCCGGTACTCCAGCCTGGTTTCCCAACTGCCACCCCTGATGTCTGGTGTAATTTGTTCGAGAACCATAAATTTTAAGTGCATGTTCTCACAAAGCAAAGAATGCTTATAAAATGCATTAGCTGCTTCTATTTTGACTCCTGTCTAAGGCCTTAACCTTATTCAGAGTTGTGTAAAACTGTGAAGTACTGACAGATTTAAGCCTCATGTTGTAATTTTTACAGCATTTTTCTGTAAACAACATTACTGGTAAATTTCTGCATAGTCTGGTGCTTAGTCAGTGCTAGGATTGCAGTAGTGGCAGTACTGTGAATTGTGTTCCGGGATTTGTGCTCAGTACTTTTATAGCTGCTTATATTCCAGTTTTGCTGCTAGAGTCTTACAGTCTGCTTATCACTTACCTGCCTATTGTTGCATTACAGTGTCTTTCTGTGTACCTTGCTACTGCTTTTCCCCTGATCTTTGTCTCTGCCTCAACCCCCACCGAAATATTAAGCTAAAGTTTCTGAAATTGTAATCATAGGACGAAAGCTCCAATACTGGCTTTATTTGACTGGATCCCTGTGCAGGAAGTCTGCTTCTTGTGGATTGATTTTTTTCTCAGCCCCTCCACACTTTTCCTGTCATGTTGTGGTTTTAAAGATCTGTTTTTCTGGCTTCTTCCCCTTATAGCAATCTGATTCCCAAAGTTCCTCCCACCCCACTTACTTTGCTATTGTCTATTTTGTAAGCCATTTAAGTATTTTCCCACCCATTGTTTTCCATGTATCCGTAACACTAAATGCTGACCAAGCAAACAGTATTGCTCTTGTGTAAACCTCCCTTACTACAGATTGTCTCTTCTTCAATTTCACAGAGCTCCCATCTACTTGATGCCCTCTCCACACTCCAAGAGAGACCTGAGTTAATTCTGTTCCATCCTTGTCAGATAAAATATTTATTGTATGGCTTTGCATTTCAGCTAACTGTTTTAGCGTGCCACTGTTTTATTTTTGCTTTATTTGTTGATTTTGCCTTTAAATCAGTACTTGAGATTGCCTTTTCCAAATAGTTAAAACTGTTTTGTTGTAGGATTATACTCTCAAGCAATATTTCTTTGGGTTTTACATTAAGAGGTTAGCAATGCCCTGTACAGATGCAAACACCTTGATAATAAATTGTATCTATAAAGTTCCCCTTAGAACTGAAACCTAACACTTAGTGTGGCTAAAACAAAGCCATTGCACAGAGACAAGCTTAAAGCCGCTAGTCTGCATGTTAAACAGCACTATTATCAAATCTTATTGCAATCTAATCTAGTCTTGTGTCAAAATCCAGAGATCACTCAAGGAGACCTCTGTATAATCCAGTCCATAACCTACAGTAGCCCACTCAAATACAGTTCTGGACAGCATGGATATGCTATTATCAAATGTCTCCATAGCCATCTTGGTAGATATTGGCATTCTGAGAGAGTGCACCAATTGTCTCATCTTCACAGACAACTGCATAATGCTTAAAGTAAAAAACACAGTATGTGAGAGGTGCACATGCACAATTTCACTGGAGGCAAAAATCTCATATACAATTAAGGATGGCAAAACACACATTTCCTACATCCACCACACATTGTGTCTACCATACACATGGCCAGTTTATGTTGAGGCACTAAAAAAGCAATCTCCCAAACCTCAAAGACCTCCTAAGTCTATAAACAGCAATGCCTATCCTCAGTAATCTCTAAAGCATTCACCAAAAGCAACAATAAGCACCACACGTACATCTATACCCAGTGGACCTCCAAGAACAAAGCCTATAAGGCAAGCCAACACATTACCAAGGAATCTTGCCATGGGATATTCCATCGTATGAGACACAGATGCCTCACTCAATAGGCTGAATGAAGACATGATAACAATTAGTTGTTTATCTGGAGCCAGGATCCACCAAGTTACACATGCACTCAAGTCACTACACCACAGGTACCAGTATGATTCTATCATAGTCCATGTGGGTGTTAATGACCTGAGACATACCTCCCTGACCTATATGAAGAGAGACATTATAGATCTCTCTGAAAATGTGTTTGAGGCAGACATGTGCCTTGCAATGCAGAGCATTCCACTTTCACCAGAATAATGCCACAGTATGAATAAAAGATGATTGACTTCAATAATTGGTTTAGTTTCTGGTGTCTTTCCAGGGGGATTAAATATTTGCCAGCATGAGAGGACATGGTTAACAAACCACATTGCTTTGCAAAGGATGGCCTGCACCTGTCCCCCCTAGGCTTCTGAATATTGGCTAGAAATTTATCCAACCCTTGGAGCCTTTTTTCAGATAATGGCAAATTGACAAACCTACAGACAGATCAAATAAAACACAAAGAAATCTAAAGGGGTTACTGTTCAATACTGGTAACCTAAACAAGAACTCAACACCCTGCAAGGTCTTCTCTTTCTGGAGAATATATTTGTGCCATTACAGAGACATGCCCTGGGATTCAATAAATGTTTTTTCCCATGCAAGAATAGTGCATCAGCTCCTGCATGGAATATGGCTGCCAAGCGAACCAGTAAACAAGGCCGGGGGCATGCATGAGCCTGCCAGCACTATTCTGGTGTGGACACCACTGAATAATGCTAATTACCTCATTTGCAAGTGAAAACCATGTAAATGATGTGAATTAGAAATTCAGTAAGAAGGCAGGCATCCATGCCAGAATAGTGTCCATTGCAGAAATATATTCGGTTACTGACCATGTACATTTCTGCAAAAATCAAAATAGGGCATGACAGCTGAATGTAAAGCATGTATTATAATCTTTAGGCATGCCAATGGCCAAAAATATGGCCATTGGGATGGAAATGTGATGCAAAAATATGAAATTCAAAGTTTTTTTTGGTTGATTTCAGCCATTTAAGCATAGTGCCGTGGTGCACAAATAAAATCATACTGAAAATAAAAAAAAAATGTGAGAAGACAATTTTAAGTGAAATCTGCATTTTGCCATTGTAGTGTATAGCATGCAGAATCAAAACAATAACAGGTAACACTGGTCTCTAAGGGGAAAAGCTTTGGTGTAGTGGTGTAACTAGGGACTAAGGCAGTGGGATATGCAAATGAGCAAAATTTACTAAATCACAAAATGGGAGACCATTCTCTGGCTACACCTAACCTTGTAGGAGCTATAAGGCACTGGTGTAAGCAGGAGAAGCAGCTGACATGAAAAGGGGATGTTTCATGCTTGGTGTAAGCACTTTGGAGCTCAATGGCTTCCATATGAGCTTAGCTAAGCACAATTAAGCAAGGGGGTGTGTCTGTGGCTGTATTTACTTATTCCATGAAATGAGGAGCGTGTTCCCATCCAGTGGAGGGCCATTTCTGCTTAAAAGTGTTTACCTTAGCTAAACGAGTTTGCACAGCACACACCTGGTCTTAAACACAAGAAAAAAAAAAAGCTGTAAATAGCAGAAATGTTTACATTTGGGCAGCGGGTTTGCGCGGCATGCCGCAGGGTGTAAAAGGGGTAGAAATTAGAAGGAAAAACAAAAAAGGGGAATAGCAGAATAAAAGCAATCAAGTACAAATAATATAGCTGATTGGGGGAATGTGTCATAATCAGCCAATCATCCAGGCAGCATTTGCAGCACAACAGTATAAACTATGCAAACACCTTCCAGTTTGTTTTTTTCCCACAAACTCTGCACCACTGGTGTACACACACGGGGGAATTTTAACTGACAAAATGTTAGGGGCTGCTGTCACTTTGATACATCAGTATGTGCTAGAGGCTGAGGGTGGGTGAAAGGAGGATAATGCTGGCAACTGCCCCAGACTGAGGAGGAAGAGAAGAGTGTTCAGACCCAGAGTAATCTACCAGGGGCTACATGACCTGGAGATAGTAGAGCTCTACAGGGTGGATAGAGACATACTTCAACAACTCATTGAGCTGTGCTGGCCTCACCTCAGACCCAGAGCCAACAGAGGGGTACCCATCCCAGTGGACACCAAGGTATGTGTAGCCTTAAGAATACTAGCTACAGGTACTTTCCAGAGACCTACTGGAGACATCATGGGGGTCTCACAGGCATCTGCATCCAGAGTACTCTGTCAGTTCCTGGATGCCATGCTACCACATGCTGGTGAGCACATTTACTTCACCAGCACCCATGAGGAGAGGACCAGCAATATGTGCCTCTTCCACAGTGTAGCAGACTATGCAGAGGTACTGGGTGCCATAGACTGCACACACATCCACATCAAAGCACCACCCAGTAAACAGGGTAAGGTCTACTTAAATTGCAAGGGCTTTCACTCCATCAACTGCCAGGTCATGTACAATGCCCAGGGCATTATTATTAATGTGTGTGCTGGCAGCCCTGGAAGCTATCATGACTCCAACATCTGGCATTCCTCACAGCTGTACCAGGGATTTGCCGGGGGGACATCCCGTATGGCCATCTGGTAGGGTATGCTGACTATGCACTGGAGCCGTAGATGATGACTCTCATCAGAAATGCACACACACACACACACACACACACACACACACACACACACACACACACACACACACACACACACACACACACACGCACACAGACACACACACACACACACACACACACACATGCACACACACTCAAGAACACCATAACGAGGCACATGCACAAACCAGGATCATTACAGAGCATGTGTTTGGGAAGCTCAAGTCATGGTTCTACTCCCTTGACATATCTGGTGGAGCCCTGCAGTACTCGCCAGCCACATGTGCACACATGTTCAAAGTATGTGCCATGCTACACAATATGATCCTGCAGAAACAGCTGCACCAGGAACAGCACAGGGAAGGGCCATACAGCCCCCCACCATTGCCAAGGTCCAGACAGGCACAGAGGGACTCGGATGAGGAAACCCCTGAGCCAGCTCCTGTAGGCAGATGGAGGCATGCCCAGTATGCCCCGGCCTTGGCAAAGAGGCAACGTATAGCACACACACTGACAGTGTAGGGACCTAGGGACTGACACCCCTCTCTGACTTGCATACACAGTAAAATGGATGCCACATACATCACACTACCTGTACCTTACCATGTATAGGCAGTGTACTATGTGCATATGACATATGCAGCCCTCAAGCACTGTGCTCACAACTGCCCCAGGCACAAGGTAAGTCAGTCTTCTTAACAATAAATAAATTGATTAGTATGTTCTGATAGCATATCTATGGTATTGCTGCATGCATGCAAGGGAATAGAGTGGCCTACTTGGACAGCAGCAGACAACCAGAGTAACCTACCAGGGGCTACATGACCTGGAGATAGTAGAGCTCTACAGGGTGGATAGAGACATACTTCAACAACTCATTGAGCTGTGCCAGCCTCACCTCAGACCCAGAGCCAACAGAGGGGTACCCATCCCAGTAGATACCAAGGTATGTGTAGCCTTAAGAATACTAGCTACAGGTACTTTCCAGAGACCTACTGGGGACATCATGGGGGTCTCACAGGCATCTGCATCCAGAGTACTCTGTCAGTTCCTGGATGCCATGCTACCACATGCTGGTGAGCACATTTACTTCGCCAGCACCCATGAGGAGAGGACCAGCAATATGTGCCTCTTCCACAGTGTAGCAGGCTATGCATAGGTACTGGGTGCCATAGACTGCACACACATCCACATCAAAGCACCACCCAGTAAACAGGGTAGGGTCTACTTAAATTGCAAGGGCTTTCACTCCATCAACTGCCAGGTCATGTGCAATGCCCAGGGCATTATTATTAATGTGTGTGCTGGCAGCCCTGGAAGCTATCATGACTCCAACATCTGGCATTCTTCACAGCTGTACCAGGGATTTGCCAGGGGGGACATCCGGTATGGCCATCTGGTAGGGTATGCTGGCTATGCACTGGAGCCATAGATGATGACTCTCATCAGAAATGCACACACACACACACACACACACACACACACACACACACACACACACACACACACACACACACACACACGCACACACACACACACACACACACACACATGCACACACACTCAAGAACGCCATAATGAGGCACATGCACAAACCAGGATCATTACAGAGCATGTGTTTGGGATGCTCAAGTCACGGTTCTACTGCCTTGACATATCTGGTGGAGCCCTGCAGTACTCACCAGCCACATGTGCACACATGTTCAAAGTATGTGCCATGCTACACAATATGATCCTGCAGAAACAGCTGCATCAGGAACAGCACAGGGAAGGGCCATACAGTGTCCCACCATTGCCAAGGTCCAGACAGGCACAGAGGGACTCGGAGGAGGAAACCCCTGAGCCATCTCCTGTAGGCAGATGAAGGCATGCCCAGTATGCCCCGGCCTTGGCAAAGAGGCAACGTATAGCACACACACTGACAGTGTAGGGACCTAGGGACTGACATCCCTCTCTGACTTGCATACACAGTAAAATGGATGCCACATACATCACACTACCTGTACCTTACCATGTATAGGCAGTGTACTATGTGCATATGACATATGCAGCCCTCAAGCACTGTGCTCACAACTGCCCCAGGCACAAGGTAAGTCAGTCTTCTTAACAATAAATAAATTGATTAGTATGTTCTGATAGCATATCTATGGTATTGCTGCATGCATGCAAGGGAATAGAGTGGCCTACATGGACAGCAACAGACAACTGACAGCTATATGGGACACCAGGAAATGTTTGCCCAATACTGACCTCCCCACACTATGCAGTAGTACCCAAGGTGACAAAGCCCACTGCAGTATATGTGGGGGGCCAACTAACTGGGGGGATCATAGGTCACAGGCATGGATGCCAGTGGGGGGTCCCATACTCACTCCTCAGCCTCACCCATCAAGTCAGCTGTAGAAAACCATAAAGAAATGTCTGGCAAAGACCCACAAATGGTGATAATGATGAAATGCCCCCTATAGACTTACACAGTGATAGCAAAGAAGGTCTTGCAGTTGCAGTAAGGCTCTGTAGGGTAAGAAGTCTGAAACTCAAATGTATGCCATTATAATCTGACCAGTAGTCTTTAGTGATATGCCTCTAGTCTCCAAGACAGGGCACTATACTATGCTAAATGGAACCAAAATGTAAATCAAATATTAGCACAGTCTGTGCAAATGTGCACAGTCGACAGGTATGCCCCCCACCAATATCCCCATAGAAATGCAGCAACATGTATGCTTTCAGGGAAATAGCAGCAGAGCACACATTGGCAGGGGTGTCCCAATCAACAAGATAACTTGTTGCATGTCCACAATATACAGGGGGTCAAATAACTATGTATATGTGTGGTTAATACTGTCAGGATGTGGCCAGCACTTACTCCTGGATATTGTGTTGCAGTGGTCTAGGTACAGTGTTGTCTTTGACAGGGCCATGTTCTAAGAACTACAGTGCCAAGTATTCTGCATGTCAGTTACACCTAGGGTAGGAGTTGTGCACACTATCCAGATGTCAATATATGTTAATGCAGGAAAGCTGTACAGGTCATGGACAGGGGACACACATATGAACAGTACACAGCTTGGAGTAATCTACACAGTGCCTACAATACCTCATAACTGTACAAACCTATTACAGACTGTCCAGAGGTTTGCATCATAATTGTGGTCTGTATAACATGAAACTGTGGTTTTCTGGCAATTCACTGGCAAATCACACAAGACTAAGGTCAGAAAATAATAACAGTTTGTAGTGTCAGACTTCATACCCTATAGAAATATGCATGCTAATGCAAAATCTGTTATTGAATCACCATTCTAGGTTTGTAAGGCTAATACTTAAAAATGGTCCCCTATATTTAGGCCTCTGTCTCCAATCACTTATGGCTTTGTCCAGATGTCTGTCTCTCAGAAGTTGAGAGGTATGGTGACAAGTAGGACAGCAGGTACCTAAAGGTCAGTGTACTGCCAGTGTATAAAAGTCTGCCACCTTTTTGTTTCAGCACGGACAACATGTCACTGGCCAACAGCCATACCCCTGGAATGACACAGGTTGTCACAGAAGGAGCACAAGTATGCCTTGAATATCTGTTCTGCTTGTCCTAACATTGCATTTGCCTACCAACTATTTGCAAAACAAGAAAGGGTCATGTCAAAACAGCAATAGCAGAGACTGGGGAAGCAGACGGCAAACCCATAAGAGCAAACAAGCAATTAACAAACTGGTCTCCCAACTGTCTATGTTTGGCTGAACCTTATTAACACCCTGTCCCCATGTGTGGGCCTTTGACTGTCATATTTGTGCCTGTGCAGATGTCAGTCTGTGATGGTATGACAGCTAGGCCCACATAGCTAAATAGGTACACTCAGTGGTGGGAAGTCCAGAGCCCCGTGTGCAATGTAATAGCATGTACCCTGCTCACATCAGAATTACAAATACATAGCAGCCACTGTGGCCAAAGCCTGTGACTGGACTAAAGAAGGACAAACAGACACACATAAGGGGAAGGGATCCACTGGCCTGACAAATGGAGAATATGCACACCAGAACAGATTGCGCAGTAACATAGGTGCCATGCAGTGTAAGGAGTCAGTAAGCATTACCTGCAAATACACAACACACACCTATGTAAGTGGAGGTCCACAACAAAACAAAACCCAAACAATGGACACCTCAGCAGCAGGCTCACATGAGAACTCCACAAACCTACACACCACAGACCATGTGGATGCCACACACCAGGGTCTTGCAAACACTAAACCTTACGCCAAACTCCAAACACCTACCCTACAAAGATAGGCTGACAGCACCGTCCCTTTTCCCTGTTCCATACAGACTCTGCTGAGGTGACCCCTGTCTGGCATACAAAGCAATCCAGACCCTGCCTTGATGGGACTGTTACACATCTGGAACTCAAGGCCCACTTCATCAACCTGTAGGCCCAGCATCAGCCTGGGCTGTGATATCAGTATGGCTTGTGGGTGTGACAGATATGTGTACCACACACTCCCCCATATGTGGAATACACTCCCTGTCAACAGCAAGCCAAGTGCCTCAATACCCTTAGTGATGTGCTCCCTGTATAATTACATGGGAAAAACAAAATACAGTCCTGTGATCTCACCTGTGTCCCTGCTGGACAGGAGCTCTGTGTGCTGACATATTGTAACATGGGCTACACTTTCATCTGCATGGGTTATAAGGGCTTTAGGGCCAATACCCTACTAATGTCATAGCAATCTATCAACCTATACACAACTGTCTGTCAGTGGTTCACCACATTACTCAGTACTGCTCTGCCACTGACATACCTGAAGTCACAGTGCTATGTGGAATATATTACAAATATAATGGACTTTTCTGCACAGTAGAATGCACTCTGTAACCACACCCATACGTCCCAACCTCTGATAGCAAAACATCTGGACAAGGTCATCGATAAAAGTGAGACAAGCATGTGTTGTAAATGTTGCCCTTACATACTGAGAAAGTTGGTAGGATAAGGGGATTTGCATTAGTAGGAATTGTCTGAAGGTTATGAAGTCTGAAACACTAATGTCTGTCATTATTTTGTAATGTCAGTCTTCAATTATATGCAACTAACTTGCCATAAAAACACAAGTTTATTTAGACTGGATTAAACCTCTAACAAACACCTGGACAATCTGCCAAGAATGTACAGTTGAGAGGCATGGCCACGCCAGGATATGACTTTTCAGGTAGGGAGA
Source organism: Protopterus annectens (assembly GCF_019279795.1). Lineage (NCBI taxonomy): Eukaryota > Metazoa > Chordata > Ceratodontiformes > Protopteridae > Protopterus > Protopterus annectens. Next base: position 1,754,599,032 of record NC_056735.1, read on the forward strand.
ATATCATACAAGTGGGAGATCCCCAGCCAGTATATCACCAAGTTGCTGGACTGTTTACACAGCTTAATCAGTCAACAGGCTGTAGCCATACCTCTCAACTGGCCTTTTTGGGTAATAATGTATGTAGTCATGCTCATAATATTGGTCTGTGCATCATACATCTTGTATTCCTCTGGTAAAGCACTGTGATGATCTCAGGATGTCTGTCACTAGGTAATGACACAATACACTGCAGTGTCAGACTTCAGATATGTCAGACAATATCTGCTAAAACAAACACAGTACCTCTAGGAAAGTCCTGTTTACTTTTGAGAGGTATGGCTGTAGCACACAAAATCCCAGGCAGGAGTACACCTATCTCTGGAATGGAGTCCCACTCTCACTATAGAAGGTTGCACTGGACATGCTCCTATACTTAGAGAGTTATAGGCCATGTTGGAACCCACATTAGACTATATAACTCTATTGTGCATATATGCATATGCATACAGACAGCTATATATACCTTAACTGTCCCTACACGCACCCATCAAACAGGATTACCCTCAGTTAGTGGTAGGTGGCCCACATGTGATATATCTGCATCTGTTGCGTGTGATACACAGACATATATATGAGCAACAGATAATATGTCAAGCATACGCACACAGAGATGTGGGGAAGAGATAGAGACAGATAGTGATAGAGACAGAGAGAGAGAAAGACAGGAGGACACACACAGAGTGAATCACACACATGGATACCCTGAATGGCATAGAGTAATGTCCTGCTGTGGACAGTGGCATATTGGTTGTAAGCAGTCACACTTGCCAGAATGAATGCAAGCTCCATTGTGTAATAGTACTGAAGTGGGGGATATAATATCACATCACCTGCCTCTGTGTGTATGTGTGTGTGTGTGTGTGTGTGTGTGTGTGTGTGTGTGTGTGTGTGTGTGTGTGTGTGTGTGTGTGTGTGTGTGTGTGTGTGTGTGTGTATGTGTGTGTCTGTAGGTCTAAGTATTAGGAGGCTGTTCCCACTCAATACACTCCCATTGCCCTACGTCACAAGATCTGCTGTCATTCACATTAGAAGTACCATTGAACACTGGTCAGTCCTATAAGCTCTGTAGTGTGTGCGATAACTGCATACCACTATAGTACAAATAACTAGATAGGTAAGGGTTTTAATCTCAGTCTTGGCAAGTATGAGAGTGTGTGTGTGTGTGTGTGTGTGTGTGTGTGTGTGTTTGTAGGTGAAACAGTTTTAAGTCATTCCCACACAGAACACTTCTGAGTGCCCCACTTTAGCAGTCCTGCTGTCATTTCCCTTAGAAGTACATTTGCACAGCCCCAGCCCTATAAGCTTCATGGTGCATGCAATAACTATATAACAGTATAGTAGAAATAACTAGATGGGCAGGGGTTCCATTCCCAGTTCTGGCAAAGGTGTATGTGTGTGTATGTTTATAGGATGATGTATTTTGAGGACTTTCCCACCCACAACACTTTACAGTGCCCTACTTTAGCAGTTCTGCTGATGTCATTCTCCTTAGAAGTGCCTTTGCACAGCCCCAGCCCTGTAAGCTTCATGGTGCATGCAATAACTATATAACAGTGCAGTAGAAATAACTAGATGGGCAGGGGTTCCATTCCCAGTTCTGGCAAATGTGTATGTGGGTGTATGTTTATAGGATGACATATTTTGAGGACTTTCCCACCCACAACACTTTACAGTGCCCTACTTTAGCAGTTCTGTTGATGTCATTCTCCTTAGAAGTACCTTTGCACAGCCCCAGCCCTATAAGCTCCATGGCGTGTGCAATAACTATGTAACAGTATAGTACAAATAACAAGATAGGCAGGGGTTCCATTCCCAGTTCTGGCAAATGTCTGTATATAAATGTATGTATGTTTATAGAATTACATATTTTCAGGACTTTCCCAACCACAACACTTCCCAGTGCCCTACTTTAGCAGTCCTGCTGATGTCATTCCCCTTAGAAGTGATTTTGAACAGCCCCATCCATATAAGCTCCATGGCACGTGCAATAGGTATGTAACTGTATAGTACAGATAACTAGATAGGCAGGGGTTCTATTCCCAGTTCTGGCAAATGTGTGCGTATGTTTATAATTTGAAGTATTTTGAGGACTTTCCCACCCAGTACACATCCTGGTGCCCAACTTTAGCAGTCCTGCTGATGTCATTCATCTTAGAAGCTCCTTTGGGCACTTGTCAGCCCTGTAAGCTCTGCAGTGCCTGCAATAACTGTGTAACCCTGTAGTACAAATAACTAGGCAGGGGTTATATTCTCAGCTCTGGCAAATGTGTGGGTTTGTGTATAAGTGTATGTACAAGAGTTTGTAAGTGTGCATGTTTGTAGGATGAAGTATTTTGAGGATTTTCCCACCCACAATACTTTCCAGTGCCCTACTTTAGCAGTCCTGCTGATGTCATTGTCCTTAGAAGTATCTTTGGACAGCACTCAGCCCTATAAGCTCAGTGGCATGTGTAATAACTAAGTAACAGTATAATACAGATAAATAGATAGGCAGGGGTTCTATACTCAGCTGTGCCTAATGTGTAAGTGTGTATATTTGTAGGATACAGTATTTTGAAGCCTTTCCCTCCCAGTACACTTCCCCATTCCCATACTTTACAAGGGCTGGTGATGTTATACACCTTAGAAGTACCTTGGGACACTCTTCAACCCTATTAGTGTCATGGCACATGCGATAACTGCACAACACTATAGTAGCAACAACTAGATAAGTAGGGGTTCAAAACTCAATACATGATACTGTGTGTGTATGTGTGTGTGTGTGTGTGTGTGTGTGTGTGTGTGTGTGTGTGTGTGTGTGTGTGTGTGTGTGTGTGTGTTTGAGAACAGCATTCTCTGTGGGTTTGGCTGAGGCCATATCCTCTGGGGGTGTGGGTTTTACCATTCTGAGGTGTGTTCCACCCATCACATTTCCCACTGCTCTTTTTACAAAGGCTGCTGATGTCATCCACCATAAAAGTACCTGCATATACTTCTCAGCGCTATATGCCTTGTGCCACATGCAATAACTGTGTAATACTACAGTACAATTGATTAGATAGGCAGGGGGGGTCTAATCTCAGTTTTGGCAAATGTGTGTGTGTAAGTGTTTGTAAGCATGCATATTTGTAGGATACAGTATTTTCAGTCCTTTCCCACCCAGTACACTTCCCTATTGCCATACTTTACAATGGCTGGTGATGTTAAACACCTTAGAAGTACCTTGGGACACTCTTCAACCCTATCACCTCCATGGCATGTGCGATAACTTCATAACACTGTAGTATCAACAACTAGATAGATAAGGGTTTAAAACTCAATACTGGCAACTGTGATACTGTGTGTGTCTGAGAAGCATATTCCCTGTGACTGTTGTGTATGTTGGTATACCATTTTAAGGCCTGCTGACTCCCCCACCATGGCATTACTTGCAGAGCCAGTTAATGGTATCTGCTGTGCATGCAACATGTTAAACAGTACAGCCCATATCAGCCATATGTACATATGTATATGGAATACCCTGATGTTTGCAACCAATATGTTGTCTGTGACCCCTAACAATGAGCATTTATGAGACACATTGCCAAACTGTCACAGTCACTGTAGTGACAGACATGGCAGCAGCAGACCTTGTACCTTTCTGAAACCTAATGCTGATAGACTGTTACCCTATCACTGTATCACATCACCTTGCAGCAGTCTACAGACAGACTTTAGATGAATGCCATATGTGAAGCTGAGGCAAACAGCAAACACTGGGCACACCCATCACCTATTGCTGTGACACACATGGCAAATGGATAGTGGAACAGGTCATGCAATTGAATGCACCTTCCAAAGGGCATGTGTTGTTACATGACAATAGCTGTTATTAACCTACAATGTCAGTCTGTCATGGTTTTACCAGATATTGGCCAGAAACCAACATGGACGTGACCAATGTGAATAAATCATGTGTCAGAGATCAGGACAATCTGCACACATATGCAGAGGTCAGAGGTTTGGCCACTATCTGTACCTTCCCCCAAGGTGTTGGAGCAAGGACTGTTCAGAAAGCCATATATAATGGGTGATAAAGGACACTTAATAGGGATACCTGTCAACTATTGCTCCTACAAACATATAACGGTAATAACATAACAGGGTTTGCATTATCATAGATGGTCTGAATGGTATAAAGTGTGCATCTCATAATGTCTGCCATTATGTTATGAGTGCAGCCCACAATGGTTTGGCAACAATGTCCCAGACAGACAGAGTTGTATGAGAAAATGCACTACTGATATGAGGCATGCATCAGGACAGTCTGTGTAAACTGTATGGTTGAAAGCTATGTCTGAGCCACCATGCAGGTTGCAGTCCATGTTTGACAGTCTGTAACCTGTGCTGACAACAGAAACAGTTAAAAGAGGTCCCAGAACTGTGGGACAAGAAACATTTCATACAGGTCTGTACTGATTGCATAGGGACGTGATTGCACATCAGAAGCACCTTAATGTCATGAGAAATACTGTAAGCTAAGGTAATGTCTCACAAAGAAGGTGTCATACTAGCATACCAGAGGTCATCCTGTGTGTTGCACTTGCTGTGGGCATGCTATGTGCTACCAACTGTCACATTACTACAACTTGTGTCCCACACTCCACAACTGATAATGTCACACACATTGCGTGTTGCATATGTTTGTGCAATATGTAGACATGAGAAGGCCCTGTTACTAATGTATGCCCACAGGATAGGTAAATCTTTTGGGGTTAAGGTCAAGGCTAGGCTTGTGTGGGATCTAGTGCCATTACTCCAGTATCCTCCTCTGTATGTATGAGCCTGTGGTACTACAGAACACTGAGGTGATATGTATGAAGGCTATTTGTCTGTGACAAGGGGTATGTATGTTTGCCAACAGTGTCCCCTCTGTTGTATGCATGCACACCTGGTAAACATGCACATCTACAGCTGTACCTTGGCTTTGAAATGGTCGATGTGTTTTAGACTCTGCCATACTCCACATTGGAAATGTCTGCAGGGCCACAGCCTGAAGACACACAGACACCTGGAACACAAACAGAATACAGCATGTTGGACTACATTCAGTCAGTGGTACTAACACCAATAATGTATCATGTCTAATAAGGTACATCCACTTTGATGTGTACCCATAACAAATGGAAGCAGACAGCACCTTACACAGAATTGCATAGCTACACTGTACTATTTTCACCCTGTGCATCAGATCCATATTAGCATGTCTCTGCATCAATAGTATGGATGACAGGGATGTGGCACAGGTATCATCATATGCACAAGGTGTGGTATGGGTTTGCCAGAGGCCAATGCTGGGCCATACAGTTGACATCATGTGTGCATGTTTGGAGGGGCGTTCTAGAAATGGGCTGCGCAGAGGTGCTGTGTGTGTCTGGAGGTGACCTGCATGTGATAGAGATGCGTGTGTGTTTGTATGCACACAGTCACATCATGTAGCTGCCCTGCACAGTGGTATGTTGGACAGCTGTGGACCGTACATGGCAGGGTGCACAGTTCACCGTCTCCATTCCTGGACATGGGAACTGGTCCTGCCAGGGGGTATAACTGGCACCACCAGGCCCAAGGCCCAATGCAGTACTACTCCATGATGGTGACTGCTGTCTGCTGGATCTGTGTCCCTGACAGGACTGGCCAGGATCACATGCCCATGGCTTGCTGCAATGTGGTGTGAACAAACCCCCCATTTTGGTAGTTCTGGTGGTACTGCCACTACAGGAATGTGAAGGTGCATGGCCCTGTATACTCTCAGCTGATCTTGGTACTAACTTACATCCACGGGGCTGATGCCCAGGTCCCACTACATGCTCCAGCACAGACATTCCATGATCGAAGATTGCCAAGGTCTCACCCCACTGTCTGTTCATGACCTTAGTATTGTGACGTGTGGCCTCCACAAGGTCATGTAGGTCATCATGGATACCAGAAAGAGTTGTATCCAAGATCCTGAGTATTTGTCTAGTGTTGCATTCAGTACATGTCTGTGCCTCCATGACAGACTGAAACATGCCTCTGGTGACACCTGCTGTGGCACATGCGACAGGGGCTTGACAGGCAGTATTCCTCCTTCAAGCACCCCTGACCATATGCTTGTATGGGACCTCACCTGCACTCTGGCTATGGCTATTGTCTACACTCACATTTGCCATAGTCACCACACTAGCCTGTTTCATACCACCACCTGCCAACTGTCTATTATCTGTGGCCCTTGGGGATGGGGTATGTGTGGGCATTGTGACTATGTGCAGGGACATTGTAGATGACAGTGGATTGCCAACTGATGGCATATATTCAGTCCCTGACAATCCCACCTGTGCCTCACTATGACTGCCATCATTGTCAGAGTCTGCAGTGACACTGACATCAGGTTCTGAGCAGGAGGGACCACAACCACCATGTCCATTTGTGAGGGGAAGACAACATATGTAAATTAATACCTGCACTATAAGTTGTTCTGGTATATACACACACACACACACACACACACACACACACACACACACACACACACACACGCACACATGAACACATACACACACTGACACACACACACAGACACATACAGGTGAGGTGGCACAAAGGCATTACACAGACCTCACAATATCCAAATGTGACATGCACGACACACAGTCAAACCACAACATACAAACTCTGGAGGGGCCCTCAACATCATGCAGTGAAGCCATTTCCACTTAATGTTACTACTAATATACACCTCTGGGATGGGTTCTTATCAGATAGTCGAACTTCTGCAAGTTCAACCCTCATATGGTCGAGACCATAAGTTTGAATTTGAAGAAGTTTGCGCATTTGAATGGAAATCTCCATAAGGGGAGGTTTCCTTTTTGTTCGATGTGATGCGATCTCTGAGTTGGTATATTTAAGTAGCGGGGGGAGTGGGGAGCACAGCCTCCCACATGGGGAGTGCAGGGGAGCTTGCCCACCGCTTACAACAGTTTATTTTGTTTTGTTTTGTTTTTTTTTGTTGTTTTTTTTTTACTCAAATGATTTTTATTTTGATGAAATACAATAATTTAATACATTCATAACATTCAATAGCTATTTACAATATTTACATTCAGCCTGACAAAAAGGATTCAGATAAAAACATTTATTGTTAAATAATAAGTTAATATATAAACAATGACAGGAAGAGTTTGGTTCCCTCTGTAGGGTATCAATCAAATTCAAAACTTTCATCCATGGACTATTAACCAATGGCTTAGGAAGTTTTTAACTCTTTAGTTCTTTTCTCCATTAGTATGCATTGCTTCAGTGATGATAAGAATTTCTCCACTGTGGGTGCTACATTAGAGTTCCATCTTCTAGTTATACATTTTTTAGCTGTTGCTAACATTGTCCACAACAAATACAGGTCATCTTTCTTCATATTATTACTATTAACAACATTCAATAAAATTAAAGACTTTGTCAAAACAAATGTATCAGTATAGATAGCTTGAAGAAATTTATTGATCTCATTCCAATATGGTTTAATATTAGTACAGTCATAAAAAAATATGAGACCAGTCAGCATTAGTGGACAGAAGACATCTCCAACATAACTTGCTGTTTGAAGGGTTCATTTTTGAGAGTTTCTCAGGTGTGAAAAAGGATCTGTGTAGAAATTTCCAATGAAAAATTCTCCAGAATTGTGTGTAAGAAGTTAGTTGAACTGAAAATAAAATGTTTGTTTTATCTCCCATTGATAATGATACTTGAAACCCTTTAGTTAGGTATTGCCAGTAAGAATCTTTAGGAGCTATCTTATAGACAATTAAAATATTATTTTATACCCCTCTTAAAAGCAACTTCACATCCAGACATAATAATCCCACTCTACAAGACGGTGACGTTCACCCCAACCCTGGCCCTGTACATCCCTCTCCTCAAGTAACTAAGCCTAGCTTCAATAATACCCTACTTATAGGACATCTTAACATACGAAGTGTAAACAACAAAGTACCTTACCTACATGCCCTTCTAGATACTCACCATTTTGACATTCTTTGCCTCTCAGAGACCTGGCTAAAACCAGTCACTAAAGATGCTGAGATATTACCCCAAGGCTATAATTTACATAATCTTGATCGTTAAAAAAGAAAGGGTGGTGGAGTAGCAATTCTTTTCAAGAATAATCTTAATATCTCTACCCTCCCAGTCTGTCCAACCCTGGATGGGAAAGCAGAAGCCATCATCACTAAACTCCATCTAAATGCAAAGAAAGCCCTTTACATCATCTGCATGTATATACCACCAGGCAACAATATACCTATCTTAGAAGACTTTCTCAGCTGGGTTTCCACAAATTACCCCCAAGAAACTATTATTCTGGGTGACTTTAATATTGACTGGAATACTATTAATAGTAAAAATCCCTCCTCTCATATAAACTTAAATGGTTTTACCCAATCCATTACCTCTACTACAAGACTTAATAAGCCAAATAAAAAACAGAGTATCTTAGACTGGATACTCACAAACAAAGTCAACATCTCATATAAAGTAGGAATTATGCCTGATGACCTCAGTGACCACTGCTTAACTTATATCACTAGAGAAAAGACTGATTGTCAAAACCTCCCTAATATAAGAAAAATACGCTCTACCAAACATTTTAAAATTGACCTATTTCAAAATGAACTCAGAACATGTAACTGGAACCTCCTAAAATCCCTTCCACTTAATGAAGCAGTATCTTTCTTTAACTCTACTTTCCTTTCCATCCTGGATAAACATGCTCCTGAGCGTTCCATTAGAATGAAGTCCAACACAGCCCCATGGCTCTCAATTGAAACTAAGAAATTAATTCTCACTAAAAATGAAGTTTGGGCCAAATGGAGAAGCCATAGAATCAGCTCTGACTTTCTTCACTTTCGCCAACTTAGAAATCTTACAAAAAAAGCCATAATCACTGACAAAAGAAAGTTCTACTGTGAACTTCAAGAAACTCATTTCAATAAACCCAAACATTTTTGCTCTTCAGTCAATATACTCCTGTCCCCAGGAACTGCCAAAACTCCCTCCCCCTCTAAACGCTGACCCAGATACCCCGTACCTTACTGCTAATGCTTTCAACTTTTTTTTTACTGAAACTATCCAATCTCTTGCTAGACAATTAAACACCAACAACTTTTACCCTCCAAATAATCTAGTAGACTCCTCCTATAACTTCTCTCTTCAGCCCATCTCTACCTCTTTCATCTACAGGCTTATTCTCAAACTGAAACCTTGTACCCCCTCTGCTGATAAGCTCCCTTCTCTCTTTCTTCAAAAGGCTGCTAAAGAAATTGCATACCCAATAACTTTACTCATAAATAGAACTATCCAAGAGGGAACCATCCCTGATATCTGGAAAGTCTCTCATATTATCCCACTACACAAAGGTGGTAACTCTATTGACTACTCTAACTTTAGACCAATTGCTCTTCTCTCACCCTTAGCTAAGATTATGGAGAAATGTATTCATCAGCAACTTGTACAATATCTCTCCTTACACAACATTATAGCTAACTGTCAACATGGCTTTAGACCTCACCACAGCACCACCACTGCCCTCCTTTCCTTTGTAGATACCATCAACAGCTATCGCAACTCTAATCTTTTCTCCTCTGCTCTTTTCATTGACCTCTCAAAAGCATTCGACATGGTTAACCACTCTTCTTTAATTAGCATCCTTGAATCCCTCTCATTTGATAACCCTGCCATTAAATGGTTTAGTTCTTATCTAAGTAACAGACAACAAGCCGTTCTTTAGGACAACCATATCTCTTCATTATTGCCCATTTCTATTGGAGTCCCTCAGGGCTCAATTCTTGGTCCACTTCTCTTCTCCCTCTACATAAATGATCTTCACTCTGTAATCCCTCAAGCTAGCTGCATCCAATACGCTGACGACTCCACCATTATTTGTTTAGCATCTACCCCTTCAGATCTGCTCTCACTAACTCAGAATACCTTCAACACAGTAGAAACATGGTTTACTAGACGGTACCTCCTTCTTAATGCTAAAAAAACTAAACTTCTCCTCTTCACCCCACCACTCGTACCTCCCCATTAAATTTTACCATCCTGTCAAACGACAACACTGTCATCTTTCCTGACTCTACAACTAAACTGCTAGGAGTAACCATTGATAACAATCTCACTTTTGATCAACACATCAATAACACCATCAAAACAGTTAACAGAAAAATAGGATCCTTATACCGTATTAAACCATTTCTCACTCCATCTACCAGAGCTACTATTGCTCACTCCCATCTTATATCTACTCTCTTTTATGCCTCACCTATCTTCATGAACCTTAAGAAGGCTAACCTAAATAAACTAGCAACTTGCTACAATAGCATTGCCCGCTTTGCCACTGGTAACCCTTTCAGAACCCACCACTGTCTTAATTTGAAAATCTTAGGCTGGCTAGAACTACAAAACTATCTTACAATCTCACAACTTACTATTGCCCACAAGATATTGTACCAACCTGACAACACCCCTATACTTTCACAACTTTTAATCCCTTATAACAATCTTACCTCCCTTCAGTCCTCTTGTAAACTCATGACCAAATCCATAAAGTCCCATAACTTAGCTGGCGACTCTCTATTCACTAATACTATAGGTAGAACATGGAATTTGCTACCCACTGATATAACTCTAACCACTTCCTTGTCTCTCTTCAAACAAAAAATCAAACTATACTTCCAAAATCACTGGCTCTGTTCATGTAGTGCTCCAGACTAACTTTCCATATCCCCTTTTTGCTCTACTTTTAACTTTAAGCTGTGCTTATTAGCTAAGCATTTTCCTAGTTTCTCTCTTACCCTTTGCACTCCTTTTATGCACTGACACACTTCTCTCATCTCCCCCCTCTTCTCATTTCTGTCCTTTTTCTTCTTCTTGTCTAGACTATTGTCTCTCCTCTTCTCCTGTCTTATTTTTCTCTTTCAACCTTTCTAACCTCTTGTTACTTTTTTTTTTTCTCTTCCCTCCTACTAATTGTTTAAACCTTTTTGCGTAGACTTTAGCCATTTAATTTGAGATGCTTTGAAATTGACCTAGTACTTTTCTTTCAACAATATTTGGTGTGCCTTACCTATTTGATGATGTTATTTACTATTTTTTTTCTTATTGCAATTTGTAATTTTTAATTTTTTGTTATTAATATGTTTCATTGTCATGTTTTGTGTGGAGCTTTTCTCCCCGGGCCTCTACTGAAAATGGACATATATCCAGCTAGACTAGCCCGGTCAACAAATGTAAAATAAAATAAAATAAATAAATAAAAATTATAAAGATATGATAATTCACTCCTAACACTGATATTATTGTTATATATAATTCCAAAAATCCAGTTTATAATTTTGGTACGGTTTTGAAGGATGAGTTATGTATTATTCTACATAGATCCTTAGTGTATGCTGTGACACTTGAAGAACCAACCAGTCATTAGCGGATAGGCCATAGGTTGACAATATACTTTGTGTGTTCAAAGCTTGTTGGTTTTCAATGCATTGCAACCAACAAAATAGGTTATTTTCCCATAAACCAAAAATCTCTCTATGTGTTTTATCAGGGAAATCCCTTGTAAAAGTAAATGGTATTAAAAACCTATGTCACAGTTTTACATCTAAATTTGTGTTAATGAATTTTCTAAACACATCAAACTATTGTGAATTAGTGTTAGTTTAGTTAATTTTGTTGTACTATACTGTACATTTAAACTTTAATAGTGCCATATCCTGTTATCTTTGTCAGTTACCAAAGCATTCTTTGATAAATTATTTTCATTCATTAGTATAATGGAGTATAACTGTTTCCAATTGGAAGAGTATCTAGGATTTATCCAATTCATCACTATTTTAATTATAGATGTCTTTATATAAGTTTCAGTCTCTGGGAATTTTAACTTCCCTTGTTCCCATTGTCTGATATGATGAGAATATGCCACTCTATTTCTTTTGGGGTACCATAGGAACTTCATCAGAGCTGAAGTGATTTATTTTCTGGTGGAAGTATAAGGGCTTGTGCTATATATAATATTTTAGGTAACAAAACAATTTTTATCAGTTGTAACCTATCATCAAATGTTATAAACACATTATTCCATTTGCTTATTAATGTCTTGATTAAGTCTATGGCTTTAGCATAGTTAAGCTATAAGGTTTCCTCTATATTCTTGCCTAGGACTATTCCTAAATAGTCTAGAGTTGAAACTTGGTTTCCAATAATATGATTAACTGGAACCTGTATGTTCTTTTTTTTATTTAATAATAACTATTTTGATTTGGATTTGTTGAAGGAGAGTCCTGAGATATTTTGGAAATGTGTTGTTACTATATCCACTTCACCTAACACTTCCTTAGACTTGGGTAAGGTAAGTAAGACATCATCAGCAAACATCATTATTTTAGAAATATATTGGTCATATATATTTATACCTCTTACCATTGGGTTATTACATATTAAAATGGCAAGTATTTCTATGGACAGAAGAAATAGGATAGGGAACATGGGGCATCATTGTCCAGTACCTCTAGTGATTTGGATTGCTTTGGAAGTAAAGGGACCTAATTTGACACATGCTGGATTATTTTCATAGCTTTTCTTTATCATTATAAAAAAGGGGGAAAATCAAATAATTGTAAGACTTTAAATAAATAACCCCGATTTAAGGAATCAAAGCCCTTTTGAATATCTATACCTATTATCAATACTTCATGGTTTCCTCTATTGAGGTAATCTATCAGAATTAATACTCTTTTAATATTATTCTGTGTATGCCTGTTATGTATGAAGCCAGTCTGGTCTTCATTAATTATTTTATATATGGGTATTTTCAATCTATTGACCATAATTGACATAAATGGTTTATAATCATTATTCAACAAATAAATTGGTTTATATGAATTGCAATGATTAGGGTCCTTATTCTCTTTGAATATAGGGGAAATTAGAGAATATCTCCAAGAAGGAGGAATATTTGCTAATGCTTGAACTTCAAGAAAGGTTTTATGTAGGAGAGAGATTATAGAAGAAGGGAACAATCTATACATTTTGATAATTAAGCCATCTTTTCCAGGTGCTTTATTAGACTTACTTCCTTTAATCCCATCTATAATTTCCTTTTGAGAAATAGGTTTTTGTAGATCTAACTTAAGTTCCTCAGGAATTCTTGCTATATTAGGAACTATATTCTCTAACTTCTCACCTTCATTTGTACTTATTTTATCTTTATGATGCTCTGCATAATGATAATTAAAAGCCTTCAAAATGTGCCCTGTGTCCAAGACTTTTTTCATTTTCCTTTCATGAAATATACTATCAATGTTATTAATTTTTGATTGCATCTTAACTTTCATAGATAGGTTATGAAGATGCTTAGGAGAGCTAGCATAATAATTTAATTTCAGTTTTTCCAGAGCTAAATTAGTTTTATGGGATGATATTTCATTGTATTTCTTATTTGCTTCTTCTATTTTCTTATTATTATCTGTAGCAATTAAGTTTTTATTAGATTTAAGAGATAATATTTGATTTTGAAGTTGCTGTAACTCTGAGTCCCATTCTTTAATTTTATTTTTGTACCAGCTAATGGCTTTACCATATAGATAGGCCTTAAGAGAATCCCAAACAATAATTGTGTTTGCTTCAGGTTTATAATCTCTAAGAAAAGCTAATGCTCAGAAGTTATCCAAGATTTAAAGTCTTTAATTTTTGTGATATATGAAGGAATCCTTGAAGTAATAACTAATTGATTGAATTCCAAGTATATTGTTAACAACAGATAATTCTGATCTGAAAAGGGACAAGATTTTATTGAAAAATTCAAGATTTTAGAATAAAGATCTTGTGAGAAATAAATTTTATCTATTCTAGTTTGGGTACCATGTCTATAGTCCTGGTGTCAGAATAGTAAAGAATTTGGTCCCAAAGCATTAAAGGTATCTTTTAATGTAAACATTTCTGTCCATTTTTTAACTGTTTGGCTGAGGACAATAGTCTAGGAGATTTCCTATTGATAGTTTCTGTAATATCTGTGACACAATTGAGATCACCTCCTAGTATAATATTACCTTTAGAAATAGTTGTAATGAAGTTTAAGTTTTTCTTAGCTAGTCCAACGCCCATAACCGAGAACCAGTATAAATTAACCAGGGTCCAAATTCTGTTATTAAACTTAAGTATAACTAAGGTCATGAGTCCATCATTATCTACATGTTTGTATATGATTTGGGGATTTAACAAAGTCTTTTTCTATATAGTTGTTACTCCTCTGGTCTTATTTTTATAAGAAGATTGAGCAAGTATTGTGTATTCCTTGGGGTCCCACATAAATGTGTCATTTATTTTAAAGTGTGTCTCTTGGAGAAAAACTACTTGAGCCTTGTTTAGTTTAAGATACCTTAGTAGGCTGGCTCTCTTATATTGGTTGTTTAAGCCATTAGTATTTAAAGATATCAAAGTTAAATCCATATCAAAATTCTTTAAAGATAACAAATAATAAAGGAACTTGTATTAACAGAATCCTGTATACATAATACTCTTCCTAAATAGACAATAGAATATCAGTTGTTGTATTTCTTTTTATCTCAATCCAAATAGCTTTCCTCATGAAAGATAATAGTAAAACAATTGTGTCAGGCATTTCAAAACTAGAAAAACAGTTAAATAGCAGAAAAGTTGCATATTTCACTCTGATATAAACTTTAATACACCCTATACATGGAATGCAATACATTCCTAGTCTAGCAAACAAAACTAAATTTGCTAGACTACCTATCCCAACCATCAACCTTTGTTGGTTCGAGCCCATGAAACAAAGTAAAAAATGCATTACCAAGCTATAATTCATACCACACCTTTTGGCCATCTAACCTGGACCTAAACACTAAAGGTGGAGGCATGTCCATATTCATTTAGGATGTCCACACCTCCAAGCTAGTTGCTCAGCATAATGCATCCGAGATTATCCAAGTGCAACTAACTCTGGGCAAGACCGCAATCCAAATTGTAGCTTGCTACATACCCCCCCACCATGCCCCAGAATTCCCATGCCTCTTGTCTTGATACACTGGAAAAATTAGGGTACAACCCAACACCCTAATAATGGGTGATTTCAACTACCCCGCCATTAACTGGGAAAACTACTCAAGTACCAACACTTTTGCTCAACATTTTCTGGAATTCATAAATTCCAACACCTTGGATCAACTTATCCACACCCCCACCAGGGGCAGCAATATCATAGACCTGGTCATTACCAACATGGGCGACCGGTGTTCCACACCAGAGGTCAATTCCTCCTTGGTCAGATCCGACCACAAGCTAATCACCCTAGACATCCACATCCCACCCCCGCCCCAATTAGGGAAACAACCATAAAAAATGTCTCCAAAGCCAACTTCACACTTCTTAAGACAGAAGTGACAAACTTCACGACATCCATGCTAATGGACAATAGAGGTACGACTGCTGAATCCTACACAAATGCACTTTATAAGTACTTACATGAGTGCATGGATCATGCTATCCCTAACAGAACCAAGATGCTATCCTCCAAAAAAAGAAAGCCAATCTGGTGGTCTTCTGCCATAAAGAAACTCTAAAACAGAAGAAAGAAACTGTTGCAAAAAAGAGTAAAATCCCATAATTGGAGGAACTCCCTAGTCAGCCTCAGTAAGAAGCTGAGATTGCTCATAAAATCTTCCAAAGCTAGTTATGAAAATAAAATTGCCACTGATTCTAAAGGCAACCACAAAGCATTCTATAGCTATGTCAAGAATCTCAATGGCAACACTCAGATCTGCTCGATGAGTTACAGCACAATGCACTAAATATACAGAACCAACTGATATTGCCAACATCCTGGCAGATAGGTTCAGTGCTAACTTTACCACCCTCTCACCCCCTAAAGGGCAATCTCTATACCGGAAGAATGCAAAGTTCCTGTACTCACAGCTGCACATGTAAAATCCTCACTTTCCAAAGCCAAGAACACAGCATCCATGGGACCTGACAACATCCCAGGCTGCATTCTGCATGAACTACAGAATGAACTGGCACCCCACCTAAGTACCATGTTCTATCATAGCCTCACTTCAGGCTTTGTGCCCATTGAATGGCGCACTGTGACGGTTATTTCACTCCACAAAGGGGGAGCCATGACTGGCCCCGGGAACTACTGTCCTATTAGCCTAACAAACCTGGTCTGCAAGGCCATGGAACGTATCATCATGGAACTCATAAACAAAGACATTGGTAATCTCCAAACTCTGGACCCCACACAGTTTCGGTTTGTAAAGGAAGATCATGTCTCCTAAACTTGATAGACTTCTTTGAGGCAGTTACCAAAGCCATAGATGAGGGTAAGGTGTTTCAGACAGCCTATCTAGATCTTGCCAAGGCTTTTGACACCATCCCCCACTCTGGAATCATAGATAAACTCACTAAACTAGGTATAAATCCCTATGTCACAAGATGGGTTGCCAGCTGGCTTACTGACAGATCCCACTCTGTGAAAGTAGCAGACTCCAAATCTGACTTCAGCCCAGTGACATGTGGAGTACCACAGTGTTCAGTCCTGGGTCCTCTCCTGTTTGGTATCCACTTCTCTGAACTACAGGCTAACACAGAAGATATTTGGCTAACTAAGTTCACAGATGACTGAAAACTAGGAGCCATAATTGAAACTCCTAACAATGTGGACATCCTACAGAACGGCCTCACTGAGACAGATGCCTGGTGTCAAAGCCATTGCCTCAAGCTCAATGCCAAAAAGAGAATTGTCAACCCCTTTGATAAAAACTCTGTACCCATGAACTACCACATAGGCGGTAGTCCACTTAACCCTGAAAGTATGATGAGACCTTGGGACACAGGTGGACAGTAGTCTCTCCTTTGATAATCACATCGCCACAGTGGTCAGGAAATCCTTCTATGTGGCACATCTCATCACAAAAGGTTTCCCATCCAGAAAAAAGGAGGTCATTGTTCCCCTCTACTCATCACTCATTAGACCCATTATAGAGTACAGCACCCATTTCTCTATGCACACATCTACAACAACTGGAAAGGCTGCAGAAATACCTCACAAAGAGCATTACTGGCCTGAAACAGATGCCCAACACAGACTGTCTCAAAAAACTCCGGCTTTACTCTGTCACATATTGCCTTCTCAGAGGCAATCTCTGCCCAACATACATAGCTATGTCAAACCTAGAGTTGTTGGACATGTTCCATTTAAAGAAATCCCAATCCCTCTGAGCTACATGCTCTAGGGACTTAAACCTTGTTACCACAATAAACAGAACATGCTGGATGGATAGATTCCTGTCCCAGAGACTTGCCATACTCTGGAACAGACTTACCTATCTATGTCAAACAGAGCTCCTCATTAGCAGTCTTCAAGAAAAATCATGATGATTGAATGAGAAATAGGAAATTCACCCCAGTGATCACTTCTGCGGCTCTGCTTGCCAGGTGCACAAGAAAATAATTTTCTTGGGTGGTGAAAGCCATGGTACCTTTTTGGCTAGGCTTATATAGGCCCTAGGGCCAATAGCCTAGTATCTACCTATGAACCTATGAAACTATGACTGGAGAATATATTATAAATTAAGAGAAGAATAGTAGTGATAAACAACTAATCAGATATTAATTCCAGTTAGGTTTTAGAGATGAGTTACATAACTATTATTAGAAACATTAAACATTTATACAGTAATTATTCACTAAGGAAGCAATAGACATATTAGGATATATATATATATATATTCTGAATTTAGTGCTTAATAGACTAAGGAAACATTAGCTTTATTAACAATCTAAATGATTACCCAAAATACCTAAGCATGTCATCTGTATTAGTTCTAATAAAAACTTCAAAATGACAGAACAAATCAAAGAATCATTTAGCGTTTGTATTTACTTACCCTCTGAATAAATCTTATCATGACAAACTCCCACTAAATAAAAATGTCACGAGAATTGGGTGTTAGCACATAGTGTGTGTGTGTCATTCCCAAAAGATGTTAACATAGATTTTTAGAAATATTCCATAAGACATATTTGTCCTTAATTAACTCCTAAACGTTTGGAATAGCATATGTTTAAATAACTGACTAAAATCAATAATAATTAACTGGCATCAGTTAAAATGACAAAAATTAGTAAAACACATTATTTATATAAAACTTACTATAGATAACAGGTCAAAATTAAGATAGAGATAGCTGTAAATATCTACCACAGTAAGATGGTAACTGAAACTCATAACTTGTTTGTTGTGTTATCACAAGTCATAGATATTACTGAGCTCTTTCCCTGTCATAAAGTGCTAATATGCTAAAAGGCATGACTTTATAATAACTGAAAACATGACATCTGAAATATAAATAATATCTAGGATACAATAAGGAAATCAACCTATTAAATTCAAAGTAATTATAGTTCAATCAAAATTATTCATACATATATTTGTTAGGATTTATTATGGCGTTTGAGTATCCTTACAGTTATTATCATTAGTCATAAGCATTTTCTGTAAATGTATAAGCCTATAATGAACACTTGCTAACTGCATAGGAAAGTTATTTATAAAGAACTATTTATAAAAAATTCCAGTATATTCACTAGGAATACTGGCTATAATTAACTGTTTACAAGAAAAAATAACATTTCTTTATATATTTGATCACAAAATACAGTCACTATTATAAAAGGGAACCATGTATATGTTTGCAGACATTGTAGCTCATACTTGTAAAAGAAGCCTACTATGCTATATTAACCAACCAGAGACTTGACATTCACAGTTAGGCTTGCATATACACATTAGATGTAATGTAATCTGATCTGCATGCATAGAATGCATGATGTCATGAGCTAAGTAAGAAAGCTTCACCTCTTAGATTTCCCACTGACATTTTCCCGCCCAGCACACTACACAGTACAGTTTCCTGACCTCACTTTTACTGTGTCACAAGTCTGCTTATTTACAGTAACAAATGCAAAGTTTGACTGTCAGATACTTCCAAACAGTA
Organism: Protopterus annectens; assembly: GCF_019279795.1. Taxonomy (NCBI): domain Eukaryota; kingdom Metazoa; phylum Chordata; order Ceratodontiformes; family Protopteridae; genus Protopterus; species Protopterus annectens. The sequence goes on from NC_056735.1 coordinate 1,754,618,135, forward strand.
AAATAACATGCAATGCCAATGAGAGAGAAAACAGCACTTTAACATTAAACTCTACAGGAAACATAACTTGTAACCATCTAAAAACCTTGTGCCATAAAACATACACGTATATAACTGTCAGAGAGACTCAATTTATGTCAAAAGGCAGAAAACAGCTTTTTGTTCACACACGTACCAATATATATTCTGAAACAATCAAAAGTTCTAAATATAAAAAAAAAATAGTAAATATATACTAAATCATAGATATGCCCAGTTATCCCATTTATCCAAAACAATTTTGATAAATAATCTAAACAGTGACTATGCCTGTGTAATAACTCAGAAGAACATTTAGCAGGGTAAAGGGCTATATATTATTTGAAATAAAGAATGTCATCTTAAGGTCATAAAAGCAAAGATAGCTTACTGTTCAGTTATATCACTCAATAAACCAGTAATATTATACTAATATACGAAAATCATAAACAGTTACTTAATTTGTATATAAATAACAAAAAGTATAGACATGAAAAAGCAAAAAGAGAAAGAAAAGAAATAAGAAAAATATTGTCATGACATACCTATCTTGAAGATTTAGCAAGTATAAAACAAATTTAAGTCCAGTTGCAGTAGATGCTTTGAGAGATTTAGTGGGAACAGCAATCTTTGACTCAGATTTTTTTTCTTTTTAACATCAGTCCAAGAAGGTTTATCAGTAACTCTCTTCAGAGATGCAGATGCCCATTCCATAACTTCAGGTAAGGAAATAATGTTATTGTTTTTAATAAAGGCAGTATCTTCCTCTAGGGCATTAAATGATCTCATTTCATTCTGATATAGAATTTTTATTCTGGCAGGAAAGACAAGCTGAGTTTTGATGTTATTCTGCTTTAACAATTTTATTAATGACCAAGCTTTTTTTCTTCTGTTCCAAAACCCTGGTAAAATAGCCATTATCAAACCTAATTGGGTTTTGATTAAATTTTAATGAACTTTTCCTCCAGGCAGATTTTATGACCAACTCCTTGTCCAAATAAGATAGAAAGTTTATGACTATTGATCTGGGAGGAGTAGAGGAGGATGTTGACACTGGCTTTCCTAAAGCTCTATGAGCCCTTTCAATACAAAAGGACAGACCCTCTTTTAAATCTAAAATCTCTGGAATCCAGGTATTCAGGAAAGAAATGTTATCTTCTCCTTCACCTCTCTCAGGGATGTTAAAAATCCTTATATTTGACCTTCTCTCCCTGTTTTCCAGGTCATCCACTTTATTGAGAAGCCAAATGTATTGTTTGATGAGAAAATCTTTCTGCCTTTCTTTTTCCTTCAGTCTTCTATCAAGATCATTCAGGGATGCTTCTAAGTGTGTTATTCTGGATTGATGCTGCTGTATAAGTTCCTTGAGATAACCTTTTTGTTTCTGATAATTTTCCTTGAGGTTTTGTAAATTCTCCTTAAAATCATCCATTTTTAGTGATAGTTCTTGCACAGCAGATGTCACAAGCTACATTTATTTTTTAAAGCCATGTCAGAATGAGAAGTCTTCAAAGTGCTCATCTCCACAAATGATATATTCTCCTTTATAATTTGACAGGAAAAAACTTTCCTAAGTTCACCAAAGTTACTAATAATATAGTTTATACTTTCATCTATCAATTCTAAGTATTTTTGCTAAAATAAAATAAATAATTTCCTGTTTTTTATATTAGTTTCATGGAGCTCTGAAAAACTGCTGCTATCAGTTGGCCATCTTGGCTCCGCCTCCTCTGTTGTTGTTTTTTTTATTCATAGTCAAAGTTTTTTAACTTCGAACAGGATGGTTCGAATATTCCGTGTTTGAAGTTGTTAAACTTCAACTATGTAACATAGACCCTCTGCGATATGTGAGTAGTGTTAGTAGCTGATGGGCCTTCACCTAGCACACACTGCACCCATATACACATTATTGCTGTTCACCTGTATAGCACAGTGGCAACTCTTACAGAACATACCACTCAACTGTACAGACTTTTGCAGCATGTCTAAATGTCTGGCACATATTTTTGGTCTGTTCCTCATAAATCCTGTGTTTGTCTGACACATTACTGGGATGATCTGAGGACTGACATCACTAATTAATGGCATACATTTCAGTTTCAGACTTCAAACCTGCAGTAAATGTATGTTAAAACAAATCCAGTTACTCTAACAACTTTCTAAGCTTAAAGTGGATATAATAAGTATAAACACTCCTGTTAACATGCCAGGTTGTTATGATATATAAATTGAGACCACAATAAATCATTTCAAAACTTTTCCCACCTTTAATGTGACCTCTAACCTGTACAATCCAATTGAAAAACAAACAAATCTGTTAGGGGTAAAATATAGCAAATGAAATACGTACAATAGGCTGGTTGCCTAAGTGTGCACACACTTAAACTAATACTTTGTTGAAGAACCTTTTGATTTGATTACAGCATTCAGTCTTCTTGGGAAGGAGTCTAACAGCATGGTACATCTTGACTTGGCAATATTTGCCCACTCTTCATTACTAAAGCCCTCCAACTCTGTCAGATTGCGAGGTCATCTCTTGTGCACAGCCCTCTTTAGGTTACCCCACAGATTTTCTATTGGATTTAGGTCTGTGCTCTGGCTGGGCCATTCCCAAACTTTGATTGCCTTCTGTTGCAGCCATTCATTTGTTGAATTGGATGCATGCTTCGGGTCATTGTCGTGTTGACAGGTGAAAGTCCTTTTCGCCTTCAGCTTTCTAGCAGATGCCTGAAGGTTTTAGGCCAAAAGTGACTGGTATTTGGAACTGGTCATAATTCCCTTCACCTTGACTAAAGCCCCAGTTCCAGCTTATGAGCAGCAACTCCAAAGCAGGACACTGCCACCACCATACTTCACCGTGGGGATGGTGTTCTTTTGGTGATGCAAAGTGTTGTTCTTGCGCCAAATGTACCTTTTGGAATTGTGGCCAAACAATTCAACATTGGTGTCATTAGACCATAACACATTTTTCCACATGCTTTTGGGGGGCTTGACATATTGTTTTCACATTTTATCCAGGTCTGGATGTTGTTCTTTGTGAGCAAAGGCTGCCGTCTTCCAACCTTACCCCATATGCCTGACATATGGAGAATATGGGAGATTGTTGTTGCCTGTAGTACACAACCAGTACTTGCCAGAGATTCATGCAGCTCTTGCAGTGTTGCTGCCAGCCCACTGGCAGCCTCACTGACCAGTTTTTGTCTCTTTTCATCAGATCTGGAGGGACGTCCAGTTCTTTGCAACGTCACTGTTGTCCCATATATTCTCCCCTTTTTGATGACTGTCTTCACTGTGTTTCGTGGTATTTGCAATGTTGTGGAAATGTTTTTGTACCCTTCTCCTGGCTGATACCTTTCAACAATGAGATCCCTTTGATGCTTTGCAAGCTCTCTGCGAACCATGGCTTTTGCTGTAGCAGGCAACTGAGTAAATGTCAGGGAAATCCTACTAGGATAGCCAACAGTTGTTTTGTGTTAATCAGAGTCTCTTTAATTGATGGCAGGGGTGTACCCAAGAAGACTGACTGTTGTAATTAGATCAAAAGGTGCTTCAACAAAGTATTAGTCTAAGGCTGTGCACACTTATGCATCCAGCGTATTGTACATTTCTTATTTTTCGTATTTGTTCCCTTAACAGACTTGTCTGTTTTTTAAAATTGAATTGTACAGGTTATAGGTCACATTAAAGGTGAGAAGAGTTTTGAAATGATTTATTGTGGTCTCATTTTTGTATATCTCAAAACTCTGTCATTTTAACAGGGGTGTGTACACCTTTTCTAGCCACTGTATAAGAGTAATATTTGACATATGTCCCTAGTTTGGGGCATTTGTCCCCCCATTTTGTCAGTCTTTGTACTGATTTATTGTACGGACAGGTTGCAAGGTATGCTACAGGTATATTACATCTCCTGCAAATAGGCTCCTGTGGTGATCACTGTGATGCAATGCAGTTAACCCCACCACAAGTGAACATGCACATATCACAATATGGCTAAGAGTGATGGTTGTGTCCATGGTAAAATGCATGCCCTTAACATGCATGGCGTATTGGTGAGCCACAACATGACAATTCTATGCTCACCAGCTTCAGGCTGTTGTTCCACATCCAGACTAGAGGGACCTATGTAATTGTGGGAGAGAGGTATTGTCACCAGACTCACATGTGGCATTGGTACAAGATTAATGCTGCTTTTCTGCACATGTACAGTACAAGCTCCAATACTACACAATTTTCTGTCCTTCACCATAGATGTGTCCCTCTGTGCATTACAAAACCCCACCCACAACTGCATTTTGACCTGACATATGCATCTAGATACTCTATAGATGCCAGTATGGCTGATACAATAGTAGATTGATGTCCATTGGGATCTTACCTGCACGGTCCTCACCTGTTGTCTGGGTGCCACCCACCTCCACAATGTGGGTGTCTTGACTCTGCTATTGTTGTGTGGTGGGTGCCCCAAGGTTGGCAAAGATCTCCTCCATAGGTGTAAGTGGGGCCTGCATAGCAGGACCCCCACCTGTGGGTGTGCGGTCCCTGGCCATGGCAGCAGCTCTTCGGTGGGCATGGCAGATGAAGTCAGTTGCATGATGCCTGACCTGATCATTAGTCCGTGCATGCTGACCCATGTCATTTACTCTGTGGATGAGGTTGTTCCACATGGCAGTCTGCTCCTGCAGATGCATTTGGCTGCGGCCAAACATCACCCCATGGTGCTGGACTATAGTGTCAACAATTGCTGATGTCTCTGCATGTGAGTATGGCAGCTGTCTGGCATGCTGCATGTCACCTGGAAAACACAAACAGATAAACACATCACAGGATCTCATACATTGGTCAACATTATTTAAAGAACCTGCACATCAACATTAACTAACACTAGCCACTACTTACAACCACAGCATACCCCTGTCATCTATCAGCACAGAATGAGCTTGCATTACACTCATGGTCCTGATGTGTCATGCTCCCCCCAATGAGGACCAGTAAATTGCATACTCCTCCATTCATCTTTCACTTCTGTGTAGAGGGATGACAGTGTCCGTCTTCCATGCAGTTGGGATGTTGATGGTGCTCAGGCTTTGTTTGACTACAGTGTGTAATAGAGCTGGGAGCACATGCCTGAATTCATGTAGGAAGCAGTCAGGGATGTTATCAGGTCCCATGGAGACTTAATTTTGTTGCCTTTGAGTAGACATTATGGACCTGCTCCCTAATGATGAGGGGAGGGGTGCGGGTGCTGTGCATAGCCACTTATACTGATGGGGGGATGGGGGGGTGATGTTTTCACTTAACCTGTCTGCAGCGGGTTGGCTTTAGCTATGGCATGTGTGTATGTGGTGTGATTGCCCACCAGTACAAGGTGTGTTGGGTTGTTGCCTCTGAGATTGAAGACTTATGTTACGATGGCCTTGTGATTGGCCTTGGTGGATGTGTGCAATTTGTACTCATAGTTAGCCTTACAGTGATTCACCTGTGACATTATATGCTTGTTCAGACAAAGGTGGACTTGCTTCCAAGTTGGTGCCTGCTCCTTCTTGGCTCTGAACAGGCAATATAGTAACCTATCCTGTGGTTTGTGTATTGCTGCTCTCCACTAAAGTGGATTACTTTACCTTGGTGGAGGCAGGTTTTATGAGTCAGGTATTGCTGAGCCCATAGAGCTATGTACAGGCCAACACTAAGGGACTCTGGTTAACAAAGTTCGCAGATGACTGCAAACTGGGAGCCATTATAGAATCCCCAAATTATGTGGATATTCTACAAAAGGGCCTTAGAGAAACAGATGCTTGATGCCAGAGCCATGTGCTCAAGCTTAATGCCAAGAAATGTATAGTTATCCCCTTTGGGAAGAAACATGTACCCATGAATTATCACATAGGTGGCAATACAATAAACCCCAAAAGTGTGATGAGAGACTTAGGGACACAGGTGGACAGTGGTCTCACCTTCAATAACCACATCACCACAACAGTCAGGAAATCCTTATATGTGACACACATCACTAAATGCTTTTCATCTAGGAAAAAGGAGGTCATTGTCCCACTGTACTCATCCCTCATTAGACTCATTATAGAGTATAATGCCCTGTTTGGAATGTACCTCACAAGACATCTGCAACAGCTGGAAAGGCCACAGAAATACCTCACTAAAAGGATCACAAGCCTAAGCAGATGCCATATGCTGACCGTCTAAATAAAAACTCCAGCTATACTCTGTGGCATATTGTCTACTCAGAGGCGATCTCTGCTTAACATACAAGGCCATGTCAAACCTTGAGCTGTTGGACATGCTCCACTTAAAGAAATCCCAACACCTCAGAGCCACATGCTCCAGGGATCTAAATCTTGTCATCACAATGAACAAAACATGCTGGAGGGATAGGTTCCTGACCCAGAGACTACCCATACTCTGGAATAGACTGCCCATACATGTCAAGCAAAGCGCTTCCTTGGCCCTCTTCAAAAGGAACCTTGATGATTGGATAAGAGATAGGAAATTCACCATGGGGATCATGTCAGTCACCCTGCTAGACAAGGGTCCAGGGAAGTAAATATTGTGGGAAGAAATATCCAGGGAATTGTTATGGCTAGGCTTGTATAGGCCCTAGGGCCGATAGCCTAGTACCAACCTATGAACTTATGAACCTATGTAGGTGCTCATATAGTTGTTTGTATTAGGTATGAACACGAGTTCATAACACAGTTGGACACTTCTCCAATTTCAACTTGATAATCATGCTTATTTTAGCACCCATTTCTGTGTCAGGCCAATGCAACAACCAGTAGCTGTAGATATTTATGTATGTTGGATGCACTGAAAGTATGATTACACATGTGTACAACATGTACAGCTTATTTAGCTGATGTTTTGCATCTCATGTCTGTTGTTTTGAGGCTTCCAGCTACACCTACTCATACATACATGTGCACAGGTAGTACTGGATATACATTTCTGTTCTATGTCAGTATGGTACACTGTATTTACACAGTTGCTGCTCAGTCATACCTTTCAACCTGTTAGAGCAGGACATCTGGATGACAGCACACATAAATTGTGGGGCAATGGCCAAAATTAGTGACACCTTATTAATATTGCTGTAGCACACTCCAGTTGATAGCACAGTAGGCTTTGCATTTACAGAAATACCATGATAGCACAGTAGGCTTTGCATTTACAGAAATACCCTGGAGGATTTCTGACATTCATATGTATGCTATTATGTTGTGATGTCAGTCTTCACAGATATGCCATTGATTTGCCAGACATAACACAACTCTATGAGGAAATGACTACATATTTGAGGCAAACATGTGGTCAGTTTGCAGAACACTGGAAAGTTGAATGGTATGTGCTCAGTATATGACATGCAGTTCAACACACACCTCTGCGACAGTAGTTTACTATGCACATACCCTGTATAGGTCTCTTAGATTTGTAATACAAACATGTGTATTATAGTTGTATTCACAAGTAACATATGGATATTTACGACATCCCAGTAGCTGGCCTAGGCAATGTCACAGTCAGTATTGCTCAACAGACACCCCAGTAGTGGTCATATGTAAGCCATCCTTTCCTGAGGTGACTCAGGGGCCTGAGCTGTGATGTATGTCACTGCAGACAGAGCCAAATGATATGGCCATCGGTGCTGTTCAGCAATATATCAGTACAGCTAGTCTTGTTGAGACATTTTTGTTTAACTTCTTATTTCTCATTATTCCATACACCCTACAGCATTCCATTACATGCATACTTGTTTGACATACCTTTTTTCCAAGTATCCCTGTATATTGTTTCTCTGCATATCGTTTCTCTCTCTCTCTCTCACTCTCTCTCTGTCTACACAAGTAGAGGTATAGACCAGTTTTGCATAGGCAGCAGCTTGCCTTTTGTAGGTAATGGTCATGAGCAGGTGATGGCCTGTGCACCAACTGATGTCCCCACTTGTTAATTGCATGCAGAACAGCTGTGTTGTTATTCCAATAGCCAATGGCATGGCAACACACTCCTATAATGGAGTACTTCATGTGGGCATTGCCCCTTTTCCTTGCCTGTGAGGGGGACATCATGGAGGTGTGTGAAATACAGCATCAAAGAGGGTAAGTGAAAATACCTCTTACAACAAGACATGTAAAGACAGCCCAACAAAATGGGGGAGAAGGTTCCAGACTTAGGGACAGAATGTAAGCATTGCTGTTATGCAGTTGGAATAATGCAAGATTAAGAGGGTTTGTCTGGACATGCATTTTCTTCATGATTTCAAGTCTGACAATGTTATATGGATGATACAACTCTCAACTGTAGGGCTATCCACAGAATGGCCAGAGGTTTGACCCTTATGTTTGGTCTGTTTCTCAAACAGATTTTGTCCTTGGCAAATCAGTAGGATATTGTGCGGATTGCAGTCAGTAAATGCTAACATCCATTTGTGTTTCTGACTTCATATCAATAAGATAAGATATGGTACAACAAACCCTGTTACACCAGTAACTTTCTCTGTTTATAACAGCAATATTTCAAATATGCCCTTGTTTTTGGGCCTCTGTCCCCAATTATGTCAGGCTTTGTCCAGATGTCATGCAGTAAGAGGTTGATAGGTATAGTATATCATTATTTAGTGCCTTCATTCTTGATATTGTCCCAGTGATGTAGCAGAATCCCAGACATCTTATAAGGAAGAGACCATATACATGAGTACAAAGCCTGAACATTCTGTGGGAATCTGTACAGTTGAGAGGTCTGTGTATGTCTGGCCATTGTTAACAGAATGTTAGGATTGTGTAGCAATGTAGTGTGTAAATGTTAGATGGGCTGTGTAGGGAGGGGGTAGATGTGAGTGCCATGGGTCCTTTTCTATCTGACTGTGCATGCTGCACCATTTTCCGGTGGTCTATCAGCAGTAATATTTGTAGGGGCAGACTGAGACATGTCCAGTACCACTTCAGGATTCCTAATTCACTGTGACTTGGGGCAGTATATGTAGGGGTAGTGTGTGAGTGGGAAACAGGATATATTTGTTCACACATTGTTATACTCTAGTATTCAGTTGGCTTACTGATATGTTGCTGTGACTGTGGTGAAATTGGTTGTAGGTATGCACTTTCACACCGATGTCTGTTTTCACTACTGTTACATCCCTGTAGTGCCTGATATATTTGCAAATGCATGTGAAATTCCCCATAGCTAATTTGGGGTAGTGTTGTGCCAGTCTGACTGTAATTTGGATGGTGCTTGGTGACATGCTTGGCAGCTCAGTGTTGTTTCCCTAATGTTATATGTCCAGATATTCATAGGATGTCCAGCTGCCTGGCTCATATCTTTGGTCTGGTCCCCATAACTGTTGTGTATTTCTGGTAAATCAGTGGGATTATGTGCAGATTAAAGTCACTAACTAATGAGAAGCACTTGAGTCCCAGACTTGTGACGTTTCAGACAATATATGTTAGAACAGACGGTGTTACTGCAGCAACTTTCTCAGCTTGTCTACTCAAGTATTTCAGATATATCCCTAATTTCATGCCTTTGTCCCCCTGTTTTGTCAGGCTTGGTCCAGATTAGTTGCACTAAGGAGTTCTGAGCATACCTCTCACATGGCCAAATTGTCACAGAATGTCCAGGGTTTGGATCACATTTTTGTTCTGTTCCATAAATTGTTTGTATTTGTATGGTAAATCACTGTGATGATCTGAGGATTTATGTCAGTAAATAATGACATATAAGTCAGTGTCAGACCTCATATCCTTTGAATAATGTATGCTACAACAAACCCTGTTACTCTAGCAACTTTCTAAGTTTATAAGAGTGATATTTAAAATAAGTCCCTATTTTTGGCCCATTGTCCACCCATTTTGACATCCTTTGTCCAGATTTCTTGCACTAAGAGGTTGAGAGGTATGGTTTTGAGGTATGACTGCACTACATGTTGCATACACACACACACACACACACACACACACACACACACACACACACACATATATATATATATATATATATATATATATATATATATATATATATACATTCACTTCAGAATCTCTAAATTCCGAAACATCGAATTTCATATGACTGAAAACATATGATCGATGTTTTGGAATTTCAAAATTCCAAAACAAATAAAAAAAAAATAAATGTTTCTGCAGGGAGGCAACCCCCCCCGCAACCCCCACACCCCCGCTATTTAAATATTCCAACTCTGAGATTGCACTACAGTGAGAAAAAAGAAAAAAGGATATCTCCCATTCCGCACTGTATGCAGTTCTCTGCTCACAATGTCAGGATTCTGAAAGTTCGATCATATGGTTTCGGCCATATGAAATTTGTTTTTTCAAGATTTCAGCATTGTGAAGTGTTCCCACACCCACACACACACACATATATATATATATATATATATATATATATATATATATATATATATATATATATATATATATATATATATATATATATGCATATATATGTATATCTAGGTTTACCTTCATATTGTCAGTCACACATGATCGACTGGCCACATCATCGAACCATTTCCACAAAGCCAGAACCACAAAATCTTCCAAATTTTGAATAAAAGTTGAATTTTGACATTTCTGACCACACCACACCTCCACACCAGTGCTACCATAGGTCAAAAAGGGGGCGAGATTTTGCCATTCGGAAATGTGGTGTTTGACGTTTTGGACAGTCACACTTTGGTATTTGTGGAAGCGGTGTCGACCATAATGTGGTCGGCATTATGAAGGTAAACCAGATAAATATATATATATATATATATATATATATATATATATATATATATATATATATATATATATATATATATATATATATGTACTAATAGATAGGTAGGGGTTCTAGTCTCACAACAGGCAACTCTCTGTGTCTGTGTGCAAATATATATCCTTGCAGCAGTAAAGACATGCCTGCATGGCTTTTTGCTGTCCAATGGTTATACATTTTAAGGCCCTTTGACTACCTGCTAGCCTCTACAGTGGCCTCCTTCACAAGGCCTGCTGATGTTATCCACCTTAACAGGACTGACTGCCAACCTAATATCAGACAAGCTTTGTGGTGCATGCAATAAGTATGTTGTGTACTACTAGATAGGTAGGGTTTCTAATCACATAACAGGCTACTCTGTGCATGTGTAAATATATCCCCTTACAGCAGTAAAGACATGCATGTATGGCTTGTTTCTGTTCAATGGTTATGCATTTTAAGGCCCTGTGACTACATGCCATCCTCTACAGTGGCCTGCTTTACAAGGCCTGCTGATGTCATCCACTTTAACAGCACAGGCTGATAATCTGACAGCAGATGAGCTCTGAGGCATATGTGATAAGCATTTTGTGCTATAGTGTATGCTACTACATAATCAGGGGTTCTAATCTCACATAAGCCAACTCTGTGTGTGTGTGTGTGTGTGTGTGTGTGTGTGTGTGTGTGTGTGTGTGTGTGTGTGTGTGTGTGTGTGTGTGTGTGTGTGTGTGTGCGTGTACAAATATATCCCCTTACAGCAGTATGCACATGGCTATATAGGCTATTTATGCGCAATGGTCATGCATTTTACTGCCCTGTGACTAGTTGCTGGACCTAAATATCCCTCATCTACATAGACATAACTACTGTCTGCCAACATCTACATTTGTATATACGGAACATCCAGGTGACACTTAGAAAGGATAGCAGACCTTGTCACAGAGTATGCATGCTTGATTATGCTGACTACACCCATTATCCCTGACACATTGTTTTACACATATGCACCTAGGTAACCACGCATGTATACAGCTGTACCTTGCAAATGTCATATTTCTACTATGCTGCTATGCCATTCTGTGCCACTGTATTGCCACCAAGTCTCCATAGCTTAGCCACTCAGAATCCTGGAATAGAAACATACACAGTTCTGTGAGACACTTTCATTCTGTAACACTACTGCCAGTCTAACATCATGCAATGAAGATACATGAAGTTTGATGTGTAGTCATGCCAGCATACAGCACCCATCATGGCCCACAACACCTGCCATGCCATAACAATACCACACTACACAAGTACATGCAAAGTAATATATTCACTCTGTGCATCAGACACATATTTGCATGTCCCTGCATCAATGGCATGGATGGCAAGGATGTGGCACAGGTCTCATCACATGCACCTGGTGTGGTGAGGGGGTGCCAGAGGCCTAGGCTGTGGCAAACAGTTGATGACATGTGTGTGAGTCAGGAAGTGGTCATGGAGATGTGCCGTGTTTGTCTGTTGGTGACCTACATGTGACAGTGATGTTTGAGTATGTGCCTGTACACAGTCAATCACATTGCTAGCCCACGCGTGTGCATGTTGGACAGCTGTGGACCATACATGACAGATGGACAGTTCACAGTCTTCAGCCATGAACACAGGAAGCGGCTCTGTGAGGAGTGCTACTGGCACCACCATGTCTAGGGTCAGATGTGATGGTAGCAGCTGATGGTGAATGCTGTCGGCTGGGCCCATGTCCCCCACAGGACCACCCAAGATGACATGCCTATGGCCTGCCATGTTGTGGTGTGGACAGCACACTTTCTTCTGTGGTGCTGGAGGTACTGCCACTATGGGAGTGTGAGTGTGCATGGCCACGTGGAGTCTCAGTAGATGGTGTTACTGACCTACGTCCATGTGTCTGATGCTCTACTCCAACCAGATGTTCCAGCACAATGTGTGGTGAAAGACTGAAACTGTCTCAGCCCACCATCTGTCCACTACATCAGTGAAATGATCCACAGTTTCAACAATGCAATGAAGGCAGTCACAGATGTCAGACTGTACTGCATCAATAATCCTGAGCATCCATCTGGTGTTGAATTCGGAATGTGTCTGTGCCTGCAAGGTAGACTGAAACATGTGGCGAGTGACCCGTGATGTGACACCAGTGACAGGTGGTAGATGGACGGCAGTCCTCCTTCAAATACCCCTGTCAATCTGCCTGTGTGGGATATTGCCAACTCTCTGGCTATGGCCAGTGTCTACACTCACTGATGCCATAGTTGCCAGACTGTCCTGTTCAATGTTGCCACCCTCTGACTGTCCGATATCTGTGGCCTGTTGCACTTTCATTAGCCAATGACATGGCACCATAGTGCAATATTTAAGAGCTTCATGTTGGCCCCTTTCTTATTCTTTGAGATGGACATTAAGGTGTGGAGACTACAGCATCACAGAGGTTAGGTACAAATACTGTCCACTGTTGATATTTATGAAATATGTCCACAGTTTTACATGATATGTTTGGCCTTTGTCCCATGACACTGTGATTATCTGGTAGTTCAGTGATAATTGTGGGTTGTGGCCAGTAAGGAGAGCGAGACGTGAGTGTCAGATATCATACCCATCCGAATATGCATGCTGATGAAGTAGCTGCTATTCTATCAGCTCACTATCTTTGTAGGGGCAAACTATGAAACATGTCCCTTTCGCTGGACCTCTGCCCCCCACCCTTTATGTATGTTTTTGTCTGGATCCCTTGTTTTAGGGGGTTGTAAGGTATAGTAGATCTGTAGCAGCTAGCTTAACATACAGCTGTGCATGTTCCAGGCTGCAACTGCTGTAGCCTAGGACACACAGAGGGGAGTGTGAACACTTTGGAGGACGGCAAGCTGTATATGTAACTGAGGCAGCAGTGTCAGTTCTGTCATTACAGCAGAACCAGGGTAAGGGTACCCTTTACAGTCCACTCAAGGCATCTGCTTAAGGTACATCTGTTATGTAATAGTGCCATTCACAGAGTAGTAGGCGACATATAGTTTGGCTATACGAATATGTGCAGTGTGTCCCTACCTACAGGCCTTTGACTTGCAAACATGGGTAACAGTTAATTCAGTAGCAGCAACCTGTGTGGGTTAAAAGTGCATGACTCAGTCATTACTTGCTGTGTTCACAACAATATTATTGAAGTGTAACACACTAGATTTAGACCCAGGACTGTGGGTGGCAAAATGTACTGCATGCAAGGCATTTAACAGACTGAACTACTGAGTCAGTGCTGCAGCAGGTGTATTTGCAAGATAAGTGTGCATACATACAGTCTGTAACACTGTTGTTTGCATCGATCATTATGTGCATGGCTTTCAAAGATAGTTGTTGTGCAACAGGGTCCCAGTTGTACACATGTGCTTTGCTACTGCTGCATTAGCAGGTGTGTTTAAAGATGTTTTTCATAAAAGGGTACATTTACCTACTATCCCAGGCCTCACACACATCCATTATTATTTATTTGGCTGTGTACTGGTGTACTTTTAGCATCAGAGTCCCAGGGACACTCCCATTTTTCCCATTAGATGTACTTACAGTCTGTCAGTCACAATCAGTATATTTTGCTGGAAACACCTGCTTTAATTATGAGCTGTGTGGCCTAGGGGTCTAATGTAATGTGCTATAGTTGACAGGGGCTGGGTTTGAGATGTGGCAGGGCTTGTTATTTTGTAGATGTGAGAAACACATAAGATCATTAAGGCACATTAAAGCATATTTAAGCGGGTTTGTGTGGTGAGCTGCTTAGCTCTGTGTAAACCCACGCTAACAATTTAAAAAGAAAAGAAAAATGGATGATAGGACAGTGGTGAGATGGGTGCAAGCAGGGGGAAAACATACTGAAAGGCAGGTAGGAATGTGCAGGAATGGTGTAGGAAAGGACCATACCTTTCCATTTCTTGTACAGCAACAGCTGTGCATTTTTACAGATTCTGTACATGAATTTGGACCTTCAAACCCCAGACAGAGGGATGAGGACAACATAAATGTGTTTTCAAGCCAACTGGACCTATTTAGTTGTGCCAGTGGACACATGTGCAAAATGGAGAGCTATGTATGGGAAGATATTTTTTTGTGGGACAGGTGTCCATTTTTTTTTATAAAGAGGGAGTGGAAGGTTGGGGAAAGGATATAGGTGCATGTGTGGAGGTAAGTTGGGTAGGAGAGGTTGCATTTACAGACAGACAAGACATCATATAGGGGTGATGAGTGACATATGAGAAGGGTAAACACCTTGGATGGGGAGGGTGTGGTGGAATCAGAGATGCATGTGCCTCCAGATGGCAGCAGCATGACTGACATCCCCACCCATGGTTAGTCAACACTGCTCCTTCATTGCCCCAAATGTGGCTGTGCTGAAGGCTGGGCACCATGGCCACCAGGCCCCACCAAGTTGTTGAGTCTGCCCTCAATCCGGTGCAGACATTTTTCATAGTTCCTATGCACAATCTTGTGCACTATGACCAGTAGTTGATCTTTGTTGACTACTGCCCCTCTGCCACTGATCCTGAGGGGGATGGGCCCTGACCCTGAGGCAGTTCCACCCGAGGGTGGTGCAGGGCCAACAGAGGAGGCACCACTGTCCTGGGTCTCAGACACACTGGTTCCAGGTCCCACAGCCAGCTGATGTAAAGTAGGTGGATCAGCAGGAACTGGCCTACCCTGTCATGCTGTGGTGATAGAGTTATAACAATGTGTATAGGTTAATTATGAACAAAACATTTTGTTAGTTATAACAGCATGCCAGAACATTGGAAATGACCCATAAAATATCAATGCATATTATATGGAGCACAAAAATAAATAACATAACAGTCAGTATATTAACAGCATGTCAGTAACAGTTACATCATAAGGCCAACACCATAGGTAATTCAACAAGATATGTTAATATGTAACCATTGTAATACATAACAGTAATAAAGCACATGCCCAAAATAAAGCTTAGAGCACAAAATATGTGAATAGTAAACCATAACCAATGAATAACAATAATAAATTTAGATGAAGATAAGGGGTGGGGAGAGAGAAATACAGTCCATTCATACTGGTATATGCTATATAGTTTATAACAGTACTGGTATCTACTCCACAGGTCTGTCTTTCCTTTATGTATAAACGTGCCCTATAGCTGCTATAGCATGTAAATACCTCTCAAGCTATGCACATGGGATAGTATGGGCCAAGCAGTAACACCTGCAGATACACAACTGCAGAGAATACTTACACATCAGGTGGACCTGTATAACTACCAAGGTGTACTGTGGACTGATGTAGTGTTACTGTACTATTGACATAATCATGTCGATGATACATCTTTGACAGAGGGATTACATAACAGTAATTATATTCCGTGATAGCGTGACACTTGAGCGACATGTATGTGTGCAGTACAGAGAGTAAACAACTATCATGCCTTGCTCAACAGGCACGGGGATAGAACTTCATCAAACTTTCACAGACACTCCAGGCATACAGCCATACCAAGAGTACACATTTTATTTATTTTCTTTTCTTTTATTATTATTGCACTTCTTGACTTTATTTTATAAAGTCTTATCACATTCCTGGTCAATGCTGTTAACAGTCTGTTACATCTGAACATACAAATTATTTACTTATAATAAGGGCTACCTCACACATTTACCTGTATTTCCTGTGGGGAGAACATCTGTCATCAATACATAACTGATTCAGTGATATTTATTACTACATGGCATTGGATTCAAACCCTGGCCTGTGTGTGGCAAAATGTACTTTACACAGAGAATTTAACAAACTGACTACTGAGCCACTGCTGATTACAGACTCACTGATATTTACCTAGAGCTAGCCTGGAAACAAAGTATGACCTAGTAATAGTACTACAGTTTTATACTAGACTGCAGTGACAGTTGAACACACATGGATGAGATTCATGCATGACAGAGATACTAGGTAAACTATACATTACTACATAGAATGCAGGTGTACACAATATACTGTTAGTGGGTGGAAATATCTGTGAAGACTACCAACCATATCAGATTATTGGGTTGGCTGCCTCACCCATATATAGTTGCAGATAGTATATTTGCAGTCTACAGCTATTACACTGCCATATGTGCCTTCAGCACCATACCTCACAGCCTGAATGCAGATAGCTGAAATGCAATGGTTAAAACAAGACAATCCTGATATACACAATATAACTTGGGTGTTATTGTTATTGCTTCATGTGTTATTGCAGAGCAGGTGTCATAATTTATTTCTTGTAAAACAGCTCTGAATCTATACTTATTGCACAACACTCTTTATTAGATATACCTTGAGGCAGAAACTGGTATTGTTTTGTGTTTTCATTGCAGAACAATTGTCATAATCAGTTTCATGCAAAACAGCCCTAATTCCACACATATTGTACAACACAGAATTATTAGAGATACCTTCATGCAGTTACTGGTATAGTTTCACATTTTTATTACACAACAGTTGTTGTAATGCAGTTGTTGCAATACAGCTGTAATTCCACAGTTATTGCAGTTGAAACTTTATCAAGGTTAATGCTTTACTCTTCCATGCTTATTGTACTAAAGTTGCCAAAAGTCACTTATTGCAGTAAAGGTCAATGTCCACATTCATTGCAATACAATCTTTACTGTATATACCTAATGGCAGTTAATGCTTTATTCTTTCATGCTTATATGAATATAGATTGAAAAATACATCTGTACTCACTACACTCATGGCACAACCTGGCCAAGTGCCCGGCATTTGCCTTAATGTTCTGAGCTCTCTCTTCTGCAGTTGTAGGGAGAGAACACACCATTATGCATACCTCTCTATCAGACATTCAGATTAGGTATTGGTGAAACAGTGGTAATGGTACTTACAAACTTGTAGGGCATTACCTGCCTGAGCATCTTGGACTCAGGTGGGCAAGAGATCCGCCTTCTGATGCTTCAGGTCATCATAGTGGTGACAGACCTGTTCACCTGTGCAGGGGATACCTGTCTCACTAGTGAGCTGACGTGGCAGCTAGTCCCAGGTTTCTGCCTTGCACTTTGAGCCTTGGAACTCACCCTGCAGCAGCTGGTCATCATGGTCTTTCACCAGGAATCCAACTATGACCCTGGACTCCTGAATGCCCCACCACTGTGCCCAGAAGCGAGCACCCTCTCCAACTCCACCCATAGTTACTGCACAGTTCAACCTCCAACAGAATATGCTGTATTCCCACCTACTGAGCTTAATATTGCCTGTTTTCCCACCCTTACATGCCATTGGGCAATATTTAAAAAAGCAGAACGTCACTTAGCACTGTGCAAACTAGAGCAGTTCAGCTGAGCAGTGCTTAAGCTGGCAATGCTTAGCAGTGCTTAGCAGTGCACAAACCAGCTAAGCATAGCCAAGTGGTGACAAGCAGTCCCAGGCAGTTCTAAAATGTATCTCGTTTATGCAGCGCTTAGCAAGCCTTAGCATGTCTTAGTAGAGCTTAGCTGAGGGCAGCAGATCAAGATTTAAAAATAATTAGCATAATTTGTGTTTGGAAAATAAATGCTTACTATCTCTTCCAGGTATTCAAACCCTGCACCTACTGCCTATAAGGCTGTAACTCTATCCATTTGGCTACATGGTATGTGGAATATGGCACTACATTTACATATATCTTTGAGAAACCTTTAAGCACTGCTGAGCACCACGCTGCACAGAACAAACCTGCTCAGCTCTGCTTGAACTTGACCTTTTTATAGATAATTAAATACATCTGGTTTCTATTTTAGGATGTTTGGCACATGTCATTTGCTGCACTCCATGCTGCTCAAACCTGCCTTTTATACAAAATAAAAAATATTAATTTACATTGATATAATGAGGTTGGATAGTGCAGGGAGTGTGTTGCTCATTTGCGGACCACACATTAGCACCATACTCCCTACACTGATTCAATAACCATGTTCCATGGTTCTACCTCGGCAAAGTATCATGATTAATATGAATGGCGTGCTGCCGTGGGGGAACCATGTACAAGGACATGGTAACAGTCCAGGTAGGCTCTACACGGTGCCAATACGGCCTTTATTAAATCCTAACAGTTGACTATTTCTAAATAAGAGCTTTAATTTATTTTCAACAAATTTGGTTATTGTTTTATTAACTGACCATTTTCTGAAACATTGGGTTGGAGAGGTGGGTTATTAATATCAGAATGAATTTTCAATATATCAAAAATGTTAGGAATAATCAGAGCACTAACTTTTATAAATTGAAACAAATCATGAGGAATAATCTCATAAAGAATCAACTCATCCAAATGTATGTGAATTGCTTTGTATGCAGTATTAATTTCATTGATAGATACAGTTTAATGAGTATATGCATCTGCCAACATAGAAGTCATTCTGCTGACATAATCTATTGTGTCCATCAACACCATTCATCCTCCTTTATCTGGTCTCATGTGCCTAATGTTCTTAGGGTAGGTCTTCAAGAATATGATACAACAGCATGAAGCAGAATTTCTTTAAATATTCACCTTCTATTTTATATACTTTATTTATATATTTTCTTTATTTATTTATTATATCTGAGTTTTTCAATGGTTTTAGGCCTATGAATTATCAATGGTTTTAGGCCTATGAATTAAACATGATTCTGTTATGGCAGGTAAGGATTTGTGGGAAAAGTCTAAAAAAACATAATACAAAAACTGAGAAACTGTAAGATGTTGATTATGGATACTGAAAGATAGATACAAGCAGTGAAAATGCTTTAGTACCTTTTGCTTTATATAGAGGTCAGGCAGATTTTAATCTACAAGAGGACAAGTTTTGGATGATATTTAATAAATAGTTGAAATAATTAATTTGGAGGTGGGAAGGCAAGCGTTAAGTGGGATAGGTTGATCTTGCTAATAGAACAAAGTAGTTTTGATAACCTTATTTGAATTTGTACTGTTGTTAAGACTCATATATACACACACATAAAACACCAGGAGAAGATTACATATCAAAGTGGAAAGGGATGATGATGACACAGGTGGAAAGTCTGAGAAAAGAGGACAGAGTAGGATTTTAGATGCAGATCATTAAGAAAAATAGCAACCATACCATACAGAATATTATATTCATAAGGTGGCTGAAAGCATTTTTAGAACTAAGCCAGCACTGGGGAATGACAGTTAAATGTCTAGCTATGTGGCTGGAGACTGTGACAGAGAACACAGCACAAGGGCATGACAGCTATATTTCATGTTATGGGTGGAAGACTACACCAAACATAAAAGCTATGTAGCATAAAATGAATTTGATTCCAAAACAAACACTACCAAGACCACCAAATCCAAAATGAATACTACTTGTATTAAGCCATAGTTCAAATCAAGTTAAGTCCTTTTATTCTCAAATTAAAAACATCATCAAAACTATAGTAGTTGTCTCAACCCCACCCCTTATATTCCATTTAATAAATGTCACATGTTAAAAACAAACAGTCAAAATCTTAAAAATATTATCATGAAGAAGTACTAACATTTTTATCTAAAATTGTGTACCATAAATAAACGCATACTTTAGCAATAAACTCATGTCCATTGCCATAATACAGCAGCTTTCAAACATAAAATGCTATTAACTGAAAGCATATCATTTAATCCTCACACTCTTGTCAGATCCATCAGTAACTGCTAGTATAATTACCTTGCCTCTAATTTATCCTGCCAGAGCCCACCCCTTTCTGCTTTACTCACTTTTTCTAAAACAAAGAAAACAAACTTCTTAAAATGTAAGCAGTGAATAGCATGTATGTTTACTTAGGGGATTAGGGATCTCTTTTCTTAAAACATGTGACAGGAGCTCTGGGTGCTGACTTGTTGAAACATGAGCTAAACCCTTGGCTAGGCTTATAAGGGCCTCAGGGCCAATAGCCTAGTAACCTCCTATGATCCTATGATCCTATGAACATACTGATGTATCCTGCTACAGAGCGCTTTCTCCATTTTATCCAAATAAAAAGAAGAGCAGCCAGTACAGGTAGCAAGGCAGACCACCCCCATTACTATTGCAGTTCATCATTCCAGGGCATGTATAACTCTATTATAATTAATTACAATTGTACTAGTGCTATCTAATATAAATCTACACTGTGAGCACGCCCCATACTTAATCATGCCCACTAGTTTCCTTGGTAGTTATTATCCTTGTGCTGTGTTCCTTATCATGGTCTCCAGTCCTACAGCTAGACTTATAACAGTCATCTCCTTGTGATATGTTCCCTGTCACAGACTCCCACCACACAGCTAGACATATAACTGTCACCCCCTTATTGGGTGTTCCCTGTCACAGACGCCTACCCCACGGCAAGACATATAACTGTCATGCTCTTGTGCTGTGTTCCATGTCACAGACTCCCACTACACAGCTAGACATATAACTGTCATCCCCCTGTGGTGTGTTCCCAATCACAGACTCCCACCTCACATCTAGACATACCACTGTCATTCCCTTGAACTGTGTTCCATATCACAGTCCCCCCCACACACACACACACAGCTAGACATATAACTGTCAACTTCCTTGGAATGTGTTAAATCACAGACTTGCACCCCAGAGCTAGACCCATAACTGTCATTTCCTTAGACTGTGTCCCTGTCACAATCTCTTACCCCACAGCTAGACATATAGCCATCATTCCCTTGTGCGGTGTTCCCTGGCACAGTATCAGCCCCACAGCTAGACATATAACTGTCATTCCCTTGTGTGGTGTTCCCTGGCACAGTATCAGCACCACAGTTAGACATATAACTGACATACACCTGTGCTGTTTTCCCTGACACAGTCTCCCACCCCATATCTAGACATACCACTGTCATTCCCTTGAACTGTGTTCCATATCACAGCTCCCACCCCACAGCTAGACATATAACTGTCATGCCCTTGTACTCAGTTCCCTATAACAGTCTCCAAATCCACAGATGGATACATAATTTTCTTGCTCTTGTGATGCATTCAGTGTCACAGTTTCTCCCACAACATATGGACACATAACTCTAATGTCATTGTGCTATGTTACCAAAACCACATTTATTGCACATCTGCCATGGGTGTTTAGTATAATATAGATATATATTACCACTGTGTTTCACTGTGTTGATATCAAAGAGCAGTGTTTTCTTCAGTCAAATTCTGGTTCCTGACTCTTTCATTTTAACGTGGTCTTCCACAATATGCTCAAAACAGTACTTTACATTGTGAAAAAAGGACCTCCTAGGGTGACTGTTAAGCTAGTATGGAAACTTAGCTTGACAGTCTGTAAATTGCTACCATAATGCAGTGTGCTCTCACACCCAGTTAGCCTTGCTCTCCACATCCTTGCTCATCCTGTTACTATTGAGACACATGTACATTATGCTTATGCAAAGAGCATGTTAAGCACATAGAACCGTGATTCTTGACTACAGTTACTTCTACTACCACACCATTGCTGTCCTATGATGCTGAACACATGATGTCTTATCATATGGTCATGCACAAAGGGCTAAAATGTTGCTTCTTGATTAGACCTGTTGAATGGCTTTTCTCAGGTGATGTGTACAGCAATGCTCTTGCTTGGTGTGAGTGAGAAGCAAAGAATTTCCACAAGGAAATTAAGGAGCACCTGCTGGGAAGTTATGATGATCCAATATATAAGATGAATGCCTGTCACCAGTTTACCAGGAAGTTGAGTGATGCCACTTATTTTATCCATTTTGGTGAACAGTGCAGGTACAAATATAGTGACCTGCAGGAGTGCCACTTCACCTTGCTTCTCTAGTAACAGGCAGAGGTTAATGAGAGTGTGTCAGCCATGTACTGTAACCACTGCATGTTCTTTTTTTGTTTGTTTCCTCATTCTTCTTTCAGAAGGTCAGTGGTGTACTAAGTGTTTCCTTAAAGTTGCCATGAAACATAAAAGAAGGCAGACTTCCTCATTAGGGCTGAACACCACTCCTAGTGGAAGACATGTTTACTGTGTGCATTACTGCAATGTGCAATTGCAATTCTGTTGTAGAATATACATGTACTAATGTATTTTTTCACCTTCTGCCTTTTCTCATCCTAGCAGCAGTGGGCACCTAGCTCTGTACCAGCTGATATATCTGGTGGTATTTCACTAAAAATTGCCAGGTCTGCCTCTTGGGGGAGATGGTGAAGATCATCCTGCTCAAAAAAAAACTTGGGGAACTGCCAGTGACCTCCATATCCACCTCTCCAGAGCGTGAAGTTTGCTACTCTGAGAGTGACCAAGATAGTCCTGTATAGCCACCAGTATCAGTTGTGCTGGTTTGATGCATTAGAAGTGCTCTGATAGTTGAACACCAACAATGACTTCAAGGACTGCCACCTCTCATGACTGGTGGATCATGCAACTGGCCAGCCCTGACCAATGTGCTACCATGGGCAGAGCCTGTTCATGACATCACTCAATGAGCTGGCTTATTCTTGGAAGAGCTATTCTATGAATTCTCTTGCAGACACTATTTACTATTTTCCCTTGTCTTGCTATTGCTCCTTCTTTTCTAACAGGCATTATATACTATTCCCCATCCAGGTGTTCCACTGATATCTGTGTCATCCTCCATACCTTAATTTTTGTCTAGTCCTTCCCATCACCAGTTGTCCACTCTCTGTATGTCCCTGCACTTACACTGTTATCCCCTTCTTATTTGTACATACTACACTCACCTGCCTGTGTCTGCAGTTTTTGTTTCCTTATCTGCACTTGTTACCTTCCCTGTTCCCTATTCTTGCTATCCATCCCATGCAAGTTCTTTGTTACCTTTCACACCTACCATTCCTATACACAGGAGTGGTGCTGCTACGTATTATCTAAACCAGCATATGACTGACAGTCAAATATTGACTGCAAAGTATCTAAACTGTAAAATGTCTAAACTACAAAACATTAAAATGCAAAATACTGACCAAATTAAAGTCATACTAGGGAAGGGTTTATGCCCTTTCCCAGCTGTTATGTGACCACAGAGTTGGTATATATAATTAATAGGGCATGTGGAGGTACAGGGAAGTTTGCCTCCTGGCAAAAACATTGACAAAATCTGACAAAATCTTAGCACATACAAAACCATTGACAAAATCTGATACAATTCAATGACATACAAAACAAATGTTTTTGCAGGGAAGAAAGCCCCCCTGCACTCCCATTTGCGGAGGTCACACCCCACACAACCCCTGCTTATTACATATATCAACTTTAAGGTCAGTTCCCACCAAACATATAATTCCTTATGATCACCCTTGTGGGTTTTTTCCCTTGTCTTGCTATTGCTCCTTCATTTCTAACAGGCATTATATACTATCAGCCCAATATGTGTGTGTGTCTGTGTGTGTGTGCGTGTGTGTGTGCGTGTGTGTGTGTGTGTGTGTGTGTGTGTGTGTGTGTGTGTGTGTTTTTGTTTCAACAAATCAGGTGTATTATTTGTGAATGCTATTCTCTAAACAAGAATAATGCCAAATACAGTATGTAATAATAATAAATGAATTTTAGTACCCGTTTATAATAACTGAAGAAGGTTTGGTAATTGCTTTACTGTACCATTAACGATATTTAAAGTTAATTTTTGATTCATAAAGTTGGATATTTTTCATTGAAATAAATGAAGGTATTTTAATTTCCAGTACAATACAGCAAACTCAACATTTCTTGCAATACAATTGCATGTGCTTGCCTAGGCTAATGTTTCCACTAATCAGGTTAGCTTAAAACTACCCAGACCGCAGTATAAATTTAAGATGCCACAGCATTTTGTTTTCATCAGGTATTTAATCTGTTTGTGTAACAGTCATGTTACTTGCAAAAAATATTTATGATATGACATAACCAGATGCAAGATGCTGCCTATAAACTGAATTATATGGTAAATGCACTTCAAAATTACTATGGTACAATAAAAACACAACACAATTTACCCTATAGGGCACTGTACTGAAGCAGAAAATACATTTAACACTCGAATTTAGTTCTTGCTACATAGATTGGAACTGGACAAAACTGATTACAATAGGGGATAAGATCACTAAGCCTATCATCACATCAGTGGAATTGGATAGCACACTAACTGCCGATCTTAATTCAAAACACAGCCTGTGAACCTCATCATACTCATTTTGACCTTAACAGTGTTGTTACAAATTTAAATTGTAATTTATTTATCTGGCATTGGCCATTTGTCTTTTAATATTTTACATTTAGTGGAATTCTTCATTATGCCTTTCTGGAAAAAAGAAGACTTGAGATTGTAAAGAACAACCATCCTTTCAGTCTTCAGATGGGGGTTGTTTTTTTTTTTTATGGCATAACTAGCTTATGCCATAGTCATACAATCTTACAGCAGGATATTAACTGCATCACCCTGCAATTTCAAGTTATAGCCTTTTTAAATTAAGCACCAAACATTTTGTCTTAACAATTCATTTTTTTAAATAAAGCAGAACTAGGAATATTGGATATTTTATTTTAATCACAGTGAGTTTCAAGTGACTGCAAAGCATATCTGTATTACAGTTTAGAATCCATAAGCAGTTGGGGAGCAGACACACTGAAATGAACATGCATGTCCTGGAACATGTAATGTTAGATCAGAATGACTGTGTGCTCAGAGTTTATTGTGGTCTGTTACCACACTAAGATGTGCAAAAGGAGGAGACATCCTGATACATATTTAAAGATATTTTTGTGACTTTCCTCAGCTGTAGCTATTGATGTAGCTACAGTCTACAAAACTAAGCTTTGTTGGCTAGCCTTGACATCTCAAATAATTGGCTCTAAGGATGTACTGCCATGTACTCATTTGGACAAGATAGGCAGTGATATGAGTCCATTGGATGTTAACATTGGGAAAAGCATCAGTAATTGTATGGTTGCAAAAGGCTTGGTTTGTCATGGGATGGAGCGGGTACTGGTACAAGAAAGGAAAAGCAACTTTTGTTTTCCTGCAGGCAGCCTAAGGAGGTGGGTACACTATGTAATCAGACCATATAGATAAACATATGTCTAAAAAGTAGGGCATATAGACTTAAATGTTGAAACTAAATTTAGTTTATTCATCATACTATTAGCAGTCTGAATCCTCTAGGAGCATGAACTGCCTACTTTATTTTATTGTTCTTTAAGTCTTTTTCATGATTCCAGTAGCTAATTCAAAACCTGCATCTCTTTTCCATCCTAGTTGATAAATGGCTGTCTCTTTGTGGAATAGGTTCATAGGTTCATACTAGGCTATCGGCCCTGGGGCCTATATAAGCCTAGCCAAAAAGTTCCCTGGCTTTCACCACCCAAGAAGGTTATTTTCCTACACCTCTGTCGAGCAGAGCCACAGAGGTGACCCCTGGGGTGAATTTCCAATTTCCCATCCGACTGTCTAAAATCCTCTTAAAGAGGGCTAATGAGGGGCTTTGCTTGACATGAATGGATAGTCTGTTCCAGAGTATGGGAAGTCTCTGGGACAGGAATCTATCCCTTCAACATGTTCTGTTTGTTGTGGTGGCAAGGTTTAGGTCCCTGGAGCATGTGGCACAGAGAGATTGGGGTTTCTTTAAGTGTAGCATGTCCAACAGAACTGGGTTTGACATGGCTTTATATGTTAGGCAGAGGCTGCCTCTGAGTAGGTGATGGAGTAGAGCTGGATTTTTTTGAGGCGGTCTGCATATGGCATCTGTTTGAGGCTGGTAATGCTCTTAGTGAGGTATTTCTGTGGCCTTTCTAGTTGTTGCAGATGTCTTGCGAGGTACATGTCAAATGGGGCATTGTACTCTACGATGGGTCTGATGAGGGATGAGTAGAGAGGAACAATGACCTCTTTTTTTCTGGAGGAGAACCCTTTAGTGATAAGGTGTGCCACATAAAAGGATTTCCTGACTACTGTGGCGATGTGATTGTCAAAGGAGAGACTAGTGTCCACCTGTGTCCCAAGGTCTCTTATCACACTTTCGGTGTTAAGTAGGCTACTGCCTATGTGGTAGTTCATGGGAACAGTGTTTTTTCCAAAGAGGATGACAATACACATTTTGACATTGAGCTCGAGGCCATGACTTTGACACCAAGCATCAGTCTCAGTGAGGCCCCTTTGTAGAATGTCCACATCATTAGGCGATTGTATTATGGCTCTCAGTTTGCAGTCATCTCCGAACTTTGTTAGCCACAGACCTGTTGTATTAGCCTGGACATCTGAGAAATATATGCCAAACAGGAGAGGACCCAGGACTGAATGCTGAGGTACTCCACTTGTCACTGGTCTGAAGTTGGATTTGGAGTCAGCTTCTTTCACTGTGTGGGTTCTATCAGTGAGCCAGTTGGCCACTCATCTTGTGACATAGGAATTTATGCCCAGTCTAGTGAGTTTATCTATAATTCCAGAGTGGGGGATGGTGTTGAAAACCTTGGCAAGGTCAAAATAGGCTGTGTGCACCACCTTACCCTCATACAAGGCTCTGGTGTCTGCTTCAAAGAAGTCAATCAGGTTTAGGAGATGTGATCCTCCTTTTACAAATCCGAATTGAGTAGGATCCACCATTTGCAGGTTACCTATGTCTTTGTTTATAAGTTCCATGATGATATGTTCCATGGCCTTGCAGACCAGGCTCGTCAGGCTAATGGGGCAGTAGTTCCCGGGGTCCGTGGTGGTGCAATTTGTGGAGTGGGATAACCATCACTATGTGCCATTCAGTAGGCACAAAGCCTGATGTGAGACTATGATTGAACAAGGTACTCAGGTGGGGTGCCAGTTCGTTCTGTAGTTCATGCAGAATGCAGCCTGGGATGTTGTCTGGTCCCATGGATGCTGTGCTTTTCACTTTGGAGAGTGCAGTCTTAACTTGTGCATCCGTGATTACAGGGGCTATGCATTCTTCCGGTATAGGGATGGGCTCTTTGGGGGTTGAGGGGGCATAAAGTTTGCACTGAACCTATCTGCCAGGATGTTGGCAATATCAGTTGGTTCTGTATATCTAGTGCCATTGTTCTGTAGCTCGGGGAAAATCTGAGTGTTGCCATTGAGATTCTTGACATAGCTGTAGAATACTTTGTGGTAGTCTTTAGAATCAGTGGCAATTTTATTTTTGTAACTAGCTTTGGAGGATTTTATGAGGGATCTCAGCTTCTTACTGAGGATGACCAGGGAGTTACTGCAATCAGGAGATTTTACTCTTTTTTGCAACAGCTTCTTCCTTCTTTTATAGAATTTGTTTATGGCAGGGAGCCACCAGACTGGCTTCCTTTTTATGTGGATAGCATCTTGGTTTTGTTGGGGATAGCACGATCCATGCACTCGTGTATGTATTTATACAGTGCATTTGTATAGGATTCAGCAATCATACCTCTATAATCCATCTGCACGGGTGTAGTGAAGTTTGACACTTCTGTCTTGAAATATTGATGTCTAGGGTGCTTAGCTTATGGTTGGATTTGACCAGTGAGGAGTTGACCTCTGGAGTGGAGCATCGGTTACCCATGTTGGTAATGACCAGGTCCAGGATATTGTTGCCCCTGGTGGGGGTATGGACAATCTGATCCAGGGTGTTGGAATTTATGAATTTCAGAAAGTATTGAGCTAATGAGTTAATACTTGAGTAGATTTCCCAGTTGATGGTGAGGTAGTTGAAATCTCTCATTATTAGGATATCTGGCTGTACCTTAATATTATCCAGTATATCGAGGAACCTAGAGTGGGCATCCTTGGGCATGATGGGGGATCTGTAGCAAGCTACAACCTGGATTGCAGTCTTGCCCAGTGTTAGTTGCACTTGGATAATTTTGGATACATTATGTTGAGCAACCAGCCTGGAGGTGTGGATATTCTTAATGGATATGGACACTCCTCCTCCTTTAGTGTTTTGGCCCAGGTTAGGTGGTCGAAAAGTGTGGTATGAATTATAGCCTGGTAATGCAGGGGTGCTCAGTGGAGCCTTGAAACAGGTCTCTGTTACTGCACAGATGTTGATGTTCTCCATATTGAGGAGTGCTTCAAGTGAGTGCATTTTGAAGTTTAGAATTCTAGCACTGAGTGGCATTACCCTCAGTTTTTGCTTGCTTTTACCTGCTATGGTGGTGGGTTTGTCATTTGAACCTTTCCTAAAAAAGGCACTATAGGGGTGGCAAGAGCCTTAGCCAGTATCCAGAATCCCAGGGGTGACAGATACAGGCCATCTCTGGCAAAGCATCGTGGTCTGTCAATCATGTCATCCCAGGCAGACAGATACTAGTTCCCCTTAGAATGACACCAGAAGCTTAGCCAATTGTTGAAATCAATCATTTTGTCCTTGTACTATGGTATCATTCTGGGTGATGGCAGGCTTGTACTGTGATATCATTCTGGGTGATGGCAGGATGCTACTCAGGGCTAGGGTCATACCTGCCTTGGCTACATGATCAGAGAGCTCTTCCATGTCTCTTTTCATGTAGTCCAGGGAGGTACAGCTCAGGTCATTTACACCAAAATGGACAATGACAGAGTCATATTTGTACTTGTTGTGGAGTAACCTGAGTGCTTGCATTATGTGGCGGATCCTGGCACCCGACAGGCAGCTGAAAGTAACTTTCTCCTTGTTTAGCCTGGTGAGTGGGACATCAGTGTGCCTGACTATAGACTCACCTCTGACAAGTGTGCTGCATACGTTGTTTTGTCTTAAGGGCTGAGGTTGAGTGGCACACTGATTTTGTGGTCTATGTGTCATATGGGTAGTGGGGGGGTGATGGTTGCTTGTGTTTGAGGAGAGGGTTGTCATGTACATGAGGCAATTGTTACATTGCCTCAAGATGCCCAGATTCATCAGGTGGACAGCAGAAACACTGGGAGCTGGCCCTCAGACATGCCTAGATAGGTGCTTTTTAATTTAAGTACTAAAAAAAATTTTTCTTCTTCTGACAAGTGAGGAAAGTTGAGTGCTGCAGCAGTTGTAGTTTGTTCAGTGCTTGCAATGAGTTTTGAACAAGTGCTGAGCACAAGGATGCAGTTTTGAGTGCTAAAACTAGAAGACTGGTAAGTACTAAGGGAAAATTTGAAGAGCAGACTTTCTGGCGCCGGGAATACTTTAACCCTATACTATATGCAAAACCGCACAAATACAGGTTTTTAAAAAGAAAGATGAAAGGGATAGAAATAGCCAAAAATGGCCAATAAAACTACAGTTTCTGAGCTGAAACCACTCCTCCCGCAACATATTGGCTGTTCCGAAGCTTACCACTCTCACAGATGAACAGAGAAGCTTCCCTCTATCTTAGAAAGGTCTGGGCAACACAGGAACTTACAAACAGCCCAGGATTCAGCAAAATCTGAAAACTGGCCTTTACTAGCTCTAGAAAAGTGGGAAACGAGTAGAGAGATAGGATTTTCTTTTTTTGTTTGTTTGTTTCAAAAGTTAAGGCAAATACAGCAATAAAAACACTTTTAACACAGAAAACATGCTATTGCACTTGAGTGTGCTACCCTTTACAGTTAAACAGATGTAAAACACTTAACAAACAATAATTTAAAGTGAAAGCAGTATGATAATTCAAAAAATAAAGTTCAGATAAGTAACAAGTTAATAGAAATGGTCAGAATAATGTGGCTATCAAAAACAAGCAATAAAAAGCAAAACAGAGCTACTTAATCCACTCAAAGTCTCCTTTTCTTTCTCTGCTGCTGTAGGACTCTACAGGACACCTAGGCAGGCTCTTGCTGAGGTAATACAAGTGCAATAACCGTGCAAACACGGGTCAAAAACAGGTCAAGAAAAGAACATAAATGTCTGACTTGAAATCTTTAATTTCATCGATCAACAGTTCAGCAAGCTGCTGTCCCTCAAACATGTCCATAAAAAATCCACTATAGCTATCTCCTTTCTAACTGCAGTATATCTTTTTCTTACACGTTTCCCCTTATGAATGACTGACAGTCATCTCAGTCTTATTTTACCCATGCCAGTATCTAAATGAGAGCTGAATTCTGGAAATGCCTTATTCAAAGAGTTTCAGACTAAAGAATACCTAATTCTAGAAATGGATTATATTGGACTGGCAAAATCTGTACTGCATGAAGTCATGTTGTTGTCCATCAGTAAGATAACTGACATTCAGGAAGTTCTCCGGTTTGCTCTGTATGTTCCTTGTCATAATATTCTATTGGAAGATTGGGATAGTGACCAATCTATATTCATCATATTCTTTTCTTGACCTGCTTTTGACCTGCTTTGCTTCCCTTAATTCATATATATCTATGACTGTGCTGGCAGAAAAGAGACTTAAATATTACTAAGACTACTTGACAATATCAGTTTGCACTTTACTACTGACCCAAAAATATTCTCTCAATTTTCTACTTACCCTAAGCTTTTTTTTTTATTTCTGCCAGTGACTTTTACCCCAGTACACTATCCAGCAACTCTTTTTCTTGGATTCGCTGCCCTTTCCTAAAACAGAACTTTGTCAAGTTGGTTTTAAACCCAGTACCCTTGTTATGACAGTCATGCCCCACATTTCTCTGTACCTTTTCTTTTGAATTCCACCCCTCACTGTAATTAAACATAGTTATGACTTCTCATCATTACGCACTCTCATATTAAGCACTCCTTTTCCACCATTCTTCTGTGCTATACATACACAGCCTCAGCATTTGGCTCTTTATGTTGTACTCACCCCAGTCTCCCTGATAATGTTGTAACTTATTTGTCCCTCTACTATCTCTATGTGTTTTCCCTATATACCATCCAGAATTGGATGTGACATCATATGTGTACTTCTTCAAAGGCTAATTGTAGTGAAAGCAATAATTGCAGGGCAAACCATAGAAAATTAATGTCAGGAAATACAGACAGACAACTGAGTTCCAGAGATCATACCCTTCAGGAAATTCATACTAATGCAAAACATGTTATTCTGCCAACTTTCTATGCTTGTAAGAGCAATATTTAAAAAAATGTCCCTTTTTTGGGCCTTTCCCATATGGAAGGCATAACCTCTTCTCCCTTGTATCATGCATCCTTATAGTGCATCACAATATTCTGTTTGCCCTTACTGCTGCCTTCTTATACTGTTTTAGTGGTTCATCCAGATTAACATTCCAAGTTCATTTTCCTATCCATTGCTTCCAATCTAACAAGTAATAAATCATCATAATTCATATTTCACCTAAGGATTATTATTCATGGATGAAGACTTTATGAAAGATCAGTTCCATTTTTCCTCTTGTTTTAGGCCACAGTCTGTGTCTGCTCCAACTCCGCAGGCACAACAAGCTAATCTAAATGGCACTAAACATACATTCTCAGTCTTTATTTCTAAAGTTTAGAATGCCATCCCTAAACTAATTATTTCCATCCTCTCCCTTAAACCATTGCATTGTGTCCTAAAACACCTATTCAAACAAACATGCTATAAATGCTACCTAAGTGAGATAATCACAAAAGCATCCTTCTCACTGTTTCATCTCTTATTCTCACACTCAGATCTGGTCTTCCATTCACACCAGCTATATCATCCCTCCATCATAACTTTCTAATTCCCCCTGATTTCTTCTCCTCCTTTCCTTTTACCTTATATTGTCCTCCTCTCCACCTACTTCATCCCCCTCAGCTACAACTGTTGTGCACGCACTGACAAGATGCTAAACACTGTATTTTGCTTTCTGATGTTAACTTCAGTCTAACGTACTTGGTAGTGAATTGTAAGTGCTTTACTCAAATGCTTTACTTAACTATTGTGTAGTTGTTGCCTCTTTTTATTGTTTCATTGAATCTAATTTTATATGTACCGTATCTTTGTAATGTCTACTTCAAGGATTTGTATCTGATTTCCCCAGCCTGAGCCTTAAAAGTGACCCGCTGGATCAGTGCTCTACCTTGGTTAACAAACTAACTAAATACTTTGAGCCTATTTATACTGAGCTTCAGTTGTTATTTATCTGCCAAGACCTCCTAGACAGCCAGTGTTCCTTCTTAGGCTGCCCACAGCACCTCTCCTCTTAACACCTCAAAGCACGTTGTCATCAGCAAAGACATTGGCCTTATGTTCCTGAGCTCCATCCTTGTGATACTGAAAATTGAACAGTGCTGCATTAAACACCTAGCACTATAGATCCCATTTATTACATCTCACTCCTTTCAACATTCCTACTCTTACTACTATGTTATGTTTTTTTTCGTTTAGCTATTTCTGTTTTGCTATTTTTACCCTATTTCAATCTGCTCAAAACATATTTTTATAGGTTTATTTATACTTGCTGCCATCCAGCCCAAAGCCCCCAATGTTCCAATCAGTCCATTTGTTCCTTACCAGGTCAGAGCTAGTCATTATCATGGAAAACATCAGCAATGATTTTTTTCAGATTAACTCTAACCCAAGTACCCCACAACAGCTACTGTCTTTTCCACCATAACAGCCTCCCAAACAAGCATGCTACCAGCAATGCTCAACTATGATAACAGCACATGCTACTTTCCATGCATGTATTAATTACATACATACATGCATACATACATACACATATTCCAAGCACAGGCATTAATGCCCCTCTATCCTGTCAATATACCAAAACAGTTGTTCCCATAATAATTGCCCAGGCTGTTCTTAAAAATATCTAAACCAGTGTTTGCTTTATGCATCAGCTGCTCTGTCAGAGAAACAGTTAGTACACATCTTATTCCTGCAGATTCATATACATAGGTTGTCTGATGATCCTCTAATATATTTTAATAACCCCAAACATTCCCAGTGGTAGTTGTGTCTAAATGCTGTATTTACCTGAATACGATCTCCTCTTAATTATCTAGAAGAAACACTGTACAAGTTCAGATATTTTATTCTTTCAGAATAACTTAAATGTTCACATCCATGGATGCTCTTGGTACATTCCCACTGTACTCTTTATAGTTTACTCATGCTTGTTTTCTTGGTCTCCATATTTTCCAAGTATCCAGAACTTGTCAGAGATTTGGGATGTATGGCTAAGTTTAAAAAGGCCCTTGTGGTCGTTAGCCTAGTAAACTCCTATGAACCTAATATTGTTATTTCATACGCAAGTTTGGGTCTAATGTAATAAACAAATGATGACTTCAACATTTTGATTTCCTAGACTTTAAAAATGTATAACCTATAGCTCTATAATAATCATTAATCAACTGGCTCATATGATTAGAGAAAAATTTAGATCTGGACCTACCCATATATCCAGGCCCTTAAATGAATCTAAAGTTTCAATCACCACATGTTGTATTAAATATTCACCTTTCAATTTATGTCTCCCAAATCTCATATGCTTAGTTTTTTGGGGTATTTATCAAAATATTATTCTCCTGTACTCAAATGGTCAATTTAGTCAAGTTTTTTGCAGACTTGTCCTATCTGTAACACATGTAATCAGTTTACCCAATTTCAGGCAATCTGCATACACACTGTCGAACACCTCAGATAAAAAAGATAGATCTGAAAGATACAATCTAAACAAGTAAGGACTTAGGACAGAGACCTGTGTAACACCCTGACTGTAACCAATAATTTCTCCTGTCCAATTGCTGTATGATACTTGCCGTGTCCTATTTGTAAGCCATGTAGCTATCTATCTTATCAAGAGTACATCAATACCTAGTTGTTTTAATTTATTGATCAGTGTTTTGTGTATGACTCTGTCAAATGCTGAAGTTAAATCTATATCAATTACATCACAGCACAGTTTTTCATTCACAGCTGTCATTATATTATTATAGAACATCATGCTACAGGTGACAATAGATCTATTTTAACATATGCATGCTGATATATGGTTTCTAGTTTCAGCCATTTCATTTCTGACAATAGCTTAGCCAATATTACCTTCTCTATTATTTTCCACAACATGAAAGTAGACTTAAGGGTCTATATAACTCTGGGTTTGTCCTACGCCCCTTTCCCTTAAAGACTGGTTTGATAAGTGCATATCTCTAATCTTGAGGTATCTTCCCATATTTATATGACCTAGTAAATTATAGATATAATGGTACTATAAGTTCTTGCTGAAGTGTTCTCTGGTCATTATTGCTAATTCCTTCTCCTTCCTGTTCTTTGTTTGGATCCAGTTTGTATAGTTCTTTTTCAATACAACCTAATTCGATTCTAGTATCTAAAGTTACCCGGATGTTACTAGAACAACTGATCACCCTTGTGTTGCCAAACTGTTTTGCATAAGATTTTGTAAACATATCTATAATCTGTTGTGTCTGAGAATTAATTTTAGAATCTACACAGTTTATCAGTTTGTGTGTCTTTACTCCTTCCACATCTTATGTATCTATACAATGGTTTTCTGTTATGCTCAATATCTTTATATACATTTTCTTTAAAATTTTCTTCATCTTGTCTCATACTATGCTTAATTTATTTGTTCAGCTTGTTTATTTTAGTTTTCAAAGTTGTAGTTTGACCTCTTTTCCATTTCTTATATTTTCTGTCTCTCACCTTAATCAGGTATCTTGTTATTATGTAATATATATATATATAACCCTGACTTTGTATACCTAGATTCTGATGTTATTTTTTTTTATTTTTTGCATGCAAACAATTTCTCTTTCAAAACATTCCACAATCCTTCTTTAGTTTTTCCACTGACTGCATCACTCCAGTTAGTTTTACATAGTGACTATTTTGCTTCCATATAGTTCATAATTAATCTTCTATGCATTGGTTTAGATTTCAGTTTTAGCGGAATTATCTAGCAACAAATTAACCTTTATAACCCCATGATCACTCTACATTAATAGTGGTAAAACCTGACATGAAGTAACTAATTTCTTGAGGAACACAATGTCTAGTATGATCCTTTCCCCATGTATGTTTTTTTATAATCTGAAGCAATTGTTGTTCCTGAACATATATTGTGAATAAATTTCTTACTAATGTTGTTGAATCAATATTATTCCAGTCTGTTTCTGGTATATTTAAATCCCAGCCACTATTATTCTTCCATCCCGTGTTTCATACAAGAAATGTATGAATTTCTCTAGTTTGTCTTTATAGTCACATTTACACAGTCTTTTATTATTACTGAACATGTAATAATCACAGGTCCGATAACTATCTTTAATTCCTATCATAACACCTCCACTGATTTTTGGTTAGCATGTCTGTTACAGTAAAATTATTTATGACCTGACCGAACTGATTTCCAGTCATTGTTCTTTAACAATGTTTCACAGACAATAACATCAATCTTGAGGGAACATAGCAAATTTTCAAATAAAAAAAGGTTTATTATTAATGCTCCTACCTTTAACAACCATGTGCACCGTTAAATTTTCAACCTGTCAAAAATGTTGCCTTGTATCAAGGTGTGCAGAATATCTGCTACAAAAATTCTCTTCCCTGATCCTGACCAATGCACACTATCCTGTCTGAACACGTGTGCCCAAAATTAGGCTCAGATTTTCTAAACATTTTCATTTTTTAAAACAAGATATTTTTTCATGCTATTTACCCCAAAAATTCATTCAGTGACCTGACTCTCCTTTCTCTATGTGATATGTGAAAAATATGCCCTAACACCAGTATAAGCTATACTATTTAAGAGGGCTATAAGTTCCCTATGAATGGTCAGAGAGTTCTTGCGGATGAGATCATTTGCACTGACATGAATAAAGACACATCTGTACTTCTTAAATTAAGGTGTTCTAAGAATCGTCTCATATTTTTTTCCTGGTAAGCATAACACTATCCAATGTTCATTACCGTCTCTTCAAATGTAAGTATCAGTTCCTATAATAACTGAATCCCCAATTACAAGCATATCTTTCCTGACCAGATCTGACGAATCTTTAACTTCTAATTCAGTAATATCTGCTCTATCAGTTGTTACAAATGAATGATCTTTATCACCATTAGTCCTATTAATCTCACTGTTTTCATTGCATGTTACATTTACAACATTCTCATCCAGCTAGCTTTGTACATCCACAGCTTGAGCCGTGTTGTCAGCATCTGTCTTCCTCTTCTTTTTTCTTAGAGTAATGTTCTTCAATCCTTCCAAATTCAGTTTTGATTTCTTCCTTTTCACTTGCCCATTGCTTCTTTTTACTATCATCTTTTTTGGGGGGGAATGCTCCTTTTTTCTATAAACTGAAGGTTTTCTTATAGAAATAATGTTATCATTCCCTGTAATCTGTGCATTACATAACAAAGCAGTGCCAATTTTAGTATGTATTCTCTTTACTTTACAGACATTTATCAGTTTCTTTTTCTTCCTTGTTATTTGTTGTGAACTTCTTCTTTCCTTTCTTTTTTTCCTTCTAAACACTCTGAATCCTGAGGCTGATGAATTCTTGTATCCAGAATTCCAAAGTTGTCAGGGGCATCATCTTGTTTTATAGGCACTGAGTGATCTTTACAGACAATAGACACATCCTTTCCTAAATGTGTTCTATTAACTCTTTGTCTAACATTATTTATCTCACCAGTCCAGTCATTAGTATATGTAACAATAGTTCTCCAAGCTGTGCCAATTGCACAAGTGCAATTCTCATCAGTAAGTCTAAATTTACTGCTAATAATGGTACTCAAATCATTGAACTTTTGACATGAGGAACACAGATCACCAGCATTATCAGGTGTTACCTTTAAATAAACATAGCTTTTAGTACACTGTACAAGATATTTGCACTTTAACAAATCATTAATAGCATACTCATTTAGGGAATCCATATTCAGCTTGAAAATTATAAAAGAAAAAATGATCAAAAAAATCTGTTACCAAATGCTGTTGCAGGCAGAATTCTCTTGGAAAACCTGCCACCAACCAGCCACCCTTGGTATCAGTACAGAAACAAACCCAACTGTCCCTCCAATGGACAAGTCAACATTAAGTACTAGAGCCCCGACCTTCACCATCAGGTACTCTGCTAATGGATTCGGGGCCATCTGAGTTGCACTTAGAGCTTCACCCCATAATTTTATAGCAAATACTCTTCCTGAACTTTATCATTTTCTAGAAGCACTTTGTCCACTAAGATAGTAGCTTAAGAATTAATGCATTCATTTGGCATGCTTGCTTGGCAGTGAATCTATGCTGCTTTTCTTCTTCAAGGCCCTTTTCTGTCAAGAGTCTGTGCACCTACATTTATGGATCTTTTCCATTATTTTCCTTCTAACTGATTTAAAGCTTCATGACTCAGTCTTGTTGGTAGCACAATTGCTCTTTTTCACTTTTGATGTACTGCACCTCAGCTCACAAACGTATTTAACATCTTGGTTACTGGAGCTGTTACCACCTCTAAAGCTTTTTCCAGAAGACCATCTAGGCACTGTGATTTGTCTTTTTTAATGAAATCAGTACTTTTAGGACATGTTCACTAGTCATTTCCCAGTCTGTTCAGATGTGTGAAACACTGTCCACTCTCACAGTGGTACTGTACCCTCCTTATCATCTAAGGAGCCTGACAGTTAATGGCTACCTGAATATGAGACCCACTAACAGCAAAATGGTAATGTCAAGTGCCTTTTAGAGCAAAGTGGGCTGCATTCAAAGTTACTTCCCATGTTCTGGATGAAGTTTCTTTTTGCTGTTATGTCATAACAGATACAAGTTGTCCTCTAGTTGGTGATGGAATTTTGTGTGTGAAATGATTTTCCTTTTCATTTTTAAAATTTTTCCTTGATGGTTACATTGTTGAGATTCAAAATGTGGTTTAAGCTGCAGGTATAGTTTGACTTTACTGTTAATATTAATCGAAAGTTACAGAAAGAGTATGGGTTGATATTATCTCTCTAGCTCTTTTTATGCTATAATCTTATTTGTCCAAGGCATGTAGAGTAAACAACCTCTAGTAAGCTGATAAGAAGTTTTCAGCAGCTTTTTTTGTGTATATCTATATCTATCTATCTATATATATATATATATATATATATATATATATATATATATATATATATATATATGGTTACCTATCAAAACATCTATTCTTCATAACATCTAAACTCAAAACATGAAGACCATAACATCTAAACTTCAAAACATCTAAAACTCATAACATCGAATCTCAAAACAGTGAAAACTACAAAGCATCTATAAATAACATCCCACACACTGTTTGCTATGTTTATGCTATGTTTAGGAAATTAACTTTTTCCCCCACTGTAGTGCGACCTTGGAGTCGGTATATTTAATTTACGGGGGTGGGAGGCCCCCACATGGCGGTGCATGGAGGCCTGCCCCCTGCATAAATGTAGTAAAAACTCTGTGTGATGTTATTTATAGTTGCTTTGTAGTTTTCAATGTTTTGAGATTCGAAGTTATGAGTTTTAGATGTTTTGAAGTTTAGATGTTATGGTCTTGATGTTTTGAATTTAGATGTTATGAAGAGTAGATGTTTTGATAGGTAATATATATATATATATATATATATATATATATATATATATATATATTATGTATATAGCTCTTAGAGATAGAGGTAGTATAACCTCCAGTAGGCCAGTGACAAACTATTCATCAGCTTATTATATACACATTGTATGTAACAAGGATACTAATTTTTTTGCTGTAGACCTATATAGGTAATTCAGCTTTAGCCTATCTTTGCTCCTTATAACCTGTATGTCTATCTTCTTTATGTTCTTTTGAACCAGTCTGTATATCTTGTTTAAACTGTTTCTGTAATTGTTAAACTTAAGTCATACAGCTTTGAATTTTTTTAACTGTTATATTCAATTTGCACTGTTTTGTACTTGCTTTGTTTTAGTATAGTTGGAGCTTTTCTCCTCGGGTCTCCACTAAAAATGGGATTTTGGCTCAGTTGGACTAACCCTGTCAACAAATGAGAAATAAAAATAAAAAAAATCTGTTTCTGGAAACGTGTCCTTTCTCTGCATTTGTGCTACCATAAAGTTAGCATATTTATGTGACTGGGGCATTAACATGCAGGAGGTTTGCCTCGTGTTCAAAACAATAGTTATTCAAGGTCTTAAGGGGTACATTCATGCTGGTATAACATTAATGACTTTGTGCCCCATAATTAATAACATAAACTTGCCTTCTCATTTATGAAGGCAGATGTAAAGGCTGGATGGAATACATAGTGTGAAGCATTAATTTTTGAGGAAGTACTGAATAAAAAGCTGCAAGAGCTAATCAGAAATGTATTAGGCACTGAATAATATAGAATACTGAGCAGAGGACTCATAAAGCAGTGCTTAGTGACAATAGGATAAACAGTGGTAAGCTGCTCTACAACAGGATCAGCAGTCCTGCAATAGGAGTGACTGATGTGATGGACGTTGCAGACATGGCAAGGTAGGGTGGCCTGGGCGATGCATGCTCACATACACAAATAAGAACCATATAGCTGTCTGCACAGCACACTGACAACATTGCTTATCATACAAATGGGAAGGAATGATGTAGACAAGAAAATAGGAAATGGGAGGATAGTAAGTGGAAGGAAACAGAAGGGCAATTTTGATGTAAGAAAGGTGTGGAGTATGAGAAAATTATTATTTTGTAAGTGTCAAGTAGCAGGGGCAGACAGACAGATAGAAAAACACCTAGCACAGACACATATAGACAGGAGTGGCATACACAAAAATGGTGGGGAAGACAGAGTTTGGGCACATACATACATAAACTGGAAAAATGGCAATTGGGAGAGTTAGACAATGAACAAGGAATGGGGAATAACACACAAGGGAGGGAAAGCATCATAACTGGGATAGGGTGAGGTCCTGGCATGGTTGAATGTCAGAATGGCCCATAGAAACACAGGCATCAATCACCTGGGTGGCTGATGTTATGGGCTAGTTGCTCTCTTGGCAGATTGATGGTAGGCCTTGCCAGTCATGTGACTCCGCAAGTTGTGCCAGAAGTGATCCCATGTTATTGAGTTATTAGTGAACCTTAGTAGCCAACCACCTCTGCACCTGATGGTGAGAAACAACTGGAAAGTCCTCTGGTTCATGTTCATGTGAATAGCCTTCACCCCCCCCTCATGAGAAACAGACAAGAAGAAGATCAGTGACCTACTATCCAGGTGTTGTCCTCTTGCTGAAAGGTAGACCTGGCCAACACTGGTGACCCAGTACTAGTAACAATGACCAGGATAAGCCAAGCTGACCAAAGTCTCAACTCCTTCTCTTCAATGACCAGACATCCAGAAATACAATAACAATGTGAAAAAAAAAATCATATGCACATACTACAAACACAGCCGCAGTCATGCAGTGGACTGACTCAGACATCATACACACCTTGTACTACGAGAGGTGTTCCCACCTTCTTAAGCTCATGACCATTCCTCTGACAATGAAAGGAAAGTAAGTACTCTAAAGTATCCATGTATAGCAGCTAACAAAATAGATAATAATGGAACAAAAAAATATTTACAGTACATTCCAGACTCCCGCCCCCTCCATTCTCAAAGCAGGTCAGGGTGTCATCACTTCAAATCACTATAGTGATGCCAGTACTGCTCACCAGAGGGAGTCCTACCAGTGATATCACTCAGCAGTTGTGCCAGATCATGCCAGGCATTCATCTTTCTCAATAGGCCATCATAAGTCCCAGCAAGTGTTCTCTAAATTTCCTATACAGAAAAAAAAAACTCTGCTGGATGATAGACAGGACAAGGCAGATGTCATAGTGTATGGGTAACTGGGAACCAGTGACGCTGGTATGGCACAATACTACCTGTTAGTGACTGGATGGCTCAAACAATGAATACCACAAACTGTAAAAAGGACATGCCACTAGGGATATGGGACTCTGTGGTCACAAGATGAAGTATGGCTGCAATGCATAAATGAAAGAATGAAAAGTTACTGCAAGCCCACTGTACATGTGGCATGCACGTCCTGGGCAAATATACCACAGACAAGCATAATGGGACCAGACATGGCAGGAAGTGGTGCAGGATGTGAATGCTATGTGCAGATATAATAAATCTCAAAAATAGATACAGGGAAGGGTCACTGCTAAGATATTTTATGCAAAGGAGAAGGCATAGAACATTGCCACAGACAGGTCCACCTCAGGTTAGACTGATGTGTTTTTATGTCAGTCACTGGCCAAGACAGCAGACTCTCTTACCTGGGCATAGTTTGTATGTAGGAGTTGGGCTGTCAACAACCTGCCATGTCTCACTGGGAAAAACACAGCATTTGTAATGTGCACTGCAGTACACAATATCAGTTTGTATGTAGGAGATGGGCTGTTAATAACCTACCATGTGTCAATGGGAGAAACAGCATGTTAGTAATGGGCAATGCAGTACATGCTATCACACTCCATTGATTGCTCAAACTAGAACTGACCAACACCTACTTTATGTTTGTCTTTCCAGCCACAATTTATATATGTCAAGTTGTGCTACATTGGTGTATTTATAAATCTGTATGCATGCCACAGGAGGTTGAAGAGTCATATGTGTGTGTGTGTGTGTGTGTGTGTGTGTGTGTGTGTGTGTGTGTGTGTGTGCGTGCACATGCATGTGGTAGCAAGTTTGTTCATACTTTCACAGGTTCCACCGATGGAGGGTCCAGCACAATAGAGCAACACAGGATTGATGCCATCGGGAGACATTTCATCAATGATGAAAGCAACATGCAAGTAGTACAGCCTGATGACACAGAAGAACTCTTTGCAATGTTATGTGGAAAGGATCACACACATCCACCATTACTGAGGACCCTGTAAAGATACAAATTGAATTCACTTGACTAGTATGAGGGCTCCTCACTCACTCCAGCTATGTACACAGTTGCAATGTGTCTGACATCTATATTGCACATAACCATCATCTGGAGAGATAGTGGAGGGGGAGTACAAAACCACCATTTCTCCAGGACTATTTCTCATATGGCTACAACAGTCAGAATTAACAAGTGGATGTGCAGAGCAGTTATGCAGTCACAAATGACTGCTACCTACAGAATTGGGGAGATTAACGAGTGCTCTGCAGGATGGCATGCTATAACTTCATAGCAACATAGAGCATAGGGATAGGCTGCACACATTGCTGCTGAGGTCCCTGGTGCTGAATGTGGCTTTCATGGGACTCGTTACATCTGTCATGCACTCTGTCTCATTAAACTATGCAGTATATAGACATGGGAAAGTCTAGATCTAAGGTGGTTGGGCACAGGCCATACACAGTCAAACTACATAGACCCTTGGTATCTCTGGTCTTGGGCATTGTCTTGGTCATTTACTAGGTGCACCGCTGTAGCAGCATCACTGCTTTACACCCAGAACATTTCAGTGGGCTTTATCTGCATGATCCCAGAGTTATCCTCTGTCCCTATCAACTCCGGGCACATTACCTGTCACCCCTTCTCATGTGTGTCACTCATGTCATGGTTGACATTGAAATATTGATCATCAGGCTGTACAAATGAGATGCCCTGTCATGGTGTATGTGCATGATCCTGCAGTCTTACCCCTTCATTGCCATGGCTAATTAGGTCTATGTTACTCCATCGAAATACGTTAACATTGAACACCACATTGTCAACAAGTATTTAGCGAAATTCACTACTGCAATTCACTGAATACTTAAAGGGCAAGCAAATATTT
Organism: Protopterus annectens; assembly: GCF_019279795.1. Classification (NCBI taxonomy): domain Eukaryota; kingdom Metazoa; phylum Chordata; order Ceratodontiformes; family Protopteridae; genus Protopterus; species Protopterus annectens. The sequence continues at coordinate 1,754,661,489 of NC_056735.1, forward strand.
GCCCTACAACCCAACAGAACTAAATCTACGTAAGCCAAACTCACCCATGTAGGGGGCTGTGCCCACTATACCCTCCCTAACTAAATATACCAACTCCAAGATCACACTACAGTGGAGAATAGGGCAAAATTGTGTACTTGGCCAACTATGTCTTTGCCCTTTAAGTATTCAGCGAATCACTGAAGTGAATTTCGCTGAATACTTGTCGATGATGTGTTTTTCAATGTTAACATGTTTCGATGGCGTAATACAGACCTGGCCAATTTGCAGGTCAAACTCTACAAGACAACTCATTGGGCACTGCCAGCATTCATGTTATGTCAGCTCTGCCTTACCACTTGAGGGTATAATCCCTAACTCGCTCACCAGAGTATATGGCTACCATAGTCATCTTTTATGCTCCTATCCCATATTGTAATGCTGTAGTCACCTGTCACTTTGTCTACTCCCCTGTGCAAGACATCAGTACTGTGTTCTGTCCAACCCTAACATATGTGGGCATGATGTTGTCTGATATACAGCAAGTCTAGACCATGAACTGACCCCATAATCTGAATACAATATCAATTGCATGATTTTATTTTCTCTCTTGCCTGCATCGTGGCTTATGGTTGTGGGCCAAGCACCACCTCTGTCAGTATTGCAATGTATTGTGCCCATTTCTTTCTCAGATGTGGTACTGTGGTTGCATGAAAGACCCTGCCATGTTGTGTTCAAGTTATTGTTGAACATGATACACCCACAACAAAAATTTTGCAGGATGTAACTGAACTGCATTTTAGTGCCCCTCTGAGAGAGATGTGCAGATATCAGATACACCCCTTTAGTATTTTGAATACATACCCCAATGTTATATTTTTGCACTGACTGTGTTGTAGGCCATTCCCTGCATGATCTGAGCACTGCAGATGTGGTTTATCAACCAGGGCTGTTGGACATCACCAGCAACACACAAAACATTATATTATATATAGTCTGCACCCTGCTTACATGGTACCGGTGATAAAAGTAAAAATCAAACAAACTGCCTATAAATATTGCCCTGATCATTATAGACCACCTCGTAGCTCAGAGAATAGAGGTCCTTTCTGCTGATGTATTGCTGGCGTTTTGGACAAGGGGGTCTTGATAGCAACACGTGTATAACCTATTGCTCTCAGCAACTGAGGGAAATGGTTTATGTTGCAAAAGGCCCACATGTTGATGTTCTCCTCTGCTGTCCTGGGAAAGTAGATATGCTCCTCCACATGCTTTAGTAAGACATTAAGGAAATTTAAAATGCTGATGCCTGCTATATCCCTAATATGTACCCTGTAGATTATTGAAAGGTATCTGTAGCTAAAATGGCTAAAGATACATGTATGTTTCTATGCACAGTTATAGCCATACTACATATCCCCATAGAATTTGCCTGTCAGCAACAGTTTTACTAGGTCCCTTACACATTCACGACCACTTGGTAATGGTCCACAGTCTGTTGGTCAATGAGTGGATGGCATGCAAAGTCCTGCCTGTACCAGCTTTAGTGGTGTGTTTTCCAGGGTTTTATTTATTTATTCTTTACCTCGCTCCTCTGCTTTTCTCTTTACTCCATTCTTTTGCTCAGCTCTAATATAACTAAAATAACAAATTTTATTCTTTACCTCCCTCTTCTGCTTAAATGCAGTATTACTAAATAATACTTCCTGAGCTCATTAGCAACCCTATAAAGTCCATGACTATCAAATAATTTTCACTGCCCCTAACTTATAACTCACTCTTTAAATATCTAAGATGCTATTATTGAACTCACTTGCAGATATATTCCTGATACTACTGACATACTCTTCCTCTTACCTTTACCCATTTTGCTTTCGGAATTACCCTTCCTCTACAATACATACTTTAACCCCTATCATAGCTTCAGCATTTTCACTATATCCCCACAGCCCCTATCATACCTTCAGCATTTTCACTATATCCCCACACTAATGTAACACATCTTACATCCACCTTTTCAGAAACAGGTTTCAATGCCTTTACACCTCCCGCCTTAAGGATGGACATGAATGAGCAGGAGACAATATGTAGTAAAGGAGGTTTACTCAATAAATACTGGTTTGTTGGGTGGGCCCTCAGTAATATGGATCTATGGAAAACACTGGGTGGGAAGAGTACTTAAATAGCTTACACAATAGACAATATGAAAGAGGGGAGGGGAGACTTCAGAAATCAGACTACCATAAGGGCAGATGCCAGAGAAACAACATTTTAAAACAACCACAGGAAAAGGGTGGGAGGGTTGGAGAAAAAATTTCAAGCTGCAAGAAGCTACAGGTCAAGGATCCCAAGTAGGTACAAATTTCAAAAACTTTAGCTTAATGTCTCATTTGAGAGTCAGATCCAGACAAAATGGATATGCAATTTCCAAATTTCTCTATTGCCAACTTGGTAGATATGAGCATCCTGAGACAATGTAGCAATTGTCTCATGTTCTTAGACAACTGTTTAATCCATAATGGTACTAACACAGTTTTACAGAGATGTACATACACAACTTCCTTGGAGGCAAAAATCTCACTTACAAATTTTTAAACAAGACTCATGCTACATCCTTCACACATACCACTCACCACATATACATAGACCATCTTTTGCTGAATTACTTAAAAAAAACCCTTCCCAAACCTCAAAAACCTCCTAAGCCTACAACCAGCAATGCGTATCTTGAGCAATCTCTAAAGCACACACTTAAAGACAACAACAAGCACTGTACATAAGCCTACAGCCAATAATCCCCCAAGTTCAAAGCCCATAAGGCAATCACGGACTGTTGTCATAAGGATTTCCATTGTACTATATGCAGATGCCCCATTCACCAAGCTAGACAAGGAGAAGATAACTGTCAGCTACTTTTTTGGACCTAGAACCTGCCAAATATTGTGCATGTCCTCAAGTCACTGCATCACAGGTACAAATGTGATTCTATCATAGTCCATGTGGGTGTAAATGACCTGAGATGTACTTCACTGGATTATATGAAAAGATGCATTTTGGATCTCTCTGAACATGTGTCTCAGAATGGTATGAACATTGTACGGAGCAACATTATAGCTTCACCAAGGATGATGACACAGTATAAGCAAAAATTACTAATTTTAACACTTGACAGTTTCTGCTGTCATTTCAGGAAGATTCAATATTTTTTAGCATGGGATGACATGGTTAACATACCATGTTGTCTTGCCAAGGATGGTCTGCACCATTCCACCCTGGACTTTTGGATATTGGCTAAAATGTTATCTGTCCCCCTTAGAGCCATTTTACGCATTGCCAAAATGGCAAACGTTCCAACATAGGAAAAAAAACTCCAATCAGCCTTAAGGTGTTAATGCTCAATGCTACAAGCCTCAACGTGAAACTCCACAACAAAACAAGCTTTCTTCATTCTGGATATTATAGATATCTGTACTGTTACTGAGACTTGGTTTAATGCCACAGAAGGAATGCTGGAAGTACAAAGCTACAGTGCCTTCCGCACATTTAGACTAACTGCAGCACAGACAGGGTCAAAAAATGGAGGTCTCCCAATCTACAACAGCAACAAATATACCTCAAGGTTGGTTAAACAGGATGATGCCCTGGAGTGCATCCATATGCAAGTCACCATAGATAAAGCCCCTTACTATATCCTAGCTAACTATAGGTCAAAATCTATGCCCCAATAATCCCATAGCTCATACATAGACCTACTTGAGACAGTCACCATCCAATCAAATACAGTATTCATGGGGGACTTTAACCACCCCACTATAGACTGGTAAACATGCACTGTATAAGACTCTCTGACACAATGTTTCCTGGGATTATTAACACAAATATCCTGAACCAGACAATGCGCACTGCAACCAGAGGCTCAAACATAATGGACCTAGTACTCATCAACATGAGGGAAAGCTGCACCCACCTTTGTCATGTTCTTATTGGTGAGGTCAGATCACAAAGCTGTCTCCTTCAAAATAAAAATCAACTTGGAAAACTCAACTAAACCTGTAACAGTTAGGAACTATTTTAAAACAAACTACATTATACTTAGAAACAGTTTGTCAAAATTCTGTGCCCCCTGAACCCCAAGATCACAGCAGCCAATGTAGATTTTTCACAGAAACCCTGCACAAACATGTGAATGGCTGCATAGTGGCTGTTGTAATTACTAGACGTAAGCCAATAAGAAACACCAAAAGCAAGCCACTCTGGTGGAATCCCAAACTTAAACTTGTTTCAAACCTTGGATAAATAACAAAATGAAAAAAGTCATGATGAAAATCAAGAAGAGCTGCTCTCATACAGACAAGAGCTCACTGATTAAAATAAACAAGAAACTAAGAGGATTAATTAAGTCCAAAAATGACAACTACAAGGTGAGGATAGCCTCTCAGGCTAAGGACAACCACAAGGTCTTCTCCAGCTATGTACAAAACCTTTAAGGCAACACATAGCATTGTCTTGAATTTGTGGTACAGGGTACCATATTCACTGATCAGAGAGACATAGTGAACCTGGTGGGTGACAAATTCAGGTCAAAAATCACACCCCCACTTCCCCTTTTAACCCCTGAGAAATTACTTCTAGTATATCGCCCAAACTATCAGCCTGAAGCAAGTGTTTGCTGTGCTTGCCAAGGCCAAAAGCATTGCGATACCTGGTCCAAACAATACAGAAGCATAGCTGGCTCAACCAGTGCCCTGTGCCAGTGCTCACTAATCAATGCCCCACCACCTCAGCTCTTCATGTAAAAAGTAAAAAAAGGAATTATGCAAAACTTGCAGACAATACCCAATCCACACCCTTTCTCTCAAGCTCTTCAAGTAAAGAGCAAAAAAAAAAAAAAAAAAAAAAGTCTGCTCCTTTTACTGGCAAACCAACCAGGTAGCCAGATATAGGACACACACACCTTCACTCTTGCCTCAGCCATTCACAACCGTTTCTATGCCCTGGCCCCAACCATTTTTCCTTACATTATAGTAAAAGAAAATAATAAAGAAAAATGTTCTCTTTTAAACTGTAGCAAGCTGCATGCTACAAATATAGCAAACAGTTGCTACAGTTTATACTATGCAAAGAGCACTAAGGCACTCAGGTTTTACTTTAATAAAAAAAACAAACATAAAAAAATACTTCTCTTTTAAACTGTAGCAAGCTGCGTGCTACAATTGTAGCAAGCAGTTGCTACAGTTTATATCCTGCACAGAGTGCTACAGCGCTCAGGTTTTAGTTAAAAAAAAGTTTTTTTTTTTTTTTTACATTGAAACTGTAGTTCACTTCTACAATTTAAACCACACACTGAGTGTGACAACACTCAGGTTTGACAGCAAATGCAGTACTGGCTTTTAAAAGCCAGTATTGCAATAAGAGCAATTGGGATAATGACTGGCTGATTGGATCACTCCCTCTAACACTTTACGCCTGGGGTAGCTGGCCTTTTTGCCTCACCCTAGCTATGCTACTGTGACAATATTCCAGGTTGCTTCCTAAAGGACAGCTTCAGGCACTTTTCAACTACAGCCTCAAACAAGTTATGTGCTAAGTGAATGCAGGACTGCAATGGTCATCCCTCTTCACAAAGTTGGTCCATCAACTGACCCCAGAAATTAGAGACTTACCTGTCTGACAGGACTAACATGCAAAACTATGGAATGAATTATCATGGAAATGATCAAGGACACGGGCAACCTACAGACCCTGGACCCATCCCAGTTTGGTTTTGTCAAGGGAAGGTCTTCCCAATTTAACCTGATAGAATCTTTCAAGAGGGTCACCAAGGCAATGGATGAAGGGAAAATGGTACTTATTGCCTACCTTGACCTGGCTAAGGTATTTGATATGATCTCCCATTCAGGTATTATTGACAAACTCACCAAATTAGCATAAATCTCTACATAACTCACTGGATTTCCAGATGACTCACAGATAGGACTCAAGAAGTCAGGACTGGTGAGACCACCTCCAACAAGAGACTGGTCTCCAGAGAAGTACCTCAGGCATCCGTGCTGAGTTCACTCCTGTTTGGCATCTACAACTTGGAAGTCAAAGCTAAGAATGACAGTAAATTGGAAGATATCATAGATTCCCTCCCACAAGAGTACCATCCTGTAAGAGGACCTAACACAGATACATGATGTCAGAGCAACAGTTTAAAACTCAATGCCAAGAAGTGCATTACAGTAGTGCCCTTTTGGGAAAATGCCCACACAAACCAGTTACACCATCACTGAAACACTTCTAAGAGTTTACCTGGTAGTTAGGGATCTGGGAACATACACATAGTATAATCTAGCCTTCATCCAACATCTAATCAAGATAGTAAGAAAGATATTCTATGTCGCCCAACTTATAAGTAAGGATATTACATCCAGGTCCAAGGAAGTTATAGTACCAACTGACTCGGCCCTTATCAGACCCACCATTGACTGAAATGCCCCCTTTGGCATGTACCCAACTTTTACAACAGATGGAGTGCCTACAGAGTTTCCTTACCAGAATAATCCAGGGTATTACCACACTGTCCTACACAGACTGCCTCAAGGCCCTATCTCTATACTTAGTATCATACAGGTTACTGACAGGTGATCTATGCCAGGCATATAAGGTATCCTCAGATTCAGCCCCAATGGATCCTTTGCACATTTGAAAAACAAACAGCATTAGGAACCCTAGATCCAAGGATTTAAACTTTGCCTGTGATATAAATAGAGCATGCTGATGAGATAGATATGTATTTCAAAGAATCCCTGCACTAAGGAATAGGCAGCCCTTCCATGTGAAGCAGAATTCATCACTGACCCTATTCAAACATAATGTTGATCACTTGATGGGAAATCACAAGTTCACCCCCAGTCTGGCTCCCATGTCTCTAATGGACTGAAAATATTAACTGACTAACATATCCTCCCCCACAAAGCCTTTAGCCACCTCCAAACTAATGTACTCCCTCCTAATAGACATCCAAGGTACATGGGGACACAACTGGGTTGAGTTGCCTCGGCTAAGCTTATAAAGGCCCTGGTGGTCATTAGTCTAGTATACACCTACAAACACATCTGTCGGTCAGCCTAAAAAATATTGGTCTTGTTGTGGAATAGGCTTGGGCACTTTAGAACGTAATGTGTATCCAGACTTTGTTCAGAGTTTGCACAGAAAGGACAATCAAATGAGAATTTATTATTATTTATTATTTATTTACTGGCATTTGTTTACCGGGAAAGCCCACTGTGCCAAAAGAACCCATTTTCAGTGGAGGCCTAGGAGAAAAGCTCTGGAAAGCAGTTAGTATAATAGTATGTAACATTCAAAACGGATAGTACATACAAGCAGTGTTAGCAAAATGGAACTATATTAAGCAGGCAATAGCGTAGAAAGGATATACATATACAAAATGTACACATAACACAGTTTAAGGGCATATACTAAACAAGTAAAATTATTGCTATACATTTTTAGTGATAAGCAGTCATATTCAGTGTTTATAAGGTCATCTAAGAGTCACAGACAGCATAAGTTGTGTAGGGAAGAGTGAAATGGATTTATTAACAGGTGGTTAGAGACCAATAGATAGTTTGTCACTATTAGAAGACTCATGAAGTCAATATGACTTAGGGTGTGGGAGTCAGGTTATAGATGGATGGGAATTAGAACATTTGCATTGCCAAAGGGTGGAGAGGTGTTGGTGTGGTGATTTTTTTTGAAGGAGGAGATATTGCTGGAAGTTCTGATAGCTATTGGGAGAGAGTTCCATAGTTTGGCAACAAAAAAGGAATAAAGCATGTCATCAGCTGGGAGTTTTGTTTTTTCTACTTGAAGAAGGAGTTGATTTTCAGATCTAAGTATCCTATTTGGGTAGTAGTGGGTTAAAATGGATGAAAGGGCTGGACAGTTTAATGGTTTGTAAATGATTTTATGTGCTGTGGTTAACTGTAGATAGATAAGATAATCTGGAAGTTCAAGCCAGTTAAGTGCTTATAGGGAGATGCAGTGGTGGGAAGAGTGGTTTTTGTTGGTTGCAGACTTTGCAACCTTGTTATAACAGGATTCAAGCTTGGTCTTTAAGGAGGACTCGATGTTTGTATGGAGAGGAGCTCCATACAGGAAAGATGGAAGGAGAAAGTTTGTGATGAGAGTATGCATAGTAGAGCAGTTAAGGAACTGTTTGTTCCTGTAGAGGGTACATAGTTTTTGGTTAGTTTTTTAAATATTATTTTGGGTGTGGAGGCCAAATGTCAGGTTTTCAACTAGAATCACACATAGTAATTTAGTGGGGAGATGGTCTCTATGGTGGTATTATTTTGTGAAAGGATGATAAAATCTGACTTTTTAATGGAGAGATTTTTCTTAGGAGTAAATGTTAGCAATTTGGTTTTGTTGGGGTTCAGTGCTATGTGATTATTGGACATCCACATTTCAGTGGCAGTAAAGACATTCTAAGTTATTTTCAGAAGTTCTGCTATTGAATTAGCAGAGCAAATAATGGTCGAATCATCTGCATATTGTACAACAGATTCATGATTAAGGGTGGAATGGAAGTCATTAATAAAGATACTGAAAAGAAGGGGTCCTAAGATAGAGCCTTGGGGAACACCTGTTAAAGAGTAAAGGAATGGGGCAAAAGAGTTGAGCCATGTAGTAGATTAGATAGTTAGAGAACCAGTTTAGATTTGGGGGAGATATACCTAGGGTGAGGAGTTTACTGAGGAGTAGCAGGTGAGATACTGTCTCAAAAGCCTTTGAGAGGTCGAAAAAGAGTGAGGATATAATTTTGCCGGTGTTTCTGGCTTGAATGACTGTGTCCATAAAGGAGATAAGAGCAGTAGTAGTGCTGTGACCTGGCCTGAACCCATGTTGAGTTGGGAGAGGAGCTGGTTTGATTGTAGATGGTATAGAAGTTAATAGTGGATACATTTTTCAAAGATTTTACAGAGATGGGAGAGAATAGCTATGGGTCAGAAGTTGGAAATGTCAGTATTATTACCACCTTTGAGGAGGAGAAAAATATAAGCTTTTTTCCAGATAGTGGGAAGATAAGATTCTTGGAGGAATCTATTGAGAAGTATGCTGATTGGATAGGCAATAGATCTGGCTGACATTTGGAGGTATTCTGGGGATAAATTGTCCGGGGCAGTGGAGCCAGGTTTCAGTTTTATGAGAAGTTTAGTTATAGTGGTGATGGATATGCAGAGAAAGAGAAGAAGGGGGACGAGGTGGCATTATCCTGAGAGGAATGTGTTTGCATAAGAAAGTTTGTATTAGAATTAGTTTGAGGAAAGGTGGTGGTAAGCTTGGCTATAGCATCGATTAAATATAAGTTAAAAAGGGTGGTTATTTCACTGTCAATTTTCTCAGGGAAGGGGCAAGAGTTATCTTTGGTGCCAGGGTTGATAACAGATGAGATGGAGTTTCAACATTTTTTTGGGATTTTGCTTGTGATTATTTTAGATGGTTAAGTAATATTCTTTTCTGTCAGATATGACTGGGTGCTTAGCTTGATTACGAAGTTGTCTAAATTCTATGAGATCAATGGGATTCTTGTGCTTTTGCCATTTTTTCCATATTTTGTCCCTAGCAGGCATGATTTGTTTGCTAGCTTTAGAGAGCCATATGGCATGCTTAGTTTTTACTCTTTTTTGTCTTACAGGGGCTAGTGCGTTTAAAATGTTGAGGAATGTGGAGTTGAATAACTCTACAGCCTCATCAATGGGTAATGAGTTTTAGTATATTCCAATTGATATTACTCGGGATTTCATTGAAAGTTAGGGTATTAAATTTGCTTAGGTTTCTACTTTGTTTATACTGATGTTGAGAGGGAACTGAGTTAGTTTTATGAAGTATATAGGCTGGTAGGAGATCACTAATGCTGCAAGGAAGTATACCTGCTGCTGACATTTTATTTGGGCCTAACACTAGTATCCAGTCAAGGGTTGAAACAGATTATTTATTTCTTTTAGGTCTGGCTATATCGGTTATTAGTTGGGTAAACTTGAATAAGTTGATACTAGATGTTTAAAACTGACCTGAGAAATCATTCCAGTTTATGTTTACATTGCCTAGAATAATTGTCTCATTGTTTATGTTGTTTGATATCCAGGCAAGAATATCTTCTAAAATGGGAATATTGTTAGCTGAGGGAATATATAGGACTATGATGCAAAGATACTTGGGATTATTCAATTTGAGGAGTGATATAAGTATTTCAGCTATGGAGAATTGGGGAATGGGATTAGAATATGGGACTATGGTGAGGGTGTTAGGAAAGAGTAAAGCTATGCCTCCTACTTTTTGGGGTCTGTCTGCTTGCAGGTAAGCATACCATGGGGAAGGAACTCTGAATCCTTTATGTAGGGTTTCAGCCATGTTTTGGTACAAGCTAGAATGTCTACTTTATTTAGGGATAACCAGACATGGAAATCTGGTATTTTGTTTCTAATACTTTGGAGATTGATTGTTGTGAAGTTTAGTGATTTTGTGTGAAATAGGGAGGTTGACAGTTAGTGGGGTGGATCCTGGGTTTGGGTGGATATCTCCATGTTGGAATATGATAGATTGCTTGTGTAGGTAAGTGAAAGGAGGGAGGTGGCTTTAGGGTCACTGGGGATACCTATATGAGTGGGGGTGCTTTTATGGGAGGGAAAAAGTTTACTTTGGTGTGCAGAAAATTGGATATATCTGAGTAGCTAGAGATAGATGATGATTGTGTGGCAGTTGTATGCATACTTGTTTGAGGCATATAGGTTGAATGTGAGGCTGTCAGAAGAGAGAGGAAGCATAATAGAAGGGCAAGCATGTATAGTAGAAATATAGGTGTCCAACTGGATGCATGTTGGATAAAGTAGAGTACAATTTGGATAAGATATATTTTGGGATAGTTTGTTAGTGGTAGCCTACAAGTAATGTAAAGATTGTGGGTGGAAGATGTAGTGGTGAACCTATTAAGAGAGTAGTGGATATTTTATATAAAGGATTAGAGTTTAGTTATTGGGTGAATGTATTGTAGGGGTGTTAAATGCTATTGGGTGATTGGATGGGAGGCAGTGAATGTTATTGGATGCTGGAGTGAGGGTAGAGCTACAGACAGAATATATGCAATTGATGCAGGGGTGGGTGGGAATAGGGGCAGGGTAGGAGAGTAGACTGAACCTGAGTGAAGCAAGGGTGAATGGAGAGGGCTAGCCCAGATTCAGCAGAAATCACTGTGAAAAACAGTCAGCAAGAAAGGTAAGTGCAGTGTAAAGTAGTGTTACAAGAGTGTGTTAAAATATGCTAAAACTGATGTGGGAAAGACAGAGGCTTTTGCAAGAGATAGAAAGGCAATAATGCTTCTAGTACAAAGGATACAGCTAGGTGGAGGATAGAATGGAATGAAATGTGGGAGTATGAAGGTGATAGCAGTAGGGTGAGAGTATAGAACTGTGATCTTAAATAGCTCAATGGAAGAGATGCCTCTATGGTTCACAAGTACAGGTACATGACCTAGAAGGCAAATGTGGGCAGAAATGCAGGATCGAGAAACAGGTGGGAAAGGGAGGTAAGACAAGGCCATTGGTGATGCATGGGAATTGTTTAAAAACATGTAAATCTTGGGGCCAATTCCATGATATAAACTCTTGAATAAAGCCCTAACTATGGCCTGGATGATCCAATTTCAAGGCTGAGAATGACCAGCTGCCACTCATGAGGGGATGAGTTGGTGGTTCTAGGAGCTGGCTGCTTTTAAAACCAGCTCATAGATGCTTGGTCTTCAAGCCATAACGAAAGAAATTCTTGACTGTAGTCCGAGTATGGTAACATGCACACCTAATGGGATGCGACAAGGCCTCTGGTGATGCTGTTGCTCTAGTTCAGCCAGAAGAGTTATGGATCCATTCACAAATTCCCATTCTGGCTGCTTGATGTGGACTTTATGGAAGACTCTCTGCATTTGATGAACAGATAGAAGTGCAAGGGCATAAGACCCTCAGGCCTGTCAGTTGACCAGACTGGGAAGAAGAGTGAGCTATTAGTATGTAATAGGACTGTGGGAAGAAGGCTGATAGTCTACAGATGAATGGATGCAAAACAAACTTCATCCCTACCATGATGACAGCTCTGTCTAGTCAGCTGTCATCAAAGTCAGACTACTAGATAGCAATAAGGAATAAATAAGCTTGGAGTGGAGCTGGTGGACAGAAACTTTGGGGCAAAAAGTTCAGTGAAAGAAAACATATACAGTCTGAGACACATAACAGCATTTTGAAGTAAATTGTTCTAAATAATTAGGAAGCAGGCAAATATGTAAATATTATTGAAGACCATGTAGAAATGATAACTCTGATGAAGACAAATCAAGTAATATTACAACTGAAGAATATAACAAAGGTTAAGGAAGAAAGCCTCCTAGTTATAACAAACAAGGGGAAGCATGTGGCTACTGGAAAATGTGAAGAACTTTGTGTTTCATGCAATTATGATGTTCTGTCAAGAGGGAGTAATTCCACCTGGAGCAATGAAGGTGACAGTGAATGGAACAAGTCAGTAAGAGAAAGAGAAAACAAAAATGAAGAAACAGAGAGAGAATGTTAAAATAAAATTTAAATGAAAATATTTATATTAAATTTCAGTAGTAACAAACTGAGACAGGAAAAAGGGAATCATTCACCAAATTTAAGCAAACAGACGTTATCTCATTCAGGTATTAGTAATATTACTGTTAAAGATATCACAGGGACAGAAATGCTTGATGATGCTTTATCCCATGCATGTGCCCTCTCAAAGCATCTACGGTAAGCTCCCAGTTATTCTCATTAGGGATAATATTTAATTATCGACCCTAGGATGGTTAAGGCAAATCTAACACTAAATAGTATAGGTTACTTTGAGCAGCAAAAGAGAAATTGTCAATGTTTAAAATGGCCCACAAGGACAGCTAGTCTAGTACTTACCTATGAACCTATGATTATAAGAGGTATTGGCCATTTGAGGACACTGAGTATTCTGAGTTAATTGTTTAATGAAAAAAAAATTGGAGACTACAAAATGTTTTGTTACAGTCCCGTATCACTTAATTAGGATGTAATCTGAAAAGTGCATGAAAGTTAATAAATTACGGAAAAAGTGGCAACAAATGTGAGAGTGGATGCAGTCTTTTGCTCTTCTGGGCACACATTTCATTGTTATGCCCACAGCCACCTCAATATGTCACAATATTAGAAAGGCTACAGTATATCAACACACAAGGCTGTGGGTACTAATAAGGGTGCTGGGGACAGTGAAAAGATAATTGTCAGCTACGATGGACTGTTATCCATTCACACACACACACACACACACACACACACACACACACACATATATATATATATATATATATATATATATATATATATATATATATATAGGTTTACTATCAAAATTTTGAACCGCACTCCATCGACTGTACTATCGTCGAACACAGAAGTTCGAAAATGGGAATGTCGAAGTAAAAAAAAAATCTAGGAATGGGTTTTAACATGGGTCGAGGTAGGTGTTCAGTATTATTCAGAACTACAAACATCTCACCTACCTCGACCCATGTTAAAACCCATTCCTAGATTGTTTTTTTGACTTCGACATTCCTGTTTTCGAACTTCCATGTTTGACGATAGTACAGTCGACGAAGTGCGGTTCAAAATTTGGATAGTAAACTATATATATATATATATATATATATATATATATATATATACAACACAGTACACTACAACACATATCCACTTTACACACCCCAAACCCCAAGCTAAACCCCAAGCTCCGACACTCCTCCCCCTACCCCAACCCCTAACTCACTTACACACCCCAAACCCTAAGTACCTGCACCCTAACCCTAACTCACTTACACACCCCAAACCCCAAGCTCCGACACTACCGCACACTCACCTATCACACACCTAACCCTACATCCCTGAGTATTGCACACTTACCTGTCCGCTCCCTACTCCTAAATCCCTCACTAATACTTACCAGGTCGCTTACACATTCCTTATTTCACGTCGGCTTAAATCGGCGTTCGGTCATTAGAAGGAGACCCATATATATATATATATATATATATATATATATATATATATATATATATATATATATATATATATATATATATACATATATATATATATATATATATGTGTGTGTGTGTGAGTGTGTGAAATCCACAGGTATACATGTATTGGCATAGGAATGAATAAATGGTTTTAAACGTTAATCAGACAGCAGGCAAAGGTGCTACCACAGGCCTAATGCATACTTGGCATGTATACAGTTCAGAAAAGTAAAGCTGACAGGGCTTTCTAGGTCCAGGTCTAGTAGGGCCAGATAGCCATAATATGACCAACTGATATTGCCAACATCCTGGCAGATAGGTACAGTGCTAACTTTACCCCCTCTCACTCTCTAAAGGGCCCATATCTATACAGGAAGAATCACATCCATGCAGGTAAAAGCTGCACTCTCTAAAACCAAAAATACAGCATCCATGGGACTGGACAACATCCCAGGCTGCGTTTTACATTAGCTTCAGAATAAACTGGCTCCCTACCTAAGCACCATTTTCAGTCATAGTCTCATGTCAGGCTTTTTGCCCACTGAATGGCACAGCAACAGTTATCCCACTCTACAAATGGGAAGCCACCACTGATCCTGGGAACTATCGCCCTATTAGCCTGATGAGCCTGGTCTGCAAGGCCATGGAACATATCATCATGGAACTCATAAACAAAGACATTGGTAACCTCCAAACTCTGGATACCACCCAGTTCAGGTTTGTAAAAGGCAGATCATGCCTTCTGAACCTGATCAACTTCCTTGAGGTAGTCATCAAAGCCGTAGATGAGGGTAAGGTGGTTCATACAGCCTATCTTGAGCTTGCCGAGGCTTTCAATACCATCCCCCATTCTGGAATTATAGCTAAACTCACTAAACTAGGTATAAATCCCTACATCACAAGATGGGTTGCCAACTGGCTCACTGTCAGAACCCACACTGTAAAATTTGCAGACTCCAAATCTGACTTCAAACCAGTGACAAATGGAGCACCACAGGGTTCAGTCCTGGGACCTCTCCTGTCTGGTATCTACTTCTCTGAAGTACAGGCTAACACAGAAGGCCTCTGGCTAACGAAGTTTGCAGATGACTGCAAATTAGGATCCTTAGTCGAGTCTCCAAATGATGTGGACATCCTACAGAAGGGCCTCACTGAGACAGATGCCTGATGTTAGAGGCATGGCCTCAAGCTCAATGCCAAAAAGTGCATTGTCATCCCCTTTGGTAAAAGCTCTGTACCCTTGAAGTACCACATAAACGGAAATCTAGTTAACGCCAAATGTGTGACAGTAGTCCCTCCTTTGATAATCACATCACCACAGTAGTCAGGAAATCCTTCTATGTGGCACACCTCATCACAAAAGAGTTCTCATCCAGGAAAAAAGAGGTCATAGTTCCCCTCTACTTAGCACTCATTAGAGCCATTATAGAGTACACTGACCCTTTTGGAATATACCTCACAAGACATCTGCAGCAGCTGGAAAGGCCACAGAAGTACCTCACAAAGAGGTTTACTGGCCTCAAACAGATGCCTTACACTGACCATCTCAAAAAACTCCAGATTTACTCTGTAGCATATTGCCTACTCTGAGCAGATCTCTGCCTAACATATAAAGCTATGTTAAACCCAGAGCTGTTGAACATGCTTCACCTAAAGAAATCAAAATCCCTCTGAGCTACACGCTCTAGGGACCTAAACCTTGTCACCACAATAAACAGGACATGCTGGAAGGATAGATTCCTATCTCAGAGACTTCCTATACTCTGGAACAAGCTACTCATCTATGTCAAGCAAAGTTCCTCATTAGCACTCTTCAAGAAAAATCTTGATGAGTGGATGGGAACACCCCAGGGATCACTTCTGTGGCTCTGCTCGACAGGAGCACAGGAAATTAACTTTCTTGGGTGGTGTAAGTCAGGGAACCTTGTTGGCTAGGCTTACTTAGGCCCTTGGGCTGATAGCTTAGTACTTACCTATGAACCTATGAACCTATTACAATACAAGTAAATCATAGGATCATAAATATGTTGTTAAATGCCAGGACCAAGGCACAAGAAATCACCAGAGACAGACTGACAACTCATGTAAGCTACCAACACAGAAGCATCTCAGAGAGATGGAAGGGGTCCTAGTATCCTTCTCTGGAGAAATTAGGAGAACTCTCATACCTGGCAGTGGACTGGATAACGGAGCTGAGCTGATGCCAACAATCTGAGTCGATTTAAAGCTTACACCAAGTGAGTAATAACACATGCATTCATGTAAGATGGTGATTTGAACCTGTGAATTGTTTACTCTGACTGAGATATATGAATTTATGACACCCTGGGACATCAGGGGTGCAGCAGTGACAGCCTGTTCTACAAGATGTGTTGGTACCATAGGTGATGTTTATGATTAGCATGAAACAGTCTGTTTGCTTTACGGTGATGGGACTCATAAATATTACCCAGCATTACAGCAGCTTATGTTATCTGTGCACATTCACAGTTTACCTGAGACAGGATCCAGCACAACAGGTCAGTATATGCCTAATGTCAGTGGGTCATTGGTAGCTGATAATGACTGATCCATGTACACAGCAATATCTAATGATACAGTGACAATACTGATATCGTGAATGGTCAATGGCACACCCACATCATAGACAGCTGAGATGATGAAATATGGGCAGGATAAACCTTCATCATAATCTGTGTTTGGCATATATCATCCCATCAATGTCAGCTCCACTGCTGTTACACAGGTATCACCAACACAAACAACATTAGAGGGCCATGCTGCCTCTGAGGTATATGCATCCAGCATAAGGAAGAGGCATCTAAGCTGCCATCATTGCTATGACTCTAAGACAATCCCAGATATGAGTGTCACCCTTGGCATTAATCTGTAGCTGTGCAGGTCAGTGATCCAGGTAGAGATGACAAGTACTCACTTCATGTAAGAGATGGTGACTGTACTGTGTGTCCTGCATGAAGACCTGCAGGGAGTGCAGGACATTCTGCAGTTCATGTAGAGTGACATGACATATGGGGTCTATGAACAGACTTGCCTGCTGAGACCAAATGTGGTCCATTGTCAGACACTGGTGTATCTGTGTAAATGTAGGCAGTCAGCCCTAGTGGCCATGCTAAGTGTTGGATGTTCACTGCATCATCACACTAAGCTTTTGTGGAAGATACACAACATTCTTAAAAATGGTTTCATGGTCCATGTCTGCCTTTGTATGTCTGCTTTTCTACCTAATTGGGAATCTCCAAAGGATATGGCTTACACATTTCCAGCTCCACCATGAGCACACTCCACCATACAATGCAGTCAGGCACATGCAGTTCAAAATGATCATGTCCCTATAACACTGCCATGAGTGACACTTTCCCATGCCTATTTTATGCTATTGTGTATACCAACATTCTATTGTACACCACATCAGGAGACATAGTGGAGTTTCTGTGCATGTTCCCAATGTGGTATACCATCTCCTTAATAGGATGCCTCCTGTCTTGATATTACAAGGTCACATGATATATCCAGCCAGCATTCCATCCATGGAAGCTCTACCCCATCAATGATGAATGTAATTCCTCCATCCTCTTGAATATGTGTGTGTGGCTATCCTTCCACCTGTGCTAGCATTGTTGTCTTCTGTCACTCTGCTCCACCCTACCTGTAAAAATGATGATGAATGTGGCAAACCCAGGACTCCGGTCTGTGTGTATATTGTAATGTCATATCAACACTGTGGCTAGACAATACACTATATTACACAGGCTAGAAGAGATGTTGCATCCATTAGTTTTATTCTGTGTTTTGGCATGGCCTATTGTTGTACTAGTTACCATCTCTTTCCAGTGCTATGACATATTTTTCCCACCTCTGCCTTGCATGGGGTCATACCATAACCAGTTCCTCTGAAAACACTTTTCCAGGCATCACCACTGCTGCCTTCACAGGTAAATTAAGTAGTGCAATGGAGTCCCCATCTTGAAGCTGTTTTGCAGGATCGTGTTATGAAGCATGGTGAAGCCACATATATTTTGCTGCATGTGCCTAGACCATACCTTGGTATGCCACCAGATGCATCCAAACAGAGAAAGTGGGCCTTCAGCACTCCAAACATACATTTGATATTGCTATGTGCCTTCCACAGTGCTGTTATAGGCCATCTCCACTTCGGCTTGAGGATGGTTGATGGAGATCATGAACTATGATTCCAAGACATATTCTTCAACACCTGCAGTAAATAACAATGGACACCATTATCAATGGGCTGCTGCCTATGGTCATGGGAAAAGACCATTAAGATTTCTCCAGGTGGCAGTATATGCAAAGACCAACTAGATGACCCTGTGGGAAGTGACCTACATGAAAGTATAGGTCAAACATTTGTCACTTGTGATAATTATGTGAATTGCCTAGATGACACATAAACTCATTGCATATAATAACCTGTGCATTGCATACCACCTGGGAAATAATGGATTAGATGCCAGCTGATATACCAGATGTCATGTGGAGCAGGAGGAGCCTTGATGGCAATTGTGAAGATATGTGAAGGCTGACAGCCTAGCCAGATAGAATTTTGTAGATAATTCTGTCATTTGTAAATATTAATGTAAACCACATGCTTGTTCTCTTTGTTAAATGCTGAACTTCAAAAAAGTAACCACATTACACTCTGCTGGAGGAAAGCTGATAAGTTAAGAATTGTGCAATTGTTTGATCTCAAAACTCATAGTTGAGATGTCTGGATGAAGGAATTCTTGCTATTCTTTTGAGACCAGAGTTAATTGTTAGAATTTGCATGTGTAATGTCTTTTATTGCTGTAGCAGGTACAAGATCAAAAGGGCTGCTGAACTCTGAGTTTCTGTTAGCCTGGGAACCACAGAAAAAAATGCTGTAATCTGAAATGAGTCAGTAGTACTGTGTTATCAATTTAAGGACAGATTGAGAGAGAAACTCAGAGCGTTTTGCATTTTGTCTTCAGAACATCCAACATCACCAGCACTGCTTTGCTCTACATGTAAATTTATTTTAGAACTGTGTTTGCTTACATATAGATAGGAACTAGTAAGTCTAATCTAGCTGTTTTCTGTGTTGATATCAGGACTATTCTACTGTATTATTTTAAGCATTTTCCTGTGATCTCTCAACTCTTGACTAGCACTGTGTAGTAAGAAGTATTGTCTTTTCTTATTATTTATTATTAAATATTTTTAAACCTTTCAACTGTGGCTGTTTTGTGTAGAAATAATTTAAGCTGTAGAGTGCATTGCATGTATATAGTGATACTGGCCCAGCCACTCCAATAGCTTTAGCCCTGGGTCACACTTACTATTTGGATAATAATATTGCACAGTAATAATTGGGCACCCTTTAGTAAGGGCCTTATTAGTAGCTCATATTAGTGGTTGGTGGCAGTGATTTATACCTTATAGCCTGGCAGAGAAGGGGGCATAGCTGGAGAACCTGTGCCAGCCTTCCCCAGGAGTGTGTGTGTGTTTGTATATAACTCGTATCTTAAAGTGTGTGTGTGTGTGTGTGTGTGTGTGTGTGTGTGTGTGTGTGTGTGTGTGTGTGTGTGTGTGTGTGTGTGTGTGTGTGTGTGTGTGTCACCTATTTGGGCAGGGACATGAAGCACTGGTTGGAAAGAGAAGGTGCTGGAAGTTTTAGCTTGACCACTAGGCTGAGATCTGGACCCTACAGCTGTGCCAGTGGGGAGTCTTATTGGGGATCTGGAGAGAAAGGGAGAAACCAGCCCCAGACTGACTGTGATCTCTGTGAGCTCTTAAGGGAAATTGTACTTTACTGTGTGTGTATTTGTTATCCTTCACTGGTGTTAGTGGTGAGGATTGAAACTCCTTGATTGTGGGGCCAGTGCACGAGCATCACAGCAATGTGAGTACATTCAGTGGCCACCAGGACATCTTGAAAATTATCTATGTTATGCAAAGTCTGCATAGTGATATTTTTCTTTGTTTGCTTTCTGTGCTGGAGCATCACATCTTGATCAGATTAAGAATTTGCAAAACAGATACCTGACAGACACTAAAAGATCCTGGTAGCAAGGATGATTAATTATAGACAAACCTCCATATGAACTGCCATAGACAATCCATGCATCACCCTTGATTGCATGTTGCTGAGTCCCATATAGCATCCCTGTTCACACCACAGAGGTTGACAATGTCCTAGTTGTGGAGTTGGTGATATGTTAGTTCATTGCTGCACCTGTCTGAGACAGGTAGAACAATGACATGCAACATCCAAAGGATCTGGTGGAATGCCTAACTCATGCTTCTCTACTAATGTTGCTGCTAATCCTAGTGAAGCTCCTGTACTCTAGAAAATGCCAGTGGTCCAAATGGGGAGGGCTGGCATGTGGTTAAGCTCCTTACCTCATAGATACAAGATGTAGATTTGATTCTGACCTATAATTATTGGTTTGGCTTATAATACTCTGCAGATAAATAGTCTAGCATTTACCTATGAATCTATATCATCACAGCTCATCATGCTAGCTTTATACATGTGTAAGTCACACTGCCATGGTTGATTTTTCTCATTTGCATACATGATGACTTTCGTTAGTATGTTGACACTCATTTGCCTTTCTCTCACTAAACTATTTCCCATAATGCTGTGTACTATTTATTTATTTATGAATACCCCCCCCATAGTTTTATTTAAGGAAGCATGGGATCATAGGAGTTATTAGACATCTGAGCTGCAAGACCATTACCACCTTGGAGGTTTATACCAGTGAAAGGTTAGGTGCTGAGTGACAAATCTATCCCTCCACCTTGTATTATTTATTGGTTGGAGTAGATTTAGATCTCTGTCCCTAATGTTAGCTGAACTGTTTGATTTATGGAGGTATGAGTTCTTGGACTACCAGCTCTCTTATAGCCCTATAAGCAAGGCGCATATCACTTCTAAAGGAGTCTATATAGGTTCATAGGTAAGTACTAGGCTAGCTGCCCTTGTGGGCTATTTTAAGCCCAGCCAATTTCCCTTTTTGTACTATTTGCTACTAAAGCTTTGAAATAAAATGTTCACATCATGTTGTGGTGATTGTATAACATAAACACATGATATGGTGAATAGTATAGCAAAACATTTGTTTACCATTTACAATTTTCATTCTGAAGGAATTTCAACAAATGGGAAGATAAACATGCTCAGATGTGATTGATGTGGCTTAGCTGCACTTTGTGTAGTTTTAGATTTATTTAAGTTCTATGTGATAATGAATACAAGCTACATGGCATGTATTAATTAATGTAGTGCACTCATGGTTTTTATATCTATTATACTTCATGTGTTGCTTTTGTATAGCTACTTTCTTGTTAACTGACCATGTTATAATGTTAAATATAATATTGCTATTGTTAAATGTTGCACAATAATTAAATACATAATAAAACTCTTATTGGTGTATATCACCTCATTCTAATGGTTCTGTCTAGGCACTGATAGATACACTGCAAATAATCTATATAAAAAGCCAGCATATTGATTTATTTATTAACACTGATGACTAAGTAAGAAGACTTCTCCTCAGATACTTTTCAGCCAAGTAGATTAAAACTAGACCTGTGTGAATTAGGTGATTACAGGCCTAACACAGCTATTAGAATTGCATTTTACTTTATAATATAGTATGTGCAACATTGTCATGTACAAAGATAAAGAATGTTGACAAGAATAAAGTAGAAATACAGGGATCAGAGGTAGATAGCATTCAATAGCACTGTATTATGGGTGCCCTGTTTTAAGTAATGTACATAGGAAATAAGTTATGAAAGTTATAAAAGAAAGTTATGACAGTATTCAGTTAATTCTGCAATGTATGGCTTATAATAAGATATTGGCATGATGACCTTCAGCAGTTATTATACATACGTATCTAATATACCTATATACAAGCTACACATATATGTTCTCTGCTTACTTTGTAAATGTGGAGGCAAGGGCTCTGCACCAGTCTGAGCTACCAGCTTGATATCTTCTTATTCAGTGTCCTTCTATACCGCATGCTACAAGCCATTAGAGAAACCTGCTGTTATTAGTATAACCAAGCATCTGTCTAGTCATAAAGCCGACACATACAGTGAGGAAAACACTTGTTACATTTATAGAAATGCCAGTATTGCTGACAAGGCATTCTTTCTATCACTGTTATAAATACGGTTTCACTCATGTTTGCACCACCATTTACCCATATTTGTGTCAATTATACATATTTTGGTAAAAACCACTTTCCTGTGCCACAGTACACTAAGAAAAATGATGCTATGTTCCTTTATAGAAATAAATATACAACAGGAATAATAATAATAATAATAATAATAATAATAATAATAATAATAATAAGTACTGTTACTGCACATTTCATTTATGCTTAGTTTATATATTCATGTATTGAGCTACCTAAGAAAGTGTCCACCACTGCTTATTGCCAGCAGCACAGTTTATGGCTGAATATAGTCATTTGGTCAGATTACCCACCTTTTTACTAAAATAAAGATTGGCCCTGGAACTACCAAGACCTCCTTAATTCCTTTATGTAATGGAGATATATTCTTGTCTACCACATTGATAAGCATTCTTCTAATTAAACAACAATACTGACCAGGTAATATAACAGTTGCAATTTTTTTCTGATACATAAGTAAATGTAAAAGGATAAAACTGCTAGAAACATTGATGTGGTGAATCATTGTACTGACCAGTGTTTATTCCAGTGCTGTATCTTGACAAGATATCAGTTTGTGTCAAAGATATGAATCAAAGCTAACTAGAAGACTAGAAGATACTGAGTATAAGAAAAAAAAAAGGAAATAAGAATCGTTAGCTTTCAGTACACTGCATCTTAGCAAAAGGTAAACTGAAGTTCTGATAAACTGCATATTCAGTTTTAAATGTGAATCAGATTCAGTTTCAAACTTGATTTTTTTCATATTCTTTTTCTGAAGCTCAAAAACTTGCCTACTTTGTACCTTTGCTGAATGATTAGGGAGCTAGACTTAGTATATGTTTAAAACTCAACTTTTTTAGAACTAAGTTGGCAGGAAAAACTCTCACAGTAATTTGAGTCTTTCAGACAGTTTAATACAAACACTTAGATCAAATGCCTTCCAGCAGTAGAGAACAGACAAAGAGTTTCTCTGCAATGACACACACCCGCATGTGTGCATACACGAACACACACACACCATACTTAGCTCCTTCTGTTTGGATTCACTGATCCCCTGGTCTAAATATGGCATATGATGGTTAGAATGGAGTAATTTCCAGTAAGTGAGGAAGTTTCATCAGCAGTTTTCAAGCTGGCTATGAATCAAACAGCCAAGTGGGAGGCTTCTAAACTAGTCACTAGAGAGATGGCAAAAAGACACTGTGGAATGTCATGCATTCTGCATTATAGACCCCTTGGGGATAGTTTTATTCATGAACATCAGGTCTGGGCTTCTTTTTATTAACATTACAAAGTTTCTTTGCTAATATGCTGTAGCAACCAAGCTATTAATTGTTGCTAATATTAAAAGACAAGGCCAGAAATTATGCTTCCTGTGCTTGTTGTCATTTGACTTTGTTATTAATTAAAAGAGTATTTGTTTAATGTACACAGTTAAGCCAAAAACTTTAACAAGCCTCCTTGTTGGAGTTTCTATGTTATAAAAATAGAACACCGCCCTAGTGCATAGTAATGTCTTACACTACAGCAGTTTCCTGCCTACAAACATACAGACAAGGAATTTAGAAATAAACTTATATTTTGGACTATGCAGAACTTAAATTTAATTCTAAATTTAAAATAATAATTTTAAATAATATTTTACTTGTACTGACTGAGAAAATCTGTGCTTTCTGTGTTTATTGAGCAAAATCATAAACATGTTTCATTGCTGTGAAAATTATCATTTGTTTTTTCATTTGTTGCTTTTAAATTTAATTTGTCACATGTTTTACTACAACAGTTAAACAGCTATCGTACACAAAACTTCAGTTAAGATTTATCATTTTCCTTGCAAGGGGCTAAAGGTATTTGTGTGTTTCCAGGTTTTACTGTC
This sequence comes from Protopterus annectens, assembly GCF_019279795.1. Taxonomy (NCBI): domain Eukaryota; kingdom Metazoa; phylum Chordata; order Ceratodontiformes; family Protopteridae; genus Protopterus; species Protopterus annectens. Next base: position 1,754,685,649 of record NC_056735.1, read on the forward strand.
TTTTTCATGCAGGCTTGAAAGCAAAAATGCATCCTTGACACTTAGCCTCTGTAGGGCTTCCACTGTGTGATGTAAGCTGTCCATCACAGGCTAGGATGTCCTCCCTTTGTGGAAATTAGTATCCTAACATCTCCACATGTTATGTAGGTTATTAGGGTGGTCATGAAATCTCCCATCGTGTCACAGAAGCCGTGCATTCTCTTCACCTCCTGTGTGTATACCCATGTCAATTATGTTCAGGGTCTACCCATGTCACTCATGTTCAGGGGTGCCAGCTGTTTACATGCATACTGTTGTACAAGTTCAAAAGACATCCTTCAACCCACCTAGTGCTATTGCTAAAGTTCTAACTTTCACCATTTGGTATCCTTTTTCTAGTCACAACCCTCTGTCCAAGGCAAGCCTGGAAATCATTGGATGCTCAAACTCCCCATGAGTTTATCTCAACTGGTTCCATATGAGCATTGGTTACTACCAAAAGTCACACGATGTGCTTCTGCAGTAGCAGGTTGGCTTACTGCCTCAGTTTTCATTCAACAAGTAGTTTTTTAAAATATTTTATTGGATTAGACCGAACGATTTTAAAACTGATATCTTTTGTGACTCAACAGACAACTGAAAATTCAGGATGATAAATCTCTTCAATAATAATGTAAAGAAATAGCAATTGGTAAAAAGACTGTAAAAAACATTATGGTGAAAAGATATAAAGCTTCCTATCTTAACATTTAGGTACATTTTGAAACACATTTCATGTGCACACCACTATGCTGCCACTGAAACTTGTTTCATTTGTCTGAGAGTTAACACATTTCTGGAACCTGTCTTACATGAATTCAGCCATCAGATTTGTTATGCACTTCCCATTTTGCCTTTATAAATTCCTTGTAGTTTGAAAATAACAGTTCAGTTTGTGTTGTATCTGTCTTCTGTCTTTTTGGAAAACTTCTTCTGTTCTATGGACCACAGTAGAACCCCTTTGAAAATGCTAGAATCAACAGGCACTTATTTATATTTATTTTATTTATTTTACATTTCTTTACAGGGAAAGTCCGACTGGACATGGATTCCATTTTCAGCAGAGGCCCAGGGAGAAAAGCTCCACAAAGATTAGTACAGCAAATGCAGTAAATACAATACACACGTTAATAAAGTACAGTACAGAGTCAAAAAGTTAAGGTACAGTTTCAAAGCCAAGAAAGGAACAAAATGTAAATATACTATAAGGAGCACAGTGTGTTACAATAAACAATACAGTTGAAAGGACATTTTGTTCAATCATTTGGTTACATTCATCAGTGGCTTGTGCTGTAAACACACATTGATTGAGTAAGAGTATAGAAAGGAGTTGTTGCAAGCTTTCATAGAAGGTTAAAGTATGATATGATCTAATTAAGTGAAGCTACCCAGGGTCAGAACAATTACATAACCAAGAACTATGTAAATGGGACCGGAGGAGTTTTTTTTAATTATTTTTGTTTTCAGTGATCCTAATATATATGGAGATGGTAGTCCATGATTTTGCAATAGAAATGGAAAACAAGGAGTCCCTAGAGCTATTGTTACTTTTGCCTATGTCAGTCAGTGCTTTATTGTTGGATCTTAATAGGTATTTGTTAGAGTAGATATTAAGTAAGACCTTGAAGAACAGGAACTCTATCGGGATAATATAGAATTTGGTGGGCTATTGTAAGCTGGTTATATGTCAGCAGGTTGGGTAATTCTGGCCAGGATAGTTGCTTGATTGATATGCAGTGATGTGTCCTGAAGGGTGAGATAATAGCAAATCTAGCTATTTTATTGTAGCAGGTGTTTAGTTTGTTAAAGTCTGCTTTGTTTAGGTTGATGAGTATGGAGGAGGCATAAAGGAGTGTGGATAGTAGGTGGGCTCTTGCAATGGTGGCGTTCCTGTCACTGGTGAGGTACTTTTTGCATCTATATAGGGTTCCTAGTTTTTTATGGACTTTCTTTACTGGCTGTGTAATGTGCATATCGAATTTCATATTGGGATCTATGATAACCCTAGAGGTTTGGTATGTTGGACAGGTGTGATACAGATGTTATTAGCTGGGAGTACTGGGAATGGAGATATGGGGTCTAAGGCTCAAGTTTGAGAGAATATCATTAACTGTGTTTTATTGGAGTTAAGTATTAGTTGAGAGTTGGCTAACCAGGTTGCAACAGAGGTAAAATACTCTTGTATCAATTCCTGGAGTTGAGGGAGTGATGGGGCGGAGAAGATTAGAGTGGAGTCATCAGCATACTGGACTAGAGTGGCGCATTGAGTAGCTTTGTGGAGTTGGTTGGTGAATATGTTGAAAAGAAAAGGTCCAAGAATGGATCCTTGGGAGACCCCTAGGCTGACAGATAGAAGGGGAGATAAGGTGTTTTAACATTTTACTGCTTGATGACAGTTGGTTAGAAAGTCTTGAAACCATGCTAGTGTGGAGTGGCTGAAATTAAGATTGGAGAAAGCAGAAAGAAGTTTGGGATGGGAGACAGTAACGAAGGTTTTGGAGAGATCTAGGAATACAGTGAATACTAGGTTACTATTGTTCTGATGTTGGTTTACTGTGTTGGTAAAGCTAATAAGGGCTGTGGTAGTGCTGTAATTGGGGAGGAATCCATGCTGGGTGTTAATTAGCAGTTTATTAGTATGGAAATAGTGCATTATTTGGGAATGTATACATTTTTTGAGAATTTTAAGGTGGATAGAATGGCAATTGGACTGTAATTAGATAGTTCCATGGAGTGGTATTATATGTGAAATTTTCCACAGAGAAGGAATGTGTTCTGATAAAGACCAATTAATGAGCATGGAGACTGGATAAGAGATGGTTTTGGCTGTGCGCTTTAGATATTTTGCAGGTAAGTTGTTGATGGCCAGGGTTGTGGGTTTAAGCCTATTTATGTATTTATATATTGTGCTAGTTGGGACAGGCTGTAAGGAGAAGAGGTTTTGGTCTGCTGGTATGGAAGATAGGTTTGGATACAAAGTGTGAGAACTATTATTGGTGAGGGCTAGGATGGACTTGGTGGGATTATTATATTGGTGGTGATGTCAATGTTAGGGGGTAGAGTACTGGCAGTGGTGACTGGTGACTTCAAATCAAAGGGAGGCTGCAGGAGACAGCTGAATGGGTGGGGTCAATGGAAAGGGGTGTGGTCAGCTAGAAAGGGGAGGGGCTATGCTCAAAACCACAAAAACTGTAACTTAAATTAAATACGCTGCCCTGGGTGCCAAATCGTCATTATGAGAGTCCAGTCAAGACAAAATGAAGTGTAGAAGAAAAAAAAATATTTCAATGCATTAGCTGCATGACAGCTTACTTAATATCTAGATGGAAACAAAAAGGTTGTGAGGCATGAAAAATTAAATTACTTTTTAAATACATTACTGGAATGACAGTCAAAATCAAGTATAAGAAAAACAAGCAGCACTCAACTCAAACCACTTCTCCTTGCACTGCAGTTCTAATTATAATTTATATTCAGCTTTATTAAAGTTATAATTTATATTCAGCTTTACTAACATACTAAGTAACATGCTGAAAGTAGCAATCTCTGTGATACCTCACTTGTAAAAATGTTTATCCACAAAAGACCTGCTGCCTGACAACAACTATCTACTTGTTTCATGGGGAAAACATGATCAAAGTAAAAAAATGAAAAGCACACGCTTTTGTTGGATGGTGCAGTGGTGCGGTGGTAGTGTTGTCGCCTCACAGCAAGAGGTTCTCTGGTTTGATTCTCACCTGGTGCGCCTTCTGTTTGGATTCTGCATATCCTCCCTGCATTTGTGTGGGTTTCCTCTGGGTGATCCAGTTTCCTCCCACGTTGCAAAGACATGCATCTGGAGCATTTTCCCCAGGCCTCTGTTGAAAATTGGCTTTGTTCCAAGTCAGACTTTCCTGGTTAACAAATGTTAAATAAAAATAAATAATAAATAAACAAGAAACAAGCTCACGATACATTGCTTAAAGGATTACAACACAGGTTATGGACCATACATGATAGATTGGCATTCCATTTAGTTTACAGGTAAAGCCTGCAAAGATGACTGCAAGTCTCCAACAAATGTAATGAGCTTCTTAAAATAATGTAATCCTGCCATTTATTACAAATACTGTCATATGCATTTCAATGCCCAAGGCTTATAAGTTATCTAGTTATGTAAGTATTCCTTGCATGGCAACAACAGAAAGGCTTTCAATGTTGGCAATTCTTTAACAGTATGCTTATTAAAGCTTACTTGCATCTTACAATCTCAGACAAGCTTACCTGATGGTCATTAAAGCATTGCTACTTAAACACAGAGCAATAGGCACTTTCTGAATAAGCATAAATCAACAGTATAAAAATATGACAGAAATCAGAACATTCTGCAAAATCAAGGACAGATGAAAAGCCACTGTAGTACTTGTGTCTACCTTGGATGGGGGGATACTCTGCACATTTACACTGCATAACTGCCCCTTGCCTTGCTTGGACACATCCAGAGTCACTACATGGGGGAGTGGGGTGCAACAAGTATGTCACAATTTGAAATGTCTCTGGCTGACTGTGATGGCCCTGACACATTTGTCATACCTCTCAACTTCAGAGCAAAAAATCGGGACAAAGCCATACATAGAAGTGGGACAAAGGCCCAAAAATAAGGACAGTTTTTAAATATTACTCGTATAAACTGAGAAAGATAATAGAATAGTAGGTCCTGCATTAGTATGAATTTCCTGAAGGGTATGAAATCTGAAACTCAAATGTCTGTCATTATTTTTTAACTTCAGTCTTTAATGATTTACCACTAATTTGCCAAAAAAACACAATTTTATGAAAAACGTACCAAAAATGTGATGCAAAAATATAATATAGCCACACAATGCAGCTGGGAACCTGTCAAAGATGGGACACTTTATATTAGCACTGCTAACTTAAACAGCTGACAAAAATAAAATAATCTACATGCATTTCTGAAATAAAAGTAATCTATAACTCTGATTATTACTGTTATTTATTAATTGTAAACCCTCCACATTTTCTTCTAAAATTGCCATTTTGCGGAGGGATTATTTGGGGAATAGCAACATTTTGAGCCAAAATTGGGGACAGTTGAGAGGTCTGGATATGTTTAATTCTATAAAGCAATTTATTTGCATGTACCTCTCAACCTGTTAATGTAGGCAATCTGGACAAGGCCAAATATATTGGCGAACATAAAAACAGTGCTAAAATTGCTCTTGTATAAACTGAGAGAGTTGATAGAATAACAGGTCTTGCTTTAGCATGCATTTTCTGAAGGTTATGAAGTCTGAAATTCAGTGTCTGTTATTATTTAGTGACTTAATTCCTAAATGATTTGCCAGAAAACCACATATTTTACGAAGAACAAACCAAAAATAAGAAGCAAAAATCTATTCATTCTGCAAAAATCTGAACAGATGAAAGGTATAGTTCAGCCAGGGCTGTCTTTAAGTTTGCCGCCCTTCCCTCCTCCCAAAATCATGGCGGAATAGAGCCTCCCCCCTGCAGCCATTCCAATGAACCATTACTTGGCTATTTCACTCCATTTACCATGAGCAATAATGTGCATACTGTTTTACTTCTGTGAAGATTTGGACTTAACTTGAAAGTTTTATTTTGCATTTTACAGCACAACCACTAATAGATATCTGCTAAACAAAGCAATGCAGTCTCACAATGAAAACAGACTTAGCATTAAAAGTTCTATGCCCTTGAAACTCACATTCATTGAAACAGCATTGAAACCCACATTCAAAGAAAATACATTTTGCCAGTGGCAGATAAAGATTAACTTTGGGCTGTTTTCAAATCACAGCCCCTTGCACACGAAACATACACATGCTCTTTGATACACCTTCCTGATTGTATTAAATTATATTCCTTTTACAATATGGTACAGTTTTAGAGGGCATTTTACATTTATTGTTTTGAACATTTTTCCAGTAAACAATGAAACAAAATGCATGCATCAATAATGACAAAACTGCCCAGTTCAGAACATTTCCATCATAAAAGTCTACTCAAACTTCTACAGCCCACCGGTATCAGTAAATATGTACAATCTTTGAAGTAAAAGTCATCTAAATAATTCCACATTAAAGAGATCTGTAACTAATGAAGAGGTTGCTGCTAGCAAACCACTTTATATTTCATTGTTTCATCTACAAATAAAGTGCATGTTGCCCTTGAGGGATAAATTACCTATGTTACACTAAAAAATAATAAGCTAGTAATATTCCAATAGGGAATGGATGACAAACTGATAACAGGTTCATAGTTACTAGGTATCTTCACCAAAAAGGACTGCAGCATCCACCCCTTTGCAACACAGTACAGTATCAGCAATGCATCTACCTACTGTGGGAGTAAAACCCACAGCCTTCTGCATCAAAAGCAAGTACACTACCTATTGTGCTATTAACAATGCAAGTAGACTCAGCATAAGCAGCACTAAACTTTTGCTCCCCTGCAGCTCTCAGCTCCTTGTAAAATCTACTCAACACTCAGCTGTATCTCTGAACTTTGTAGCACAAGAAATCTGGAAAAAGCCAACATTTATTGGGGAGGGGGGACAAAAGCCCAAAAACCAGGGACAAATTTTAAACATTGCTTGTATAATGTTGGAAAGTTGCTAGAAGAAAATGCTGTGTTACTACCATACATTTGACTGCTAAGACTTGAACCCAGGACCCACTGCAAAACAGTCAGAGCAACATACTACAATGCCAAATCAGCTGTTTTGTGAAAGCGAGGAAGACAAACTTAAATGGCCACCATTTAGTGAATTCAGTTCTCACCATAGCTATCAACCTGTTAGCACACAACACCTGAACAAAGCCAATAATGGGGGAATACAGCACTCAAACATATTCAGTGAATTCAGTTCTCACCATAGCTGTCAACATCTTAGCAAAAAACACCTGGACAAAGCCAGTAATGGGGGAATACAGCCCCCAAACATATTCAGTGAATACAGTTCTTACCATAGCTCTCAACCTTAGCACAAAAACCTGGAGAAGCCAATAATGGGGGAATACAGTCCCAAAAATAGGGACAAATTTCAAATATCCATCTTATAAACTTAGAAAATTGCTAGAATGAAAGGTTTTGTGTTACCGTGTACTTTCTGAATAATATGAAGTCTGAAATTCAAATGAGTGTCATTTTTATTTAACATTTGTTAACCAGGAAAGTCTGACTTAGAACAAAAGCCAATTTTCCACATAGGCTCATGGAGAAATACTCCAGACACATGTCTTTGTAAGATGGGATGACACCAGACCACCTAGAGGAAACCCACACAAACACAGGGAGGACATGCAGACTCCACACAGAAGGCACCCCAGCCAAGAATCAACCCACAGAACCTGTAGCTGTCAGGCAACAATGCTACCACTGCACCACTGACTGCGTAAAGCCACAAAAATACAGAAACCACAGATTTTATGAGGAACAGAACAGAACAAATACGAGGCACAAATCTGCAAATTTTTTACAGATGGTGGTGGGTGGGGAATTCAGGCTCTTGCAACCTGGGCCCAAAGTACAGGGTTCAAGCCTGTGGTATTATATAGCAACTGGGGCATCACACACACACACACACACACACACACACATACACACACACACACACACACACACACACACACACACACACACACACACACACACACACACACACACACACACGGAGCCCAAATATTCCTTAGTAAAATCTGTTGTATTCCTTCCTGCAGTTCCATGCCTGAGCCCAACATCTGTAAAACAAGAGCAAGTCCTTCCCCTAAAATCTTTAACATCCATCCAAAAGCCCATGACAAAAGCAAGTCCTTCCCATGAGAGCAGAGCAAGCTGGGTATTACCCAGCCTGCGGATGTTGCAGTCTGATCCCCTTCCAGTCTATGCAGTTGTAGCTGCATAGACCTCTGGGATATTTTCTGCTGATTGCTGTCTTCCTAATCTGGACTGCTGGTGAGACAGTCTGGATTCTGTGCGCATGCTCCAGACTGGTTCACCAGCAGTCTGGATATCGGGAAATGCCGCAAGTGTGCATGCATGATGTTCTGTGACTTGCATTTGTTTTTATTTTTTCTTTTCTTTTCTTGTTTTACAGCTTGGGGGGCTGCTGTCCTGCAGCCCAATAGCATGAGCCGTCCCTGAGTACTGGTCTTTCCTGGTTGTATGATTTTATTAATGGCAGCCCAGAATTTTTGTGGGCTATTTTTGTGTTTGTTTTGAATGCTAATATAGTGGTTCCTTTTGTCTGTACTAAGTTGTTTTTTTGGCTTTGTTTCTTAGCTCCTGGTATGCCTGACTATTAGTTTGAGTTTTATTTTGATGTCATGAGTCCCATGCTTTATATCTTTGTTTTAGCAGTAGATGGGTACTTTTGGTTAGACAGGGGGCATAGTTGGATTTAGTTCTGGCAGTTCTGATAGGGGAAAGATGATTTAGAATGTTTAGGAAAGTGTTATTAAAGTAGTCTATGCCACTTTCCAGGGAGAGAGATGAGAGTGGTCTCTAGTTGCATTGATTAAGTACAGATATGAAGTCATGGGTTTTGAAACTCTCTCTGTACAGGATTTGTTGGAGGTGAAGGATTTTAATGGAGTCACTTGGTGTCTAATTATAAAGGTGGGAAATTGGTTGCTGAGGATGTCTGGGAGGCAGCATGAGAAGTAGGATTGAGATGGTCTGTTAGTAAGGATCCACTCTAGGATGGATTCCTTTTTTGATGTTTTATCCACCCATGTTCTAGTTTTGATTAGTTGAGTAAAACCATGTCGGATATTGTAATTAGTGGGGTGAAGCGAGTTACAGGAGGACCAGTCGATATTAACGTCACCTAGTATGATTGTTTCTTGGTGACGTTTTTGGGATGCCCAGTCTAGAATGGATTGTAGTGTATTTATGTTATTGCCAGGGGGTATATAGGTACCTATCATATGTAAGTGTTTTTTGAGTTGATTTTCAGATTAGTGAACATAGTTTCTGCATTACTGAACTTGGCTTGTTCATTAACTAACATTTCAATGGTCAGTTTATTTTTGAAGAGGAGGGCAATGCCTCCACCTGTTTTGGGTATTCTGTCTTGCCTAAGAACATTGTAACCAGGTGGAAGAAAGTCATTATTATTGTTTAGTGGTTTTAGCCAAGTCTCTGTGAGAAGGACTATGTTGGGTGAGTAGAGACCCAGGGTAGCGTATAGCTCTGGGATTTTGTTCAATATGCTCCTTATGTTTATGTTGAGTAAAAGGAGATCTATTGATTTCCTGTGTGAGTTTAGAATGTTATTTTTTTGGTGGAGTGGGGTGTTATTATTGTATGTAGGGCCAGGGTTTGGGTGCACATCTCTACTAAATATGATTTGGGATGCTATTTGGATTATAGTTTTTAGGTATGTAATTATAGATGTGTTATATTTTGAGGAAATGTGGTTGTTTAGTTGGTTTGGGGTTACTTTGAATGTGGCAAGGTCAAGATTTGAGATGTTTTAGATAGAAGGAGATATTACTGAAAAGGTTGGTTTGTCTTGTGAATGGGTAGAGCAGGTAGGGGATTTAGTCTGAAATTTTGAGTTGCTAGTGTAGTGGTAGGAGGTTAAGTGTGAGGTGATGGAGAGGCTAATTATTAATGTAAAGGTTAGAGGCCACATTTTGCTCGGACAAAGTGTTGATGCAGTGTTGTGAATTTTTAGTAGGTATCTTTACAAGTGTGAGTAGGGATTTAGGTGTGGCTATACTTTATGTAGGTTGTGGTTAGAGAGGGGGGATTAGGTAGGGGGTATTAGCCTGACAAGATTGTACAATTTGGATACTGTGTGAGTGAGGTGATGTGGAATGAAGGTAGATGGTGATGTGGATTGAAGAGAGTGGGAATAAGAGTGGCTGTATAGAAATGAGATTGGTGTGAAAGTGAGGCTTAGGGGAGTGGCTAGTTAGGTATAAAGGTCAGGCGCCTGAGGTTGGGGTAGGGTAGGGGAGTGGCATGAGCCCGAGCATAGAGAAGGGCAAACAGAGCAGCAAGAGACAAATTCCAGGTATGTGCAAGAAAAAGCAATCATTTGCTCTGAAGTGTTGGCTGTTTAGTAGTAAATTCATTTGTACATTAAGCTATAACACTTGCTATTGTAGACATTAGTGAGACTGCTTTGGTATGGGAAGCTGGGAGCCTAAATAAATTTATATAGTAAGAGGGCTATGGTTAAATAGAAATATGGAAAAAGTGAAACAAAATGTATTTAAGTTGGGAAGGGAGTCTATAGGGAAAATATAAAATTCAAAAGATGTCTGGTGACCAATCAAATCACTATAGGGACTAGAGGAAAAAAAACTATAATCCAGTACCATGTGCAAGCTACTGTAATAATACTGGAGGAGGAAGAAATAGAGTAAAAACTTCCTGCTGCTGGCTCAGGCATTTGTATTTAGCAAGTTAAGGATTATCATTAAATAAGCTTTCAAAATTACCTTTCTGTATTGAAACATACATAGAATAGCATTTGGTCCTGCAGGGCAGCATATACTCCCGATATCTTTTAGATTTCACAGAGCTGGATTTTTGTGCTGTAAAAGGAGCTGTAGCAGTGTGTGAATGCTGGGAATGCATAGCAATTTAGTGCTAAGGAAAAGAGCAAGAGGGAAAGATAATGGTAAGAAAAAAAAAACAGGAAGAAAATAAATAGTAACTATGTAGAAGAGCAGTATCATTCAGTAAATAAACACAGTAGTATTATTTATAGACTATTATTTCAGTTGTAAGAATCAGTATAATGCAACATATAAGAAATATGTATTACTGGTTACAAAAACCTCTAGGCAGCTTAAGGCAAAAAAATAGACAAATTCAGTGTTGCTAAACCTAAGTCAGTGACTCACTAAATTGTACTTAATGAAAATACACAGCCTCCGGTACATACAATGACAGATAGTACCTACATAAACACACTCCAGCTCAGTATAATACGGAAGCTACTGACTTAAACAGATACCATTTAGAACAGTTCTGAGGCAGGTAATTCTGCATAAGTACACACTAACCAGCTGCAAACATGCGCATAAAACATAACTGCATAATAATGCACGTCAAGTAGAAAATATGTTACACTACTAAACAATGAACACGTTAAACAACTCAAAAGCAGAAGTATGCACAACAGTAATCATTCTCATAAAGCAATTATTCGTACAATGCACAACAGTTCAAAACAAATGCATGTACAATCATACAGCAAAACAAACAGTGGAAAATAATGCACTTACAGCAAGCGGACAAACATGCTGTGAGACCAGCAGGGGAAGACTACTTATTTTAAAAATGGTGCCCATTGGTCTGCAGGTAGAAGTAAAATCACACCGGACATGGGTTGATGATGGGACCAGAGAAGAACTAGTAAGAAAAATGCAAATAGTTGTCATTAGGCAGATATTTGGAAGGGGGGCAGAGGAGTACCAGTAAGAGAATGTAAATATATTGTTGTCTTTGTAAAGTATAACATACAGAACATGAGGTTTGGAACATACAAATTTGTCCAGGAATATCTGCAAGGGGGGGGGTAGATAAATAGAGTAGCAGGAATTGGGAAGATAGGGGGAGGATATGGTTAAATAGGAATGGATGAGGTTTGGGAGAAAGTGAGGTAGGGGTAGGGAGGGGCTTAAAGGATGTTAGGCAAGTGTAACTGGAGTAGGAGTCACATTTTGGCGTAAACTTGCTAAGTGCAGTACCATGCCCATGACGACCTTGAGGTAGACTGCTGATCAGGTATTAGGTAAGGAGCAGGAGGGATGAGGTGAGTAAACCCGGTTGTGTGTTTTTTTTGGGGGGGGGCTAGGTGGCACTAACTGGGGGGGTCGATGTAAGGTAGGAGCATAGCATAGGGGATGTAATAGGGACACGAGACAAACCTGTTGTGGGGCATGCCCATTTGAAGTAATGGAGTTTGTTTCCTAGGAGTTATGTTCATTCAGTGGCAGCATGCTCTTTCCCTGTCTTTAATTTAATTAAACCTTTATTTTACAAAAAGAAAGGGGAGAAAAAACAGGTACTTGCCATGTAGGGCGCAGGGTCCGGAAGTAGTAGCTTTAACCTCTTGGCCTAACTACCAGACACTTCAGCATAGTTGCCTCTGGTTTTGGAGACTATTAATAAGGTAGTATTACTGCCATAATGATGGTTGAGGGTCTCGCTCTGTTGGTGGGCTGGGAAGGCTGTCCATTGGAAGAGTGGTAAAACCAAAAGTACGCTCGGTCCCATTTTGACTGGTATTGTGCAAATATTTACTGAGGAATGTTTATCACATGTCTTATAAGCAAGGAAAATGAAAGTTGTGAACTTATCACCCAATGTAAATCGAGTTTGGGTTAGCCCATGTCTTTCTAGGGTTCCCCTTCACAAGATTGAATGAATGGAAGCTTGAAATGCATAAGCTCGAGACCAGAATCTCAAACTTCCATTCACTCAAAATTGTGAATGGGAAGTTTAGGGTTAGAAAAAAAAGAGTTCAGTTACCTTTTGCAGGGGGCTAGGTCCCCCTGCACCCTTGCAGCTGTCATCTAAGAGCTGCGTGACCGCACTATAGTGGGAAATCTTCCATTTTGCGCTTATGCATATAGCACGAAATGGGAGATTTCCCTTTCCTTCACTGTAGTGCAATCTCGGAGTAGGAATATTTAAGTAGGGGGGTGTGGGGAGTGCAGGGGACCCCTGCAAAAACATTAGAAAGGTGTTTTTTTTTTTATTTCCTCTTCACAGTTTCGAGTTTCTGTAAACTTCAGATTCTGGCTTCGGGGTTATGAATTTCGAGTTTATAGGAATTCGATCTTGTGAAGGGGAACCGTGTCCAGTTAGGTGTTGTGATAGTTCTCTGATGCTTTATTACTCTTCTTTGTTGCTGGCAGTGAGTTAGAAAGAGGGAGGGAATAGCTGATATTTTGCTTAGTACCTCCTCGTGTGTTCATAAACCGCAGATTGTAATTAAGCATTTAAGGTGAAAAGTATTTGGGGAACTACTAACACCTGACATCTAGTTTGTTTTCTGATGCCTGCAATAATTTGAAGAGGTTGACAGGTAAATACTTTGTACATCATGTTTCACAATAGGAAATAAATATACACCTCTTCTCATTTCGAGAATGAAGCTCTGTTATAGGTTTGCAGTAACGGAGTGCCCCACGAATGGTTGATCTCTTGGTTACAAGCTTTTAGGTGAACCTGGGAAGTAATATTACATGAAAAAGACTGTCATGTCCTTTTATAGTCATTGGGATCTATAGCATGCTCATTGCAATACCGTAAACCTTCTATAAAACAGGCTTGTAGGAAATATGCAGATGAGCCCTGTTGGTTTCTAAATGACACCCATTACCTTCCAATTTGAGGAAGGCATTCATGTCAATAAGGATTAAGCCCCTCCCTAAACATGTTTAATTCCCTTTTGTTTGTCTTACCAATTTAGGCTTTTCGCAGGCTCCAAGTGAAAAGGAGTAACGGCTTCCTTGATGCATGCACAGTGCAGCGTTCATTGTCAGCAGAGTTTCATAAACGTCCAGATTGTGCCTTGTATCTTGCTTCATTTATTAAGAAGCAGTATGCTTGTTTGCTGTACAGGGTATGTGGACAAATATGTGGCAAAATGTAAGATACATGTTAAAGTGGACCCATTATGCATCAAACTTTCCTTGTGTGTGTGTGTGTGTGGGGGGGGGTCATTGCGGTTCAGACTGCCTGCTCTTTCAAAGGGCTGCTGTTAGATCTGTTCTTCTGTCATCTTTCTGGGTTCCCATAAGCAATGCTTTTCTCTGTTGTTTTACAATTGGTCATGCAATTAAGTAGCTCAACAGCCAACAGCATTAGATTTGGTCCGTTTCATAATATTGTGATTTTTGCCAAATTAGGGACAAATCATTACAAACTGAAGTTAGAGAACAATGACAGACAATTGAGGTTAAAAAAAAAAAATGATTGCATGTATGATTATACTTGTTCATTTATACTGGGTAGTTGGATGCTATCTGTTTTCCAAAGTTGGTGGTAGCCGCAGTTGGGTCATGCACGGTGTAATGCCATTATAAAAAAAAAAAATTGATCCCAGATATAGGAAACCAAGGATAGCTTTCAACTGTGTGGATTGTCATTTCATTTCACCTAATAGCTAGGCTGTAATCACTGACCTTAAGTGCAAAAAAAAAAAGAAAGAAATGATGGTTGAGTGCAGGGCATATCTCTTAACCATTCAGATTGGGAGGGAGTCATAGACTCTTAGGTTTGTAGGACCAAATATCTTTAAGTTGTCCTTAATTCTGGCCCCCTTGTCTCACTTTGGTGGATGGCTTTGTCCCAATATTTATTAATAACAGATTTTATTGCCTTGGATTTTGGTTAGGTAAGCATGCATCTCTTAACACTCGGTTTAGCAGTCTTTGGGTTAATAATATTCTTTGGGTTACCCTACAAAGACAAATAGGTTAGGATCAGAATTACACCCTTGAAGGATGCTACTTGTGATATTAGATATATCATCTTATTATAACTTCTGTGTAGAAAGTCGTCAGCTGTAATATTTAGTTGTAATATCATATGCTGATTTTTGGTAGGTAACAGCAATTTGCTTCGATTACTTACTATATTGTTGAACAGAAAAGGGGGATGCATACTTGGGGCTTGTAAACATAGTGATGATATCAATGTGGCATGTGTGGTCTTTTATATGCCTGATTAAGCTTTCAGATTTCATGCTCTAAGGTTTGGAGTGGTAGAGCATTGGGACTAGGCATGTCCTTGTAACTAATGTGTGGCTGCAGTGTGCCTCTAAATGGTGCATATTTTTGTAGAATAATCCAGTCTTCTATACAGTTTCTTATTTCAGGAATAACTGCCACAATGGCCGGTTACTCTGGCGGGAAGAGTCTTGGGTCAGAGTATTGCCCGGATGGTGAGTTCTGGGTTGGTGTTACAGTATTGGATGAGTAGGAAAGAACCAATAAGTTAGTTAGTGGCATGGATGTCTTGTGCTGCAGAATGAGGGGTGCTGCTGGTCAGAGTTATGAGACTGAAATTGGTTTGAGTCGTGGTCTTTAAAGTGTTAATCACAAGCAGGATGGAAGGGGTTTCTTGATATGTGGGGTGAAGGGTGCTGCCTTTGATGCTTATGGGTTGAAGCATGGCCTTTTTGCAGTGGCTGTTTTTGATTTCTGTCTGAGATGACATTTGGAGTTCTTGTAGCTGACAGGGCATAAGGAGGGTCATGGTGAGAAGGTGTTTGCTAACTAGACACAAGTGGTCAGGCCTGAGGTTCATCATTGTGTCTGTTTTTGTAAATGTAAGGTGATTAATCTGTTTTCTTTTGCAGATGGCAGAGGTGAGGAATGGAGTGGGCTGCAGCTGGTGATCTGAAGGAAGAGGACTTGGTGGATGGAGCCTGTTTTTAATGGATGTCACAGTTGCTTGGGCAGTGCACAAGGAGGTCAGACATGGGTGAGCACTGGTCAGTGCCTTAATGAAATTACTTTGAAAGGTAATGCATTTTATTGCATGCTTTTGACTGTTGGAGTGGTGCACCATAGGGTGTACAGGGAAGTATGTTTGGGGCAAGATGACATGGGGGGTTGGTTAAGGACTTGGGGGTTTACAGGTAAGGTAGAATTATAACAATCATATGAGCATGGGAAGCTATGAGGTTAATGGTTTAGGGGTTTTGTAGGCTAGCCAAGATTAATAATTATTTTCACATACTGCTCTTATTGTCCTTCGAGGGAGGTGGGCAGAACTCTAGGGTGAGTTCAGTGGATGTGCAGTAATTGAAGGCATAGATAGTCACTAGGTTACTGGTGCTAGGGCCTTTTAAAAGTCAGTTTATCTATATTCATTTTATTTATGGCTATTATGCACTTGTATTTGGAAGTAAGGTATTCTGCTGGGGGAGGCTGGGTTGATGTTTGGTAGACGGTATGTTAACAAGTGTTTGTTTTGTACTCATTAAGGCATTTTAGGTTGGTGCAGCTGGGTAGTTTAAGGCCAAGGGAGAATAGGGCATGCTGGGGGCAAGTTATAGCAGGGTTTTATATTTGCTTAGGGGTAGTTTTGGGTTTTTATTGGTTGGAGGAGTGGCACCAATTTCAGGAACGGGGGTAGTTACTAGGTTAATGGCTCTAAGGTTTTGATGAACTAGCCAGATTCAGGTAAGTAAGATTCCGTAATCCAGAGTGCATTGCATGATGCTCTTATTTAAGAGCGACATGAGTGATTGTTGCCCGTGTCCAAAAGGGATATCGGTAGAGCCGTGGAGGGGATTTACACCTCAGGTTTGGTAATAGGCTATAAAAGCATGACTATGGATGTTTTTTCTTTGCCTTAATTATGGTTAACTATGTTGTTGGGAACCACTTGCTGGAAAAAGAGTGCTATATTTATTTATAGAACAGGTCTTTTAATGCAATCATTTGTTTATTTCACATGGGTATCAGTTGTATCATGAATCTGTGAGGTATAGAGGAAGTCTTAAGGGTAGTTTTGTTAACGCATCTTAAGTTTCACTGGTGTTTGTATGTGGTAGTAAACGCCTTTTAAGCAGTTGATGAAGGATATATGCCAGTGGTGGTGCATACTGTCATTAAGAAGTTGTGATTATGTGTGAATGAAATATTTACAGTTTTTTTTCTTTTATAGATCCTTCAGAGGTTGCAAATGGAGATGGGCTGACTGGGCATTACTTGGTAGGTTGAAGGAAGGTGGCTTTGATAGGTGAGAGTGGGGGGGTCGAGGTTGATGTCGGTTGATGGAGTGGTGTGAAAAGAGGTCATGGTCTGCCAGCAAGGCAGCCACATATGGAATTGTTTGTTATAATTTCTTCCCAGTAGTTACAACGTTTTGATTGTTTTGTGTGGGGAGCAACAGGAGTGAATTTACACTGTATTATTGGTAGCTGGGGTTTTCTGGGATTGGCTTGGGTAGGGTTGCAGCCTTCAGGGATAGGGGATTAAGGGGTCGCATTGAGTTAGTGGGTTGGAGTGGTGAGCTAGAGGGGGTGTCCTTGCATGGGAAGTGTGGCTTGATTTACCATATTTGAAGGAGAAAAAGGGTATGGTTTATTTTCTACATCTCGATGGAGTTGGCATGTCGCTAATCTTGTTTTGACCAGGTGGCATAGGGCATTTTCAAGTTTGGTATATTGCTGGTGGCATTCAAGGGTACTGATAGAACTAAGAGGGGTCAGATTGCTAAAGCTATCATGGGGTTAAGTGCCTTACTGTTTATAATGGATAGTTGGTGTTAGTAAGGTGGCTGTTAAATGGTATTTGAAAGTTTTCGGTTTGTTTCTACATGTCATTGGGCAAGTAAAAGGGGTTGCTATGGAAAGGGTGGTATGCAATTGCTTTTATTTAGTTTTGGTGGATGGAGGTTGAGTTTTCCTGGTCCAGTGGCAAGTCATGCCTTGGTAATCATTAGGTAATTGCCAGGGGCTGGTAATGTCCTGGTAATTATTGTACACTGAATGAATGATGTTTGGCCTTATCCCCTAATGATGGCTAGATTTGGTGGAGAGAAGGGGAACAGCCTGGTCAGGCTGGTGGGTGGAGAAGAGGGGTAGGCTTGCCCTCTTCTGTTCCCCCTCTGGTGTTGGATGGTCCGTTCAATAAGTTGGGAAAGGAAAGTGAACGGTTACATTGCTTGATAAGTACATAAGATTTGGTTGATGGTATAATGCAATAAATGGTAATGAAAGTGAGCGTTTACGCTGCTTGGTAAGTACATAAGCAAGCGGAGGAAGCTGCTTAGTTAGTTGATGGTATAATGCAATAAATGATAATGGAAGTGAGAGGGTATGCTGATTCATAAGTGAGTGGAGGTATGGATGCTGCTTACTGATCGGGATAAGCAGGTTTACACTCTCCTGTCCTATGATTATGTTACATAGATGTTATTTCACCTGTATCATGTTTGGTTGAAATGAATGAATATTGCTCAATGTTTATGTTTATGGAAATTAATAAAGGTCGTCAAATGTCATTTGTTGAGATGTGTTTCTTGAAGTGGACCGGGACAAATGAGGTTTGGAACAGACCAATTTGTCCAGGGACATCTTCAAGGAGGGGGGGGGGTTAGATAAATAGAGTAGCAGGAATTGGGAGGATAGGGGGAGAATAGGGTTAAATAAGAATGGATCAAGTTTGGGAGGAAGTACGGCAGGGGTAGGGAGGGGCTTAAAGGATGTTAGGCAAGTGTAACTGGAGTAGGAGTCACATTTTGGTGTGAACTTGCTACCTGCCCTTCCTCCCCCTTTTTTATTAGTGGAGATGTGGTTATGTTTAGTTTAGATAGGGTGGAGAAGAAGGGAAGGCTTGCCCTCTTTTGTTCCCCCTCTGGTGTTGGATGGTCAATTCAATAAGTTGCGAAAGGAAAGTGAGCAGTTATGCTGCTTGATAAGTACATAAGATTTTGTTGATGGTATAATGCAATAAATGGTAATGAAAGTGAGCAGTTATGCTGCTTGATAAGTACATAAGCAAGCGGAGGAAGCTGCTTTTTTGGTTGATGGTATGATGCAATAAATGGTGATGGAAGTGAGAGGGTACGCTGCTTCATAAGTAAGTGAGTAGAGGTATAGACGCTGCTTACTGATCAGGATGAGCAGGTTTAAGCTGTCCTATCCTATGATAATATTACATGTTATTTCACCTGTATCATGTTTGGTTGAAATGAATGAATACTGGTCAATGTTTATGTTTATGGAAATTAATAAAGGTCATCAAATGTCCTTCGGTGTGATGTGGTTCTTGAAGGGGACCAGGACAAATGGTATTTTTCCCTGCTAGCTTGATTATTGTTTTTATTTTATGCTTATTTTCAAATGAAATATACCACTAAGGTAATTTTTAATAAACAGATCTGTCCTTTGACTGATATCACTTTTTGGTAGCTAACAGGTAGACCTATTCACTTGTGATGAATAGAATAGTAGGTGAAATACTCATCAGAAATGTAATATTGATGAGAAACCTAGTTCCTTTCCCATTTTTTCTTCTAAAATAATACCATCAAGAAATATTTGATCATTTCACAGCAATGACTAATGTTTGTCTGATTGATATTTTTGCATCAGGGTAGTTTGGCCTATATCACAGTCACAATAACATTATGTCAGTAAACTATAAGTTTTATCAAGCAAAATGTCATTCTACTACGTCATTTGATTGCTTACCCAAAATTGTAGTTATTTAGACTGAACTAGACTTTTAATATGAGACGTTTGATTAGGGATAATGAATTCTTTCCTATATTTATTAATTTTCTGATAACTGATATATCCATTATAGAACTGCAGGAGAACAGGACCTTATTCACGTACTCAGGGGACATACAGTAGAGAAAATAATTCTGGCTGAGATGCCAGTCTATTACTTTATGTACCCACACTCTGTTGTAGATCATTGTGTGTATTGTACCTTGTGAGCTACTCTAGCTAGATAGCATGTGCATATAAGTTGCTGAACATGTGCAAGATCAGTACCATTTTGTATAGTAAGTCGTAGTGTATACAGGCATAAATGGAGATGCACATGTGAGTGAGTCTGAAGTAATAAGTCGTTCAATAAATTTAAATATATGTTCCAATTTACAGCTCTTGATGTGTTTATGTACAATAAACAACTTGAACCCATCATAGTGCTTCAGTGTCTCATTTGAATACAAGAGACATGTGACATGGTGTCAAAATGGGATCTGAAGATGAAGCTACTTGCATACCTTAAAGCACATAGTTAGAAGTGGAAAAAATATACTGGTGGCAGCTTTCAAACGGGTAAGTGGTTATTCAAAGGTACTTAAACTCATTTAAATGAGTTTTCAGTCACTGAATAAATGGTAAGCATTCAAAACATTCAAAATAATTACCGAGATTAACAAAATGTATGAAATTGTGACATACTGATAAAAGTATTCAAAATAAATAGAAAAGTGTTCAAAATAATTTCCCAAGTCTTAAGATGCTGTCCAGGACCAAGAAGCACAGGTGCCTAATAGCAAGCAATCTGACCGAACAAGCAAATAAGAGCACTAGTGAAATCTTCCAAAGAAAACTTTGAGTCCAGACTGGCTACATCTACTAAAGACAGTTATAAGGCCTTCTTCACATATGTCTGCAATCTTAAGGGAAGCACTCAGATCTGCTCAGAAATGGTGGTCAATGACACTACATACACAAACACCATAGATATAGCCAACCTGCTGGCAGACAGGTTCAGTAAAAACTTCACCCCTCTATCCGCCCATCAGAAAATCAGGACATTCCCAGCACCTGCCCCCTCCCATTATCTCTATGGAGCAAGTCATCACTGCCTTCTCAAAGGCAAAAAAATACAGCATCCATGAGACCCAATAACATCCCAGGCTGCATCCTGCATGAACTCAAGCAGGAACTTGCAGCACCATTAGCCACCCTATTAAACCAAAGCCTGAGTACTAGCTTCATCGCAGCTGAATGGAGGACAGCCACTGTCATCACTTTGCACAAAGGTGGGGTGTCTACCGATCCAGGAAATTACAGATCCATCAGCTTTAGTAGCCTGATCTGCAAGGTCATGGAATGAATTATCATGTACCTCATTAACAAAGACATTGGCAACCTCCAAGCACTCGATCCCACACAGTGTGGTTTCATTAAGGGGAGGTCTTGCCTGTTAAATTTGGTCAACTTCTTTGAGACAGTCACCAAAGCCATGGATGAGGGGAAGATGGTGACCACTGCCTACCTTGAACTGACCAAATCCATCAATACTATTCCCCACTCAGGTATAATAGATAAACTCTCTCAACTAGGCCTTAATCCATATGTTACCAGATGCGTGGCAAACCCACTTACTGATAGAACTCACCTAGTCAAAATACGGGAAGCCACCTCATGCAGTAGAACTGTAACAAGCAGTGTACCCCAGGGATCGGTCCTGGAGCCTCTGTTGTTTGGGATATATTTTTCTGAGGTGCAGGCCAAAGCTAGTGGGCTATGGCTGACTAAGTTTGCATATGACTGCAAGTTGGGCACTATCATCAATTCCCCTAGTGATGTGGGCATCCTCCAAGAGGGTCTCACTCAAACAAATTACCAGCACCAGAAACATGGCCTCAATGCCAAAAAATGCATCATCATTCCTTTGAGGAGAGTGACATCCCCACAAATTATCACATTAATAAAAGGTCCTAAGCATGCAATCAATCGTGAGGGACTTGGGAAACCAGGTTGATAGCAAACTGACTTTTGGCCACCATATTGCCTCTTTTGTATGGAAAGCTTTATACATAGCCCACCTTTTTAGGATGGGTATCTCATTCAGGGGCAAGGAGGTCATAACATCCCTGTATTCTTCTCTTATAAGACCCATTATTGAGTACAACACCCCTTTCAGCATGTACTTCACAAAGCATGTGCAGCAGCTGGACAGACCACAGAGATTCTTCATCAGGAGAATCCATGGCATCAAACATCTACCATACACATATAGGCTAAAATCCCTGTCCCTCTACTCAGTCTCATATGGAATCCTCAGAGGTGACCTTTGTCTGGCATACAAAGCATTCTCAGACTCCCCCCTTGATGGGATTGCTGCATATGAGCAAGTCAAGCTCCACTCGAGTAACACTCTCGTGCATCCTCAGCCTGATCTGTGACAATAATAGAACTTGTTGGTGGGACTAATTTCTGTCCCAGAGACTCCCCCTTCTGTGGAATACACTCCCTCTCCATGTCAAGCAGAGCACCTCATTAATTCTTTTTAGGTGCAACCTGGATAACTGGATGGGGAACAGAAAATACACCCCTGGGATTCCACCTGTGTCCATGCTGAACAGGGGCATTGGGTGCTGACTTGTTGGAACATGGGATAAATTCTTGGCTAGGCTTGTAACGGCTACAGGGCAAATAGCCTAGTAACTTTCTATGATCCTATCATCCTATGATGTACGAAAAGGCTAAAACAATCACATTTTTTCACAATGTACTAGTTTTTTGCATTAACTGAAACTTTTCAAAGTATCTGAAGTGTCCAGAGTGCTTGCAGTGTTTGCATTGTTAAAGTGAAGCCTTTTCAGAGACGTTGTTGTGCATTTGAGTATAATTACAAGTACCTGGTCTATGCTTATATTTAAACCTATTTTGTTGTTATGGAAGAGGGATTTCATAGACCTGAACCACTGGCGTTTGATAATAATATTGCTGAGAATTGGTGAGTGTTTGAGCAAGAGTATGATATTTTTCATACAGGCTGCATTTTCTGATAAAGACACACATACAAAGGCATTCGGGTCTATATTAGAACATCGAAGTTTCACAACTTTGAATGTCCTAATATCGACCCCTATTCAGTGAACGCTGAAAATAGCGAAGCTGCAGAACACCAAATTTCTTCTTAGGGAGGGAATTCGGATGGCCGTTCCTGTGGCTTTGTTATTTTCAGCACTGTGATGGAAAGTTACGGGTCGGGATCAGGAAAGTGTGCGATTGTGTGGATGTGAGGGTTAGGGCATGGGGTAGGTGAGTTAGGGTTAGGGCGCGGGTCAGGTAAGTATGCGATTGTGTGGACGTGAGGGTTAGGGTGAGGTAGGTAAGTTAGGATTAGTGCGCGGGTGAGGTGAGTGTGTGATAGTGATGAACCTTAGGATTAGGGTTTGGGTTAAGATAAGTGGATAGCTAGTGGTGTATGTACAGTTTAGTGTAAGGTTAGATGTAAGATTTTAGGTGTATGTGTGTGGATTGCTGTTTGTTTGGTGGGCTTGTGTTGTCTGTATGTGTGTCAGAACAGCAAATATTTTCCCTGGGAAAAATTTGCTTTTCTGCATGTTTGACATTTTCAGCGTTCG
Source organism: Protopterus annectens (assembly GCF_019279795.1). Classification (NCBI taxonomy): domain Eukaryota; kingdom Metazoa; phylum Chordata; order Ceratodontiformes; family Protopteridae; genus Protopterus; species Protopterus annectens. The sequence goes on from NC_056735.1 coordinate 1,754,708,518, forward strand.
CTGAGTAGGGGTCAATATTAGAACATTCGATGTTTTAAAAAGTTGAAGTTCTAATATAGACCCAGGCATTCATGCTTCTTAATTTAGCTGGCTCAGAAGCCATCGAGAGGGAACGTTCATTGCGTATGCACCTACTGTGTATGGAGGGGAGAGAGAGAACTGCCATACTGTGATACAGGCTGAAACGCAGGAAGACCCTGAGTGCTTAAAATGTAAATTTAGAGAAATGTGTAATGCTCAAATGAATATTACACTGGAAAGGCACATCTTTTACACAAGAAGTCAAAGGCCTGGTGAAACTTTAGCAGCATATATCACTGACTTAAGAAATAAAGCAAAAACGTGCAAGTTTGTTGATCTGAGAGATGAGTTGATAAAAGACAGGCTTGTGAGTGGTGTTAATAATGATACAGCAAGAAAGATTTTGCTTTGAGACAGTAATTTAATATTGAGCAAAGCCATTGAGATTTGTCAGATATATGAGTTTAAAGAAAAGCATATGAATATGCTTATGAATGAGAAAACGTGCATGCAGTGTGTGATAGTGCGAATGTTGGTAGTGTACAACATAAAGCTAAGATGAAAAAGAAATATAAACTGAATGGGCCACAACATCCAGCCTTATTGTTAGCTGTCATAATTGTGGAGGCAGTCATAAATCCAAATTAGAAAAGTGCTTAGCTTTTGGTCAACAGTGTCATAAATGTAAAAAGTGGAATAATTTAAAAAGGCTTTGCAAGTCTAAAGTGGCACATACTTTTATTAAAAGACAGCATCTGAAGAAGCAAATAAATTAGATAGAGAGCTGTGAGCAAACTTTCTGTGGTGATGGTGTCTCTGTGATTGATGAAACAGTTAACACAGTAGATTATCAGCTGGTAGCAAAAAGTGAAATATTTTTTACTGTCTGGATTAATAGGAAATGTTGAGCTTAAAGTACATACTGGATCCAAGTGCAATGTTATATCAGCACAAATGTTTGCCAAAGTAAGAGCTAGTGAGAAACTTAATTCAGCAGAGTGTGCAAAACTAGCTGCTTATGGTGGTGAACAGATTCAAAGTGATGCCGCTGTAGTTCTCACATGCCATTCTGCTGGGAACAGCTATGACTTGCAGTTTTACGTAGTCAAAAGACACGTGCAATCATTCTTAGGCCTCAAAGACAACTTGAAAATGGGACTGATTTCATTTAATATAGAGGTCCACCATATAAGTCTGAACAATGATAGTTTTGCACAAAATATTTTTAGTGAATATGCTGATATTTTCACAGACGAGCTTGGTAAACCTCCAGTCACATATTACATGAAATTAAACCAAGAAGTAAGCCCAGTTGTCAGACCAGCATGGAAGGTTCCAATAGCAATGCAGAGCAAAGTCAAAGTAGAACTTGACAAAATGGTGAATTTAGGTGTCCTTACTGCAGTAAAATAACCAACTGAATGGGCATCCTCCATGGATGTAGCTCATAAGAAAAGCTCAGATGATATTCGAATATGTATTGATCTGAGAGACTCAAAATGTTTAAATGTCCTCATTATCCAATGCACATAGAAGTAGCTGTTGTCATGCCAAATGCCACTGTTTTTTTTGACTTAGATACAAAAAGTTCATTTTGGCAAATTTCACTGGATCACACATCTTCATTGTTAACCACTTTCAGTACACCATTTGGTAGATACAGATTTTTGAGAATTCCATTTGGGATAAATTCTGCCAGTGAAGTATTTCAATGTGCTATGGAACAAATTTTTTTCAGGTTATCCATGTGCTGTCATAGTAGATGACATTATTGTAGGGGGCAATGGTGAAGTCGAACACGACAGAAACCTCAAGAAAGTTCTAGACCATGCTTGTGAAGTAAACCTTAAACTGAATCCTCAGAAATGCAAATTCAAACTGAAAGAAGTTACTTACATGGGTCATTTGTTTTCCAGATCTGACTTTCAACCAGATCCATCTAAACAAGCAACAATTCTTGAGATGCCAGTTCCAGAAAATGTCAAATCTTTGCAATGTTTTCTTGGTATGGCCAACTATTTAGGAAAGCTCATCCCTAAGTGAGCTTTCAACACTGTTATGGGAGTTGACACACAAAAATGTAAACAAACTGATCCTGGTTGGAACAACACCAAAAAGCATTTGACATTCTGAAGCAGAAAATTGCCAGTCCACCCACACTGAGGTATTATGATGTTCACCAACGTGTAATTCTTTCATGTGATGCTTCAAAGTATGGTCTTGGTGCAGCGTGTCGTCAGGGAAGCATACCAGTAGCCTATGCATCCAAAACTTTAACCCAAACTGAAATTCAGTATGCACAAATTGAAAAAGCTTTTGGCAGTAGTGTTCACATGTTCAAAGTTCCATAATTATATTTATGGCAAACCTTTTCAAATCAAGACTGATCACTGACCTCTGGTGACAATTCTGCAAAAGCCGATACATACAGCTTCAGCACGCTTGCAATGCATGATGTTAAAATTGCAAACATATGATTTCAATATTGTCTATGCAAAAGGCAAATTGCTATACCTTGCTGATACTTTGTCAAGAGCACCCAGACAAACAACAGTAGTTGTAGTAGTTGTTGCATGATAATCAGAAAGCAGACTTTGAAGTCATGGAAGTCAGAAATTTTTCCTCATCACATCTTGATGAACTTAGAAATCACACAGCTTCAGACCCAATTCTCCAGAAGCTGAAATATGTTATCAGTCAAGGATGGCCAGCATGACAAACTAGTTTACCACTTGACATACAAAAGTATTTTTCCTACAGAGATGAGCTCATCATGATGGAAGATGGAATCATCATGAAAGGACCTAAACTGGTAATTCCTAAAGCATTACAACAGGAATATACCACAATTTTGCATAGTGGTCACCCACGAACTGGTTCAACCAAAGGGAGGGCAAGAGGCATAGTATTTCACCATCTATGTCAAAAGATATATTGAAGAAAAACTCTAGCATGTTCCATTTGCAACAGTACTAAATCACACCAACAATAAGAACCATTTTAGCTCAACCAGATTCCTGAACTACCATAGTTGACAGTTGCTACTGATATTTTCAAATGGAATGGTCACCACTACTTAGTGTTAGTAGACTCTTATTCAAATTGGCTTGAAATTGACCTTCTTCCTAACTTAACATCCAACACTGTCATTACAAAATTGAAGAGACATTTTTCTGTTCATGGTAGCGTGCACAAAGTCACATACGACAGCGGTGCAAAGTTTACAAGTCAACAGTTCAAGAATTTTGCTGAATTTTGGGACTTTGTCCATGTTACTTGTAGTTCTGAGTATCCTCAGTCCAATGGATTAGCTGATGTGCAGTTCAAAGTGTAAAATACTTGGAGAAATCCAGGAGAGATGGTACCAATGTTTTTCCTAACCTACTTAATCTCAGAAACATTCATCAAGATAATTTGCTTGTTTCACCTGCTAAGAGATTGATGTCTAGACAGACTAGAACAACTCTTCTGATCAGTAAACAATTATTGATTCCAAATGCAAAGAAGAAAAGAATGGTCAAGATCAAACTTATGAAAAAATGCCAGTCACAAAAGTTGTACTATGATAAATCCAGCAAACCCCTCAGACCATTAAGATAAGGTGAGATTGTGAGAATTCAAATATCTAAAGGATATGACAGAGTAGGAATTGTCAAAAAATATTTGTGAAGAATTGAGATCTTAGATCGTACAACCTGATGGAATGGATTTCTGGAGGAATCAAAGACACGTATTACAAGTCTCTGAACCAGTGACACAACAAATTGCTTGTGTCAGAGACTCTATTTCTTAGAGTGACTTTCCATTTCCAGATGACAGTGTATCTTTTTCAAGTAATCCTGATGTAATCCCTGAAGTTCCAGTTGTAAAAGAATCTCCAGAGACTATCCCTGTTGCTAAACCCTGTGAAGGCTGCCAGCCCAGCCAGCTAGAAGTTCATAAATAATTCTATGTCATTTGTGAATAGTAATATGATTTGCATGCTTGCCTTAGAAATGCCTAAGAAATGTAAGAAAACTATATGTTCTGTACTGAGCTTCAAGATAGTAACCACATTTCACCCTGCTGGAAAAGAGCAGAAATGTGTATAAACTACCTGCCTATGCAAATGTATGTGATGATGGTAAAGATTGGAATATACAGTGTTAACTTGCAAATTCTAAGAAAATAAGTAAAGAGTTTTAAGGTATGCTATAAAGTTAATCTCAGCTAAGAGACAGACTGTCTGTAGCTAGGAATTCTTTCTATTGTCTGAAAAAGAAATAATTACAGGTTTCCAAGGTAAAATTTTTACGATTTCCATTTCCAGGTATGTTTCTAAGAGATAAGTATCACCTTCTATGAGATAAGTATTCTTGACACTGAGGTGTTATATTTTAAGTTCCTGTTGGCCTGGAAACTAAAATCAGAGTTGACAAAAATGATGTAATCTGAGATGACCCAGCAGAAATGTTTGTTAGTAACTCTAGAGCTATCTCAGAGAGAAAATCAGTACATTTTGTATCTTGTCTTGGACCTGTAAGTATCCATGCAACACTTGCATTTGCTTTGCTCTGTAAGTAAGACTTAGATCATAGTATCTATCTTAGAGATAGATAGGAAAATAGTAAGATCAGTCTAGATGTTTTATGTATTTATGTGAGACTGTCCTGCAATGTTGTTTAAAGTATTCCCTGTGATTCTGAACACTGTTGTCACTGTATTGGGTTATTGAGGTTTGTCTTATTCTGTTATTATTTATTATTAAATATATTTAAACATTTTAAACGTTTTAGTTGTGGCTGGGTTTGTGTAGAGATATTTACGCTCTTTTGTGTAGAGATATTTACGCTCTTAGTGTGCTTGCATATGTTTTTGGTAACACTGTACAGGCCACTCTTAAATAGCATTAATCTTGGAAGTACTCACCATTTGGATAATAGTAACATTACACAATAGAATTGGTCAGCCTTTGGGAAGGGCCTTAAGTAGCTGATAAAGGGTGGTTGGGGACAGTGATTTCTACCTTATAGTCTTAGCAGAAGGGGGCATAGCTAAAGAACCTGTGCCAGCCTTCCCCAGGAGGGTGTGTGTGTGTGTGTGTGTGTGTGTGTGTGTGTGTGTGTGTGTGTGTGTGTGTGTGTGTGTGTGTGTGTGTGTGTGCGTGTGTGAGTATGCATGTGTGTGTTTGTCAGCTACCTGGGCAGGGACACAAAGCACTGGTTGGACAGAGAGGGTGCTGGAGGCATTGGCTTGACCACTCAGCTGAGATATTAACCCTATAGCTGTGCCAGTCGGGAGTTTTATTGGGGATCTGGATAAAGAGAGGGAAACCAGCCCCAGACTGACTGTGATCTCTGCATGCTCTTAAGCAAATTTGTACTTTACTGTGTGTTTACTTGTCATCCTTCCAATGTGCATGGCCCTCCAATTTGACTCAAGATGCCCAATCTACCTATCTGAACCTCTTTAAATCTATCAAGATTCAACCCTTTACCCTGATTCTGGGTGACTTTAACTATCCAAACATAGAATACCAAACATAGACTGAAAGAACTACTCATACCAGGACACAAATGCCCAGAGATTCCTCAATTTTGTTAATGCAAATGCTTTGGAACAGCTAGTTGATACTCCCACAAGAGGTGATAATATCTTGGACTTGGTATTAACCAACATGAGTAACCACCGCTGCATCCATGCAGTATCATCTTCCCTGGTAAGATCTGACCATAAAACAGTCACTTTCGAAGTCACCATCTCTCCCGACTCCCCTCTAGCTAGGATCAAACAAAAAAACTTCTTCAGAGCTGATTACAGCCTTCTGAGGGATGGTATAAACAGCCTCACAGCCCCCTATCCCTCTCTAGGAACTGGCACCCATATCCAAAACTTTACCAAAGCACTGCACAAGGATTTATATAGATGCATGAAAACAGGAATACCAGACAGGACTAAATCATATGCCGCAAGGAAGAGTAAACCTGTCTGGTGAACATCTGCAATAAATAAACTCTATAACAAAAGGAAAGAATTGCTGTCTAGGACCAAGAAGAAGTAGGTGCCCAACTGGAAGCAATCTCTCCTTAGCCTGAACAAGCAAATGAGAGCACTAGTTAAATCTTCCAAAGCAAACTTTGAGTCCAAATTGGCCTCATCTACTACAGACAGTCAAAAGGCCTTCTTCACATGTCCACATTCTCAAAGAAAGCACCCAGATCTGTTCAGAACTGGTGGTTAAGGACACCACATATACAAATGCCATAGATATAGCAAACTTGCTTGCTGACAGATTCAGTGAAAACTTCACCCCTCTCTCTCCTCCATCAGTAAATCAGGACATTCCCAGTACCTGCCCCCTTCCCCTTATATCTAGGGAACAGATCATCACTGATCTCTCAAAGGCAAAAAGTACTGCCTCCATGGGACCTGATAACATCCCAGGCTGCATCCTACATGTACTCAGGCTGGAACTTGCAGCATCATTAGGCACCCTATTCAACCAAAGCCTGAGTACCGACTTTGTCCCAGCTGAGTGGAGGACAGCCACTGTCATCCCTTTGCACAAAGGTGGAGTGTCCACTGATCCAGGAAATTATACACCCATCAGCCTAACTAGCCTGGTCTGCAAGGCCATGGAATGGATTATCATGGACTTCATTAACAGGGACATTGACAACCTCCAAAAACTTGATCATACACAGTTTGGCTTTGTCAAGGGAAGGTCATGGTTGTTAAATTTGTTCGACTTCTTTGAGACAGTCACCAAAGCCATGGATGAGGCAAAGACGGTGCACACCAGCTACCTTGACCTGGCCAAAGCCTGCAACACTATTCCACAATCAGGCATAATAGATAAACTCTCTCAACTGGGAATCAATCTGTATGTTACCAGATGGGTAGCTAACTGGCTCACTGATAGAACACACCTAGTCAAAATAGGGGAAGCCACCTCAAGCAGTAGACCTGTAATGAGTGGTGTACCCCGGGGATCAGTCTTGGAGCCTCTGTTGTTTGGGATATACTTTTCTGAGGTGCAGCCCAAAACCAGTGGTCTATGGCTGACCAAGTCTGCAGATGGCTGCAAGCTGGGCTCTGTTATCAATTCTCCTAGTGATGTGAACATCCTCCAAGAGGGTCTCATCCAAACAAATGACTGGTGCCAGAAACATGGTATCAAGCTGAATACCAAAGAAATGCATCATTATCCCCTTTGGGTAGAGTGACATCCCCACAAATTATCACATTAATAACAAAGTCCTAAGCACGCAATCAGTCATGAGAGATTTGGGCACCCAATTTGATAGCAACCTGACTTTTTACCACCATGTTGCTTCTGTTGTAAGGAAAGCTTTCTACATGGCCCACCTCATAAGTAAGGGTATCTTATCCAGGGACAAGGAGGTCATAACATCCCTGTATTTTTCCCTTATAAGGCCCATTATTGAGCACAACACCCCATTCGGTATGTACCTCGCAAAGCACATGCAGCAGCTGGAGAGACCATAGAAGTTCCTCACCAGGAGGATTCAGGGCCTCAAAAATCTACCATACACAGATAGGCTAAAAGCCCTATCCCTTTTCTCAGTTTCATACAGACTCCTCAGAGCTGACCTCTGTCTGGCATACAAGGCAATCTCGGACCCTGCCTTGATGTGACTGCTGCATATAGGCAAGTCAAGCTTTACTCAAGTAACCCGCATGAGCGACCTCAACCTGGTCTGTGACATCAATAAGAATTTTTGGTGGGACATATTTGTGTCCCAGAGACTCCCCCATCTGTGAAATAGACTCCCTCTTCACATCAAGCAGAGAACCTCTTTACACCTTTTTATATGCAACCTGGATAACTGGATGGGAAACAGAAAATACATTGCTGGGATTCCACCCATGTCCCTGCTGGACAGGGGCATCGGGTGCTGACTTGGCTAAAGATGGGCTAAACTCTTGGTTAGGCTTATAAGGGCCTCAGTGCCAATAGCCTAGTAACTTCCTATGATCCTATGATCCTAAGAAAGCTCCTTAGTGTCTCATATGAACACAAGAGACATGCATCATCTGTCACACATGACATAATTTCTTTAATTTCTTTTACATGTTGGAAGAAACTGAAGCACTCACTAAAAGTCTATCTTGACACAAGAAGAACATATAGAGTCCATAGAGCAGGCATCTCCAGTCAAGATCGAACTGTAGAGACAAGCATTGTGAAGGAGATATACTAACCACTGCACTGCTGCACTGCCACCACTAATTTATCATTATTTTATTTTAATGAGATGAAATTAAGGGAATTATACCTATGATTTAAAAATATGATTTCTGGCTTTTGGTAGTATTTCATTATAATATTTTAGTCTATCTGTATAATAGGAATATTTATCTATCTATAAACCGCAATTACAGATCATTCAGTAATGCAAAATGCCAATTTTATAAGTATAAAATGTAAGAAGTGGCATAAGATATGCCAGAATGGGTGTTCTACAAGTATTTCAAACAAAAATTACTTACCAGACTTTATTGCTCAGGGCTACGGTTACAAGTTTTTAATCAGTTTCATCATGTAGTCTCAGATTTAATTGCCTCAATTTCCACCTGTGATTCTGAGCATGTCCTTAAGCAAACAGTGCTATTTGTTTTCCCTGTAAAAGAGATACTCCGTCCTGTAGGCTTAATTGCTTACTGATAAAAAAAGCTTTTTGATAAGTGTATATCTTCAAAAGTTGTTCAAGTATCCTTAATGAATCATAAAGACAAGGTTAATTACTCAAACTGTCAATATCTCAAACAGTCTGCAAATGAAAACTCAAAATTTTAAATAGAAATACCAACTTATATATTTTTTGCAGGATACTTTTATCCCTCTAACCCCCAATATAAGTTTCATCCACACACTCCTGATCTCTAAATACACTACCTCTGAGGTCTCACAATCAAACTTTGTTTAACTAACATGTTACCTTTTTTTTTCTTTACTCCACATTATTTAAATTCAGTTAATATAAACGCATAAACATAGCACCTTTGACAGGGCAAAAGCTGACTTAAGATTGCAGGTAGTCCATCTTTTAGATAAGCAGGAACAATTCAACAAAGCCATGCAAACTGAGATGTGATGGATCCACAGAGTCCACAAAAAAGTGCCCTAGGTGAATGGCAGAGGATCACCCAGCTCCGTGCAGAGAATGAACTTGAGTGTCATTCTCATGTCTTTCAGGATTTTGGGTTTTTTAAGAAATGCTCCATTGCTAGACATGGATATGATGAAATGTGCCATAAAAATATGCTTCTCAGTTGTGTCCTATGAAAACATAAGAAGAATAATGGGTAAATACGTAGTCAAGAGCAATCTGTATTATCTTGCTATTTTGAAATTTGTGTTTGCATACTAGAAGACATATTTACTAGATGTAAACTGGCAACCTGTTGTCATCATTTGGAAAGTCCCGATGAAGATGGCAATGCCCTGTGTGTCACTGCCTTCTCCACCTTGAGGAAGGCATGTGCAATATTTGTGTAAATATCTGTCTAAAATATCATCAGAAACAAAATAAAAAATAAAAATGGAAAGGAAAATGGATACAACTTTAGTTTATGGCAGAAATACCTTGCAAGATCTTTGGCTTACGTGCTTATCATGCAGTTGGTTTACTAGGCCACTTTCTGCAGGGCCTGTGAGGCCTACAGCACTCAGAGAGCTAGGCATCGTGTTTAATCTTGACTCAGAGTGTTGTATATGAACAAATTCAAAACACACTACACACAAAAAAAGAAGATAATGAAAAAGATGTGAAAGAGAATGGTAAAAAGGAACTAGAGCTGTTTATTAATGTCAGGCTGAAAGCAAACCCTACAGACCAACACTCCCATTTATCATGCTAGAAAATGTTCAATCCCTCAAAAACAAAATGGATCACGTAAGATTATTCCTAAACAGCCATAGAGAGGTGAGAAACTAAGTATCAGTGACAGTACTATTCATGTGGATGGGCTATCATTATTTAGAGCAGACAGAAAGCAGGCTCTTAGTGGCAAATCCAGGGGAGGTGGAGTTTGCATCTACATAAACAACTGGTGCTCCAGCTGGGAGAAAGTCTCCATCCACTGATCTGTGAACATTGATTATATGATAGTAAAATGCAGACCCTTTTACCTGCCAAGGGAATTCTCAGCTGCTATCATCTTAGCTGTTTATACTCCTCCAAGTGCAAACAAAAATGAAACACTGGCCACAGTTTACCAGTCAATCAATGAAATGCAGAACAAAAACCCTGATTCTGTCTATATCATAGCGGGTGACTTTAACTAGGCTAATCTAAAATTAGTTCTACCATATTATTACCAACATATAGACTTTGCCAGCAGAGGTGCCAACATACTAGATGGGGTCTACAACAATGTCAAACAGGCATTCAGGGCAAAGGCCCTCCTGCACCTTGGTAACTTAGATCATCTGTCCATTATGCTGACACCAGCCTTCAGACCACTGCTAATCACTGAGAAACCATCCAAGAAGCAAATAAGAGTCTGGCCAGGAGGAGCAATGTCTGCACTTCAGGATTGCCTTGAATGTACAGATGGGAACATGTTCAAAGAAGCTGCCACTGTAGATCAGCACAATGACCTGGAACTGAGTCGGTAGTAGAATACATATCAAAGTGTGACAGTCACCAAGAGCATCACCACATGAGCCAACCAGTACCCTTGGCTCATAAGTGAAATGTATGAGCTCCTGAGGGCATGCAACATTGCCTTCAGGTCAGGGGATAAGGACACCCTTAGGTCAGCCAGAGTGAATCTGAGCAAGGGGGTAAAAACAACAAAAAGGGCATATGGTCAGAAGATCCAGAGTCACTTCAGTGATCTCAGAGACATAAGATGACGGTGCAAGGCATGCAATCCATCACAGAATACAAGCCTATGACAGAAAAGTGTGATGACAATATCAACTTCCTCAACAAGCTCAACAACTTCAATAGTTTTGAGGAAAGAAATAACACAGCTGCAATGAAAGCCCCTACAAATCAAATTGATGAAGTACTATGCCTCAGCCCTTCTGATGTCAGAAGCATCCTGCACAGGGTTATCCCAAAGAAAGCGTCTGGCCCTGACAATATCCTGGGATGGGTGCTCTGAGAGTGCATTGACCAACTGATGCAAGTTCTCACAGACATCTACAACATCTCATTAAGTCAGGCTATTGTACCCAAATGCTTCAAAACTACAACTATAACTCCTATACCAAAGAAGTCCCCACCATTAACTCTAATGACTACTGCCCCATAGCACTCACTGCAGTAGTAATGAAGTGCTTTGACAGGCTGGTCAAGGACCATATAACATCCAACCTTTCTGCATCTTTAGATCCATTTCAGTTTGCTTATTGACCAAACCGCTCCACCAAAGACACTATATCAATGGCACTTCACTTATCCATGGCCATCTTAGAAAACAAGAACTGTTATGTGCGAGTGTTGTTCATCGACTTTAGCTTTCATTCAACACAGTGACCCCCAACATCTGATAAAGAAAGTTGACTAACTGGGAATAAAAACTCCTCTATGCAATTGGATACTGGACTTCCTCATGGCCAGACCACAGACAGTATGCATTGGCAATAACACCTCTGAGAGCATCACTATGAACATTGGGGATCCTCAGGCTGTGTTCTGAGCCCTCTGTTGTTCACCTTGTTAACTCAGGATTGCACCACCGAGCTTATCTTGAACTACATCATCAAGTTTGCAGACAACATGACAGTTATTGGTCTCATTAGCAACGATGACCAATCAATCTACATGGAGGATGTTAGTCAACTCATTGTCTGGTGCGACAACAACCTCACACTAAATGTAAACAAGACCAAAGAGATCATTGTCAATTTCAGAAGAGGGCATAAAACACACTGTCCACGAACAATCCATAATGAAATAGTGGAAAGAGTGGAATGCAACAATTTCCTGGGGGTACATATCACAGATGACCTAACATGGAGTATTAATGCTACTGCCATTATAAAAAAAGCACAGCAATGCCTTCATTTCTTGTGAAAGATGAAGAAGGTGAATCTCCCTTCTCCAGTCCTCACTGCCTTCTACAGAGGCACCATAGAGAGTATATTAACCAACATAAATGCTCCACCTCAGACCAAAAGGCCCTCCAGAAAGTGGTTAGACTAGAAGAGAAAATCAGTGGGAACACACTCCCAGCCATCCTAGAAATATACCTGTCGTGGTGTCCCAGCAGGGCCAACAAGATAACCAGAGAAACTACTCACCTTGCCCATGGTCTGTTCACCTATTTATCTTCTGATAAACACTATATCAGTATGAGATAAAAACAGCCAGCTTCAATAACAGTTTATTCCCACATGCCATTAGACTACTAAACTCACACTAACTCCACACCATGTTGAACTCTGAACTCTGAAAAAGGCTGCTGAAACTTCCAGTGAAAATACCTTATATTTTTTGTGCAATAATATTTCTGTGCAATAACACCACTGAGATTCTTAAATTCATATTTTTGTGCACTAATCAAAGTTATAAAGCAAATGTGCAATAATAACTTCTGTGGAAAAAGTCTCCTATATGTGCAATCAATATGTATAGTAGTTAGAGTTTAAGGAAATAATGTGTGTCATGTCAATAGTAGTTGCTGTATTGTAAATTGTCTATATGTGGAAATGCCTACACCTTGAGACAGAGTAATGGAATTTCATTCAATGATGCACAAGTTGTATAGTCTGAATGGCAATAAAGTTCACTTTGACTTTGAGAAGTTAGGAAAACTGACAGAGGTTTGCCAAGCCAACATGCTATTTTGAAGTTAGTCATTCAGTGGACAATTCCGAGCAAGTTTAAAGGCATGTTTTATACAACCAGAGTACTGAAAGGAGAAATCGCACAAAGGAGAATGATCATTAAAAACAGAATAGATAGCCAAAGAAGTTTGTAAGCAGAAGGAAGAGCAGTTTAGGAATTACTCAAAAGGAATCAGTTAACATAGTCTGTATACAAATATTTAACTACAGAAAGAACTGAAAGAGAATCAGTCAGCACAGTCTGTACACATATCTAAACAGAGAGAGAACTAAATCGGAAGAGAGAAAACAAAATGAAAACAAGAATAAGTTGAAGGAAATTTGAGAAGATGGGAAGGGGCACTTTTACTTGGTATGATAATGTCCGTGCTTGCATAGGAAACCACATACAACACATATTAAATGCAGTGTGTCTGCCAGTCAAAAGAATGAAATGCCAGTGAATGCCTGTGGACTGCTTAACATTCTCAGTGATACATTTCACTGTGTACTGTCATTATGCATATATCTGACAACATTTGCAGCTGGCCCTGTCTAAAACAGACTTGTTTACGGTAAAAGCAAATCTACACATAACACCGATATTTTGTCCGACTATTTTACAGATATAAGTAACTTCAGACAAATCTGTATCATTCACAGTTTATATGTGTTTCTGGCCATCTTGGTATCAAAGGGGGATTGCTGATACATGCAATCAGTTCATTGCAGTTCCTTCTCTGAGGTGTGCTGGAATACATTATTTGGCTGAATATGTCATGGTCACTAGAGGAATACTTTCTACTTGCTGGTTGTGGTTACACAGATAGTTACCGACTGTTTGGATGCACAAGTTGCAACATGTTGTGGTATTTGCACTGCATCATTCAACACATATAGTGTCTCAATCCACACAGACATGGTATGTTGACATACAAAAGTAAATGGCATTTGTCTGGTATATAGTTATTGTCTGTTCATTTCAACCACATATAAAATGTGCTTGTGCTGCTGCATTATATATGTCAGCTATGTCAGAAGATGTAATACTTGAGGGGGAAAAAACACACCTAGTTTTTAGCAGCCACTTACATGGACATACACAGATATATTGCATACGGACAGTTAGACATTCTATTTTTCATGACATCATTAAACTCTTAGTTTGAGTAGGCATAAGTCACATGATCACATATACCCATATTTCACTGATTCCATTGTCAATCTGTGACCACATACTGACCCTTCTCAAGTTTGATTGCTGTAACCACAAAAAATGAGGAACCAGTCCAGAATAAAACAGTTAATCCAAACCAGTGGTCGGAATCAAGGACAAACAGTCTCCACTCTTTACTGGCACAAAGTAAAGGACTTTTCTTTAACGCTCCACAAACAAAAAATTCATTTTCGTCCGAGCACCTCCCAGACTTCTTCAGAAGTTACAAAACAAATGGAAACAGCATCATTTAAATAGATATCAACCCTCTGAATAATAAGATCCCAATCAGCACCTTAAAGAGACATACAAACAATATAATTCCATTTCATTTAAAAATAATTAAAACAAAAAGTCCTTTCCTTTGTGCCAATAAAGAATGGAGACTGTTTGTCCTTGATTCTGTCTAGTGGTTTGGATTGATTGCTGTAACCCAATTATGATGCGCTTCCTTGATATTTCATATGTATAATATATATTTATATTTATGAATATGTATATACATACATATATATATATATATATATATATATATATATATATATATATATATATAAAGTTACATTCTGCAAGAGTGAGCAGTCATAAAACAAATGTTCTAACAGGCTTGTTTTTCAGCCTTTTGGCTGCTTTTTCTGCAGGATTTTAGAGTAGTGTGGACTGGAAATTTGTCCTTACCCCACTATTGTGTGATCTTGGAGCTGGTGTGCATTGGGGCTTACTCCCTTGCAAAAAAATTGTTTTTTTTAATTTGTATTGTGATTTGCTCTTTTTAGATTAGATCTAAAAAGATCACTCCTTTTTCATTTGCTTATCTGGCAGTGTGATCATTGATGAGACACTTATATATATATATATATATATATATATATATATATACGTATACATATACACACACATAGGTACATACACATATATATATAAATATATATATATATATATATATATATAGAGAGAGAGAGAGAGAGATAGATAGATATAGGTATCGATATAAATAGATATAGCCATCTATGTATATCTATATATAAACAGATAGATATATCTATCTGTTTGTCTTTTTATATGTGTGTGTGTGTGTATTTAAATAACTCAGCATTTGTAAATATTGACAGTCAAATAGTCAACAAAAGCATATCAACTAAAACAATGACTGATTGCAGACAGTTGTAACAACATGATCAGAACTGAATATTTATTTATACTTTGCTGACCAGGTTACTCCCACCAGTCTAGTAACCTGTTTTCATTAGAGACCTGAGATTGTACTGATACTTTTGGAAAAAATTGGTCAGAGCATCAGGGAACTTTCCCTACTCTTGGCAGTAGGGGGCAGAATTTATGTGTGATGCAACAGACTTCCTGTTACTGTTCCAGGGACGGAAGTTGCCTGGAGAAACAGGGAGAAACATGGCTAATTCAGCTTGTGCTGAAAGTGGAATGAAAGTTGCTGAAAATGTAGTCAAAATGGTAGAATTTCTACCAGAAGATTTTTGATGATGTGGGTGCAGAACAAACAATGACACTGGAGATTGTGAAGGAAAATGAGATAGTAGCTGAAACAGAGATGGATTCAGAGGAAAACTTTCAGAGGAGATTGATTGAAGGAGAGACAGTTACCTCTGAAAAATGCCTAATTACAACACTCCATTTGGGGTGGGGGGTTGCAGGATGATTATTTGGAAGAAATAAACCAAAGTGAGCCAGAAAAAGGAGCAGCAATTTCATGGAGCGACATCATGGAAAAAAATGGAAGATGAAAAATAAGAGAAGAAAATGTACCAGAAAATGTTCCAGAGACAAAAACTTATGGACAAACTGTTGGAGAAGGAACAAAGAAGAAAGAAGAAATAAAAGAAACAGAAAAAAAGAAGTATACAGTATGTGTGAGCAGTAAAAAAGAAGAAAGTTTGGACAAGTATGAGGTTTGGGACTCTGTCATAGCACCTCTGGGTGTCAAAGCAAAAGAGGTAAGAACATTTGTTTTAATTGATAAAGAGACTTTCTGTGACTTGATATTTGAAACTTGGCAGGCCATGGAATATGTTTTGAGTGCATATGAACAAAAGAAAAATATTTATCCATGGTCAGAATATGTGGTGAAAGCTTTTTACATGCAAACAAACAAACAAACAAAAAAGAATAATGATCCAGTTTAGAACTGAAGTTCAGGCAAACTGAAAGAACATTTAACTATATGTAAAGAAGTAATGGACATTACAAAAAAATAAAGGATGAAAGAGGACTATGGACTAGGGGATGGGAATGTGTAGTAATACTGAAAAAGGAATACGATAATATGTACATAGTATTATTAATGTTCATGGTAATAGGGGTTTTGTGACATACAAAGGTCAACAAAAGACTTGTTATTTTTTTGGAAAAAAATGATCATTTAATCAATGAATGTGATAAAAATATGTTATTTATGTGGTAAAACAGGACACAATGCAAAAAAAAAGTGATTTAAAGTGCAAAAAATGTGGCAGTACTGGTCATTCATGACTGGAATGTGAAATGAATGTGCAAGAAAATGAAAATGTAAATGAAGTTCTACAGGTGAAACAGACAGAAGAATGTGTTATATAAGAAAATGTGCAAAAATTTTTGACCGATAAAGAGGTTACCCATGAAGTTAAATAAAGTAACAAGGAAAAAGAAACAGAGGACACAAGTGAGGAAGAAACTGACTGGCATATAATAAGAAATAAAAAGAAACTGATAGGGAAAAGAGTTAAAGAAAGGAAAAGAACATTCAAAAACATAATGGTTAGAGAAAATAAGAAAGGAAAGGGATAAACATTTTTTTATACTAACTGTTTTTAAAAGCTGAAAATATTAGCTTTAAATGTGAACAGTATGAAAAATCTTAACAGCAGAATAGGTATATTGCAATGGTGTGCTTCAGTAGATACACATATTTTTGTTTTAGAAGATATCAGATTATTAATGGAAGAAGAAAGAACACAAACTGAAAAACTTTGGAATGGTGTGGTAGTTTGGAACATGGGGAAAGAAACGTGCTCAGATATGTGTGTGTGTGTGTGTGTGTGTGTGTGTGTGTGTGTGTGTGTGTGTGTGTGTGTGAGTGTGTGTGTGTGTGTGTGTGTGTGTGTGTGTGTGTGTGTGTGTGTGTGTGTGTGTGTGTGTGTATATATATATATATATATATATATATATATATATATATATATATATATATATATATAGGTCTACCTGAGAACACCGACAGTTTGAAATGCTGACGATGAGAACACCGACACCGGAAGACCGACAACAGAAATAACCGACAGTTCGAAATCCCCACGCTGAAAACACTGACATGCGAAACGAGCGCGACTGTGTAAGTATGCAATAGTGATGGACGTTAGGGTGCGGGTAAGGTAAGTGTGCATTAGTGATGGACTTTAGGGTTAGGGTGTGGGTAAGGTAAGTGTGCGATAGTGACGGACTTTAGGGTTAGGGTGCGGGTAAGGTAAGTGTGTGATAGTGACGGACCTTAGGGTTAGGGTTTGGGCTAAGGTTAGTGCATAGATAGTTGTGTATGTAAGGTTTAGTGTAGGTTTCTAAGGTTTTTGGTGTGCTTGTGTTGTGTGTGTGTTGTGAGTTGGTGTTATGGTGTTCGTTAATGTGGACTGTTGGTTTTGTGTGGTTTCGGTGTTTTGGTGTCGGCGTTTTGGCTGTCAGGTTTGTAGTGTGTCGGTGTAGTGTAGGGGATCCATACATATATATATATATATATATATATATATATATATATATATATATATATATATAAAATGTCAAGAAAGCATTAAAATATTAGATGGAACCATAGTGGAACATTCAAGATGGAAAAAATATGTGCATAGTATTATAGCTTTATATGCATACATAACAAAAAAAGAGAGAGAAGTGATGTTTAAAAATATTCTTGAATATGTTTGTGTAAATATGGACATAATAGTGGCAGGTGATTTTAATTGTAATTTAAGAAAAAATAAGAGCAATTGTGATGTTAAAATGGTTAAAGAAATTATGAGAAGTGGAAAGTTAAGTGTGTGGGAGAATAACTACTGGACATACAAAAGGAATGAAATTAGGACAGAAATTTATTATTTTTTAGTATCTGATAGTTTAAAAGATAAGAAAAGGAATTAAGTATGCTGGGTTTTCAGATCATGTGCCCATATGGGTTAAAGTACAGGAAAATTAATGTATAAGAATAGGAAAAGGAATAAAGGGAATTAATGAAATGGAATTAGATTTAGAAGAGAAAAAACTTATGGAATTCTGAAAACTCATATGAATATTAGAGAGTTTATGAGAAATGGACTGTCCGGTGGCTTAATTTCAAAAGAGAAATATAAAAAAGTGTATTTAGAATGTATAAGGAAGAAAAGAAGAAAAGAAAAAGTGAGATATAAATATTAAGTCAGGATACATTCAGAGACTTATTAGAGAAGAAAAATTCATTTTATGAAAAAGAAAGAGAAATATATAAAATCAATCAAATTAAAATTAACAACTTGTTATATAAAGAAAAATATTGTTTACAAGGAAAGAAAAAAGAAGTAGCACCATATATGAGAAAAACAATAAAAGGATTAAAAAATAAGGAAGGTATGCAAATAAGACAGCAAGAAGGAATATATAAAATAATTAAAGAATATGTATTGGAATTATTTGTTAAAAGATAAGAAAAGGTAGAACAAATTTATAAAGGTGAAAAATAATTAAACACAGAATATAATCCCCCAGATTCACTTTGCCCTGCATGGCGTGCAGGATCAGTCCAGGAGTGCTAGCAGGTAATATGTCTGCCATGCGATCCAGAACCAGCCTGCAGGGGCGTGCACGAGAGCTCCTGCACTAATCCTGCACGGACTAAGCCCTTGTATGCAAATCACCCCATTTACAGGAGAAATCCATGCAAATGAGGTGATTTTGCAATCCAGAAGGTTTACGACTGTCTGTGCAGGATGAATGGAATTTGCAGAAATGTACTCGGTTAGTAACCGAGTACATTTCTGAAAAATCCAAAATGGAGCTGTGACATCTCCAGATAAAGGCTGCATATCATTGAGGATGCATGCCAATGGCCAAGTATAAGGCCATTGGCATTGCAAACAAAACAAAAAAAAAAAAACTTTTAATTTTTTTTTTAGCTGATCTCGGCTGTTTAAGTGTAGGGCAGCGGCACACAAATGGGTTCATTGGTTCATAGGTCGGTACTAGGCTATCGGCCCTGGAGCCTATACAAGCACAGCCAAAAAGGTACCCTGGCTTTTTCCACCTAAGAAAATTATTTTCCTGTGCCACTGTTGAGCAGAGCCACAGAGGTGATCCCCTGGTGAATTTCCTATTTCCCATCCAATCATCAAGATTTTTCTTGAAGAGTGATCGGGGGAAATAACAAAATAAACCTAAATTAAGCATTCTAACTAAAATCAGTATTCTGCCATACAAGTCAACGGCAGGCAGAAGACAACATGGCCAGTGAGTAGTGGTTTCTAAGGGGGGAGGCTCAGTGTGAGACATGTAACTATGCATCAGCAGGCAATCCTATGCAAATGAGGGGAATGAAAGTGAATCCCAGTTTTCCCCAGCATGTGACTCAGGTCACAACAGTGTAAGAGCAGGAATAGCTTGGTGCAAGCCTAGGAGTTAGGTGACATCAGGAGGTAAGAGCAGGAATAGCTTGGTGCAAGCCTAGGAGTTAGGTGACATCAGGAGGTGTGTGTCAGGCATACTGTAAGCAGATTGGAGCCCTGTGGCTCGGGTTTGCTCCTAGCTTAGCACAGCTAAGCTGGGGGGTGTGTCTAAACCTGCCTAGCACTCTTTACAAAGCCTAAGTGGGTGTGTGCACTGTGCACTGGGTTTAACAGGAAGAAAAAAGAAGTTAAACCAGAAATAGCAGCAGTGTGCACATTTGAGCACTGTGTTTGCGTGGCGTGCACATGGGCTTAAACAGGAAGGCAATAGGAAGGGAAAACAGCAGTAGGAAGGTAATCAAGGAGAACTAGCTTAGCTAGCAGATGAAATGTATCAGAATCAGCCAATTACAAATGCAGCAGACCAGCCCAGCCCAGAACACCACTATAAACTAAGCAAACAACGTCCCCTCTGGTTTTTCCCACACTCTACACCATCAGTGTAAACAAGCGGCAAACTTTTAACACTCACAGCAGAAAATGATAAGGGCTACAATAGCTATCATACAACTTGTGGAAGTGGCTGAGGGTACTAAAGATGTGAATGCTGTTGACCACCCACAGTGAGGAGATGGAGAAGAGTGTACAGATCCAGAGTAACCTACCAGTGGCTACATGAGCTGGAGATAGTGGAGTGCTATAGGGTTGACAGGGACCTCCTACAGCAAATTTTTGAGCTGTGCCAGCCACGCCTGACACACAGAACTAACAGAAGGGAACCCATTACAGTGGATACCAAGGTATGTGTAGGCCTAAGAATACTAGCTACAGGTACCTTCCAAAAGACAACTGGGGATATGATGGGGATTTCACAGGCATCGGCATCCAGGGTACAACACCAGTTCCTGGATGCCATGTCAGTACAGGTTGGTGAGCACATATATTTCCCCAACACCCATGAGGTATTGGCCAGCAATATGCAACTGTTCCACCAAATATCAGAATACTCTGAGGCAGTGGGTGCTCTAGACTGCACG
Organism: Protopterus annectens; assembly: GCF_019279795.1. NCBI lineage: Eukaryota > Metazoa > Chordata > Ceratodontiformes > Protopteridae > Protopterus > Protopterus annectens. Next base: position 1,754,729,206 of record NC_056735.1, read on the forward strand.
CACATATGCATCAAAGCACCACCCAGTGAGTGGGGTAGGGTCTACATCAACCGCAAGGAATTCCGCTCCATCAACTGCCAGGTCATGTGTGATTCCCAGGGTGTAATAATGAATGTGTGTGCTGTCTGCCCTGGAAGCTATCACGAATTACACATCTGGCATCTGACACAGCTGTACCAGAGATTTTCCAATGGGGACATCCCTCATGGTCACCTACTGCGGGATGCTGGCTATGCACTGGAGCCATGGCTGATGACACCCATTAGAAATGCACACACACCCGAACAAGAACTCCATAATGAAGCACACGCACAGACCAGAATTATAGTAGAGTGTGTGTTTGGGATGCTCAAGTCATGGTTCCAGTGCCTGGACACATCCGGTGGAGCCTTGCAGTACTCACCAGCTCCATGTACCCAAATCGTCCTTGTATGTGCCATGTTACACAATATGATCATGCGGAAACAGCTGCAGCAGGAACAGCACTGGGCAGGGCCACACAGCTCCCCACCATTGCCAATGCCTGCAGAGGCACAGAGTGACTCAGAGGAGGAACAACCTGAGCCTACCCCAGTAGGTAGAAGGAGACATGCCTAGTATGCCCTGGCCTTGGCAAAGAGGCAACGCATAACACATACACTGACACAGGAGGGACCCAGGGAATAACACCTCTTTCCGACTCTCACATACAGTAAAAGGGATGCCAAATATTACACTACCTGTAACTAACCATGTGTAGAGAGTGTACTATGTGCATCCAACATAGGCAGCCTTGCAACACCACCCTCAATACTGGGATACCCACAAGGTAAGTGACTCACACATGTCAGTCGGGGGGGGGGTCACATAACCAACAACAGTAACAGCCAGCAGGACAGGTGCAGACAAACACAAACAAAGGCTGTACTATGGCCTCTGAATGAGACCTATGGGTAACCTTCCCCCCAGGCCTACACAGGCAGACTACAACAGGTCAGGCAGTGGGATGTCATTTCTGAAGGGTAGGATGTCAGAAACCAATATGTAGGTAATTAAAAGCTAAGATCTGTCTTACACTGGTATGGCTCTCGCCAGCACAATAGTTAAGACTACAGACTGAAATGGAGTACCCAACATACCAGTACAGTCCTAGCAAATGTATACAAGTGTCAGGTGTGCCCCCCCATCTGAAGTAGAACTGTAGAAATAGTCAGGTGTGCCCCCCATCCTACGTAGAAATATAGTAACAGTCAGGTGTGCCCCCCAATCCTGTGTAGAAATGTAAAAATAGTCAGGTGTGCCCCCCATTCTAGATAGAAATATAGTAACAGCCAGGTGTGACCCCCACAATCCTGTGTAGAAATGTAGACATAGTCAGGTGTGCCCCCCATCCTATTTAGAAATATAGTAACAGTCAGGTGTGCCCTCCCCAATCCTTTGTAGAAATTTAGAAACAGTCAGGTGTGCCCCTCTGCTATGCAGAAATGTAGTAACAGTCAATGCAAAATGATCAATGGATACCCTGCAGAGACAGCATGCTACCTTAGTGTTGGTTTACAACACAAAATCAGCACTACAGCACAAACTACCTGGACTTGATCCACACATGCAATACAGACGGCCATACTGGGTATGCTCACACAAAGAAATGAAGGCGATGTTGTAGTGTGACATAAACCTCTGTTAGGGGTACTATACTCACACATGTCAGTTGTGGATATTTTGTGTGTGTGTCACTGTCTATGTAGGGACCAATGCATTTTAGGCTAGTCACACTCACTACAATTTGAATGTGCTACTGTGGCAATCCTGCTGATGTCATTCATTGTGAAATACACCTTTGGGGAAGGAATTCTGCAATAATACCCATGGTGTTTCCTATAGCAGCTCCATGTTGTAGTGTGATATATACCTCTGTTAGGGGTTTTGTACCCACACATCTAGGTTGTGCATGTTTTGTGGTGTGTCACTGTCTGTGTAGGGAGCAATGCATTTTAGGCTAGTCACACTCACTGCAATTAGAATGTCCTACTTTGGCAATCCTGCTGATTTCATCCAGTGTGATATACACCTTTGGGGAAGGAGTACTCCAGTAATCTCCGTGGTACATGCTATAACTGCATAGTGCTGTAGTGTAATAAACTAGTTAGATAGGGGTTCTACTTCCAGACAAGACCGGTGTGTGTGTGTTTGTAACTTGTATCCTGTGTGCAGGTAGTTGTGAGTGCATGACACCTGTTGCCAATGTGGAGTGGCTTTTGCATAATTCTTATATGGTGGCCCTACTATATATCACAAAGCCCACCATACAGGAATAACAGATGTAAAATAGATGGGAGGCTGGGGTGCAAAGCCATACCCATACATGTGACATCAGGGCCAGGCAATCACAGTTAGCAACCCCAGTATTACCCAGAGCACACTCTCAACCCATGTCTCATACACACATGCCTAGGCAACAGCCAGTATGTGGGTGGTACACTGCATATTGGCCACTGATAGTAGCTATGGAGTGATAGCAGTGGGCTACAGATGGCATGGCACCCTGTCCATCTGTCCAATATGCATGTACATGCAGACAGTGCACCCTCCCCATGTTCCCCAATGGACACCTGCAACACCTGTGATGCCATCACATGTGACCCACAAAGGACATACCATGCCTTACAACATGCCCTGTATGGACAGATGCCACTGACACCAGGGAATGCCATTAGCATGCTATCAATGTAGCTGGAGGGTAAAGCTGCTGTCCATTACCAGTTCCTGCCACAGGTGGGCAAGACTGGCACATCTGATGATAATCTGTGTTCACAATATGGGCCAGACACATGTCATTGTGCATGATGTGGGAGGTGTGCACATCCCAGACACAGTCCATGTCATGGACTAAGGAACACATACATGATAAGTGATGCACAGCACTGGCCACACACAATAGTCACCCAGGTGACTGGACAGGGGATACAATACCCACCTGTGTGGGAAAATGCAGAAACCACAGCCCTGAGCCACAATGTAGACCATTGTCTTGTGGCCTGATGTCAAGGTATACTCATCGCCTAGCCTTGTATAGCCATCTGGCACAGTCGAACACCACACACCCGTGCAGACATGCACCCATGCATGTCAGTACTGGCACCCTGTGTGTTTGTGTGTGTGTTGTACGGTACGTATGTTCACATCCGCATGTACTACAACCCCCATTTGCATACTGAAGCATGCTGTTGGATGTCAGACACCTCCCCATACCCTTTGCCCATACAACCTCCATATGACCCATGTGGTGCATGTGATACCTGCACAGTGATGTGCTGTGGCAATCCCATTACTGAAGAGTTTTAATCCTGGCCCTGCCAAGTGTGTCAGTGTGTGTGCATCCCTGTGAGAGTGTGGCTGTGTTGACAGTGGCACCTGTTCATGCAGACCAGCATGTTCACGTCACGTACTGTATAGCTACCATATACCTTTTGCAGATGTCACTCACCATCACATATATGTTCCAATGGCTCTACCACAGGTAACCCATGTGGCACATCCAATAACTGTAAAGAACTGTGATAGCACTACATAGTCGTCAGGGGTTTGATACCCTGTGCTGGTAGGTGTGTGACGAAAAAATGCATAGGTTTTACTCTCCCACCCCTCCCTGACTTGTCTTTGCCTCTGTCTGCCTCTCCCACTCCCTCTCTGGTGGATGTGGAGACCTAAACCTGCTTTGCTTAGGCAGCAGCAGGTGTATTTTAAGTGATGCTCATGATCAGCTGATGGCCTCTGCATAAATTCCAGACCTCCCTAGCTTATTACATGTGGAATCGCTGTGGTAACATTCCCATAGCCAATTGCATGGAAACGCACTCCATTATCTGGGAACATCATGTTGGTGTTGGCCTTTTTCATTGATTGTGAGCAGGAACTCGATCTGTTGTTTGGCAAACAGCATCAGAGATGGATTGGGGATTTACCTCTAACAACATACACTGTGGAAACATGGCAACACACAGGAAGGGATGTGCCTGACCTGACAACAGACTGTAAGTGCTGGTATAATGCATTTGGAGTAATGTTGGTTTAACAGTGTGTGTCTGTGTGTGGATATGGCTGTCCTGCATGTCTCAGTACCTGCCATGTCAGTTCTATGTTTATGAGGAATCCCCATCTGCAGGGTCATCTGCAGACTGGGCAGTGTGTTGTGCCTTTGGTTTCATGTGTTACCCATGGAGCATCTATCTGTGGACTGCAGAAGGTAGTGTGAGGATTTCAGTCTGTAGATGGTGAAAGCCATGGCAGTTACTGACTTCATATCCCTCATAGGACATATGTTGAAACAAACCTAAATGTATGAGGTTATCAAAGCAACATGTCAATATTGGCCCTGTGTATGTGCTTCCAGCCCAACTCTTTCAACCTTTGCACATATGTCGTGCAGGAAGAGGTGCATATGTGCTGTACTCCATAACTAGTGTCATCATATCTGATAACAAGCCAGTGAGATATCAGACTGCTAAACATGTTATGTACAGTAGGGGGTATATTTGATGACATAACCTGGACATATTGTGGTTGTTTGTACAGTACTGAGATCTGTGTACTGATAGTGAATGTCGACAGTGTGTGTATTGTTAATATGTACCTTGGCCTGTGTACAGACTGTGGTAGTTGTCATCGTCCTTGATCCTGTTCTATCTGATGTTACCATGCTGCTCCACTGTATGTTATTGTATTGGCTTACATGTTTGTAGGGCCATACACACACATGTCCCATACTACAGTCAGCCATCAGACCAAACTGTGTAGCAACCCAATATATGTAGGGTTAGAGCGTGTGTGGCACATATGAAGATGGTGTTGAAAAGATAGTCCATATACTGTAATATTATGCTAGATTGTCATATGTGGCTGTGGCTCTCTTCTCATTGGTTATGGTTATGCACTTTCACACAGATGTATCTTACTCTGTGCTGTGACATGCCTGTACAGCCTGTTATATACGCAGGTACATGTGCATTCCCCCACAGGAGATGTAGGCCATTGTTGAGCCAGCCTGCCTGTAGCCTGCACACTGCATTGCTACATGCCTAGCAGCTTAGTGTACTTACCCAGTAAGATGTCATGTGCAGATACTTGCTGGATGTACTGCTGCCAGGCCTCCCTTAACAGTCATGTATGTCAGACAGAGCAGTGGGATGCTGTACAGATGTATGCCAATATCTAGTGGGTTGTATGTGGCGATGGCACCCCTGTATCAGTGAGTTGTATGTGTCAGGCCAGACAGGTGTGTGTGAATGCATAACCTATGGTGGCATATGTATACCAGTTGTTATGTGTTATACCCATCTATATGGCTGTTAACATCCATGTTGTCAGGCATGGTACACATGTTTAGCACTAAGGGGTTATGTGTATACTTCTGGACTGTACAGAGTGTCAGAATGTCCACATATATTGGCCAATATCTCTGCTGCAGTCCACAGGGGAATTGCGTGCTAGCAGCAGGACTTTACTATGATGTCCTTAGGATGTCTGTCAGTAGCCAATGGCACACATGTGGAAAGCAGATATGACTCCCCCACACACACCATATCTGTGAAGACAATCCCAATTACAGTAGCAATAGTATATAGAACTGTAATAGTAAACAAATAAGGGTTTTCCATTCCTGCAAACCTGTGTGCGGTGTTTTTTCCCATGACCTCTCTGTGGGTATATGTTGCAGGCAATGATTGTCATTTGTATGGGTGGCCAATACAGTGTCCAGTTGTTCAGGTGTGAATTGTAGGCATAGCGGCTGATCTATATTTTGTGCACCCCCTACATATGTATCTTACTGTACATATCTCTGCATGTGAATGTGTAGTCACATGTATATCTATATATAAGTAAATATATATATATATATATATATATATATATATATATATATATATCTGTATCTGCAGATATGTGTCTGTGTATATGTATCCACATTTTACATTTCTTATGGGAGCCAGACTGTACTGCATGACATGTTACCAATACCAGCCTGACATCATACAAGTGGGATGTAGTACTGTTAACATCTTGTGCCCATGTCATGTCAGGTCCTGGTTATGGGATCTACAACACTTGATAGTGTATTGCAGGGTGGACGTGTTTGGCTGGTGGGGGTATGAATGTTCGTACAAGACGTATATTGTTTGGGGCCTCTCAAACCCATTAATGGTGCGTGTGGACATATTTATTTTTGTTAATCTACCATTGCTATCTACAGATGTATGGCCACATATACCTATATAGATTTATATATATATATATATATATCAGCTTACATATGTATGACTATGTCCATATATACCTACATAGCTATATACCTACATACATATATGTACCTTGCAATGCATATGTCGACATATAGGTGTAGACATATATATGTGTTGATGTAGGCATTTGCGTGTATATATGTTCATATATATTTATATATGGAATACATGCATATGACCAAGCAACCGATAGTTGAATTGTGGCTTCCCCAACCTAAATGTCGAAGCTTCAGGTGTCGAACGGTCGGAATGTCGCATGAACTTCCGAATTTGATATTTCCAACCACTCTACCACCTAAACAAGCACTACCATGGTTCAAAAATGGGGGCAGGTGTTTAGAGGTTTGACATAATTGTGTTTGCAATTATGCAAAGTCCCCATACTGCCGTCAAACATTTTCCGGTCAGCAATCCACCGGCCGACCAAATGCATGTATTCCTTTACATATATATATATATATATATATATGTATATATTTCTAAATATATATATATATATATATATATAGATATATAGAGATGTATATAGATATGTATATATACATACACACATATATATATATATATATATATATATATATATATATATATATATATATATATATATATATCTCTTCATATATAGATATGTTGTGTATACATATATATATATATATATATATATATATATATATATATAGATATAGATATGTTGTATCTGTTTAGATAATATATTTACACACACATATTCTCTGTACTGTAGCATGACTGGGCTGGATGATATCTTTCTGAAAACATTGTTTTATGTATATCTGTCATGGCTTAGTGGTAAATTACTTTGTCTATGGTGTGCAGTGTCCTGGGTTTGAGCCTTGTAGAGGGTGTTTATTTTGTTGCTGGGCAGATCATGGGTCATTGGATACAGTGTGATTAAGGCACTTTAAAGCAGCTGTAAGTGGGTTTGCGTGGGTTTGCGCAGAGGTAAGCACTGTTAACTTCCAGTTACAGTTTCCTATACTCAGCTTCTGTATTGCTTAACCTGTGTAGGCATAGCTTACCCCCACGCAAAGAGGCTTAAACCTGCTCACTACTCCTTAAAAGTAATTACTCCCACTTATCCCCATGCTAATTTCTTTAAAAGAAAAGAAAAAGGAGTTAAAGGAAAGTGGTGAAAAAAGGGGACACAAAGAGGGAAAGACAGTAGGGAAAATAGACAGGGTTGTGCAGGAAGGGTGTAGGGAAGGTTCATAGCTGCCCATTTCTTCTACAGCAACAGCTGTGCATATACACTGAATTTGGAGGTAGATTTGGACACTCAAACCCCTGGGAGGGGGTGAAGTCAACAAAAATAAGTTCTGATGCCAATTAGACTGGATTACATGTGTCCAGTGGACACGTGTGTGGAATGGACAGCTATATATGAGGCAAGATTCTTTGTGGGAATAGATTGCCCTTTTGTTTTTTTTTCAGGTGAGAGTGGGATGTAGGGCCACAAGATGTTAACAGTAAGCCATGCCACCTGAATGATGTGAGGCTGGTATTAATAACATATCATACAGTACAGTCTGGCTACCATAGTGAATGTACAATGTGTAAGCAATAAACATTCCTAAGATACATATACACAGACACAGGTATGCAGATACATATATATGTCTATATGGATCACCTACAGAATGCAGACAGCCCAAAACACCGTCACCCATATGGCCAACGCCATATTGTTGACACTACCAATATCGACAGCACCAGAACTTCACAAAAAAGGAAAATAAAATTTCCTTTTTTGTGCTCACAGGGGAGCTCCACCCCCACACCCCCCATACCTTTAATATACCAACTCCGAGATCGCACTACAGTGCAAGAATGGAAATTTTTCCATTCTGCACTATTGGGAGATAGCGTTTCCCCATTGTCGAAATTCTGAACGTCGACCACATGGTGTCGGCCATATGGGTGTTGGCGTTGTGAGCTGTCGGCATTCTGTATGGGACCCATCTATCTATCTATCTATACATATATATATATATATATATATATATATATATATATGTGTGTGTGTATATATGTATATATATATATATATATATATATATATATATATATATATATATATATATATGTGTGTGTGTGCGTGTGTGTGTGTGTGTGTGTAACTACACATACACACACAGAAGTATGTCTAGGATGATACATAATTAGTGAGTGCACACCACACTGAACAGCCAGTATCTCTACAGTTGCAACCTCATCAGATGGATAGTGCATGAGTCACCCATACAAATGAAAACTGTGGCCTGAAACATATGCCTACAGAGAGGTCAAAGGATGTAACACCACACACAGGTTTGCATACATTTTAAAGGTTTATTTGTGCACTATTACAGTGGTATATGCCACGTCATATAGCTGTGTAGACTTTGAAATACATACAAACAGATGAATGCAACTCTCAAACAGATCATTTAATACATTAATCCAAAAGCATAACCTATGTTGGTGTCCACGTCAAGGCATCAAGTAGTACAACAGGAAAGACAGACTGGGCCACCGGATAAAAATCATTCAACAGTATGTAATGCAGATGTACAGCCCAGCAGCCTCTAAATACACTGTGTATGCAAACCCTAGGGGGAAAATACCTAGGTTGACACAATGGGAGGTATCTTTTACATAACAATGCATACCTGCAATCATCAGAATCACACTGACAAACAGAAGAGTCCATATGGCAGTAAGCAGTAGGCCAGCAATGTTCACAAGGTGAAATGTATGGTAATGTACATCCATATACCTTAAGCCAGCTGAATACTGGTATACCTCACATGTTGTAACACCCTAGGATAGTTATGGTGCATACCCCACCCCATAGACTGACTTACAGGGGCATATAACACTGTTACATACACTGACCTCTAGACTGCAGAGGGGCACACGTGTTGTGCAGATGAAGCCCACATATATATGGTGCATATGTTCTGTACACCATTATTCATTGACATCATATCCGATAACAAGCCAGTCAGATAACAGACTGCTGGACATACTGTGTATAGTAGTGGTGGTTCTGAGGACATTACTTGGACATTCTATGGTTGTGTGTACAGTACCGTGGTCTGTGTATGTAGGGCAGGGGTCTGCAACCTTCACTTTCCAGGGAGCCATGTATGGCCCCTCCCTCACCAAATGAAAGTAATCGGTAGCCACAACAGCTATTTGATCCCTAAAATGAAGATAACAGAGCATATAAGGTTACACATATAGTTATACTAAATATAAAAGGACTAAGCATATAAGAACAATACCTGCCATACATCCATAATTGTGTTTGTATGTTGGGATTGCTTGATCTGTGTTTGTGTGTGTGTGTGTGTGTGTGTGTGTGTGTGTGTGTGTGTGTGTGTGTGTGTGTGTGTGTGTGTGTATGGTGTGGTAGAATGGCAATTAATCCTCATGGGTACAGGGAGCAACTACAGCAGGTTGTAAGAGCCTCATGTGGCTCTAGAGCCACAGGTTTCAGAACCCCAAGTTAAGATTATTGATGACAGTATGTGTATTGTGCATGCATACCTTGTGCTGTGCACAGACTGTGGTAGATGCCATTGCTAATGGTCCTGTTCTATCTGATGTTACATGCTGCTCCAGTGTATGGTAACCTACTGGCTCACATGTCTCTAGGGCCAGACACATGTGTCCCATATCACAGACATCCATTGGACCACACTGTGCCATGAGCAGTGTATGTAGGGTTACTGTCTGAGTGGCACATATGAGGATGTTCTTTAACAGACAGTCATTATAGTGTCATATTACGCTTGTGTATCACATGTGTCTGTGGCTGAGTTGACAGTGGATTTGGGTATGCACTCACACAGTCTGCCACATTGTGCTGTGACCTGCGTGTGGAGCCCACTATAATTACAGATACATGTGTATTTCCCCATACTAAATATAGTCCAGTGTTGTGGCAGACTGCCTGTAGTTTGCACAGTGCTTAGTGACATGCCTAGCAGCCTAGTGTAATTACCCAGTGTGCTGTTATGTCCATTTATTTACAAGACATACTGCTGCCAGGCCACCATAACTGTTGTGTATTTCTGACAAAGCAGTGGTGTGCTGTACAGATGTAATTCAGTATTTACTGGGTAGTATGTGGCCATGTGACTTTGCACCACCAGGTATTATGTGTCAGGATAGACTGGTGTGTGTGTGTGCATAAACTGTGTGGGCATATGTAGTCCAGTATTGTCATGCTATACCCATGTACATGGCTAGTCACATCCCCATTGTGAGGCGTGGTCCATATGTCATGCATGAAGAGGATATGTGTACACTTCAGGACTGCCCACAGAGTGCTAAACTGTCCACATATATTGGTCATATCCCTGATGTAGTCCACAGTATCATTACTGTACTAGCAGTGGTACTGTACTATGATGTCCTTAGGATGCCTGTTCATAGGCAATGGCGCACATGTCTACAGCAGAAGTGACCTCCCACACCTGACATGTCTGTTAAGACAACCCCTATTACAGTAGCAACAGTCTACATATTTACCTGCAATACATCCATGACATCCCCTTGCACTAAGCGGTTGGGACTATTGGTGTTCAGGTAGAACTCCACTCCATGTTCTGGACATGTGGTAAACATATATGTGTACATATTTATCCACATATCTATATAGATATATACACATATACATATCCACATACATATATGGACGTATAGATATTCACGTACATATATGGAGATATATATGCACATATATATAAATAAATAAATAAATAAATATATATATATATATATATATATATATATATATATATATATATATATACATGTAAACAATCACATATATAAGCATACACAGCATTGGCTTCAACAATTGGCTAAGTTTCTGATGTCATTCAAAGGGGATCCAGTATCTGTCTGCCTGGGATGACATGATTGACAAATCACGATGCCTTGCCAGAGATGGTCTGCACCTGTTGCCCCTGGGATTCAGGTTACTGGTTAATGCTCTTGCCACCCCATAGTGCCTTTTCTAGGCAGGGTTCAAAGGACAAAACCACCAACCTAACAGATACAAGCATGCAAAGCTGAAGGTAATGCTACTCAAAGCATGAAGTCTTATCCTAAACATGCACTCTCTCGCGGCACACCTACAAATGGAAAACATCTGTATCTGTCCAGTAATTGAGACCTGATTCAACACTCCAGAGAGTACCCCTGTAATACCAGGCTACCACTCTTACCACACATTTTGGCTACCAAAACAATACCACAACACTACAGGAGGAGGAGTGTCCATATTCAACAAGGTTATTCACACATCCAGGCTGGTTCCCAACACAATGCATCTGAATATCTCCTGGTGCAACTAACACTAGGTAAGACTGCAATCCAAATTGTAGCTTGCTACAGATCCCCCACCATGACCCAAGATCTTCACTACACCTTACTAAACATATACAACCAAAAACCCTTATACTGGGTTATACAAACTATCCCGTCATTAACTGAGAGAACTATTCAGGTAACAATAACAATGCCTTTCCCCAATGGTTCTGTGAGGTCATGGATTCCCATGCCCTGAATCATGTAAGCCATTGTCCAACCAGGGGCTACAATATCCTAGACCTGGTCATTACCAACAAGGGAGACAGATGCTCCACACCAGTGGTCACCCCCTCATTGGTCCGGCCTGACCATAAGCTATTCACTGTCAACATCCACATCCCACCCAAAAACCCAGGAAGGACACCCCTGTAAAAATCCTCTACAAAGCCAACTTCATGCTACTCAAGTCAGATGTGAGAAACTGTGATGCACCCATGGAGATGGGAGATGATAGATCAACTGCTGAATCCTACAGTGAGGCACTCTGTGAGTACATCCACTCATGCATGTATCGTGCCATCACAAATAGATCCAAGATGCCCCCCCTCCAAACAAAGACAGCCAATATGGTTGACCCCTGCCATAAACAAATTGTACAACAGAAGGAAGAGACTGTTGAAGACAGAGGGATAATCCCAGGATGCAAACTACTCCCTTACCAACCTCAGTAAGAAGCTGAGATCCCTCATAGAATCCACCAAAGCTAGTTACGTATATGAAATAGCCACAGATTCCAAAGACAACAACAAGCCATTCTATAGTTATGTCCAGAATCTAACTGGCAATGCTCAGAACTGATCTGAGCTACAACAGAATGGCATTAAATATACTGATCCCAAGGATTTTACCAATATGCTGGCAGATCAATGTACTGCCACATTTACCCCCCTCTTACCCCCTAAATGGCCCATCTCAATACCATAGTACTGCAAAATACAAGTAATCATGGCCACACAGGTAGAAACTGCACTTTTCACAGCTAAGAATACAGCATCCATGGGAACAAATGACATTCCAGGCTGTGTACTACATGAACTACAAAATGAACTTGCAACTCACCTATGCGTCATGTGTAATCATAGCCTCATCTCAGGCTTTGTGCCCACTGACTAGCACACAGCTACAGTTATCCCACTCCACAAGCAGGGATCCACCTTGGATCCCGGGACCTACTGTCCCATCAGTCTGTTGAGCCTGATCTGCAAGGGCATGGAATGCATTATAATGGAACATATAAGCGAAGACATTGGCCAGCCTCAAACACTAGACCCCTCTCAGTTTGGCCTCGTGAAGGGTCAATCATGTCTCCTGAACCTGATTGACTTCTTTGAATCAGTCTCTAGAGCTGTAGAAGGGGGTAAGGTGGTCCACACAGCCTATATGAACCTCACCAAGACCTTCAGCACCATCTCCCACTCTGGAAACATAGATAAATGTACTAAGCTGGCCATACATTTCCACATCACACGATGAGTTGTCAACTGGCTTACTGACAGAACACACAATGTAAAAGTAGCTGTCACCAATACCAGCTACAAACAAGTGACAAGTGGAGTATCTCAGGGTTCAATCCTGGGACTGCTCATGTTTGGTATCTACTTCTCTGAAGTACATGCAAACACTATGGGACCCTGTCTAACAAAGTTCACAGATGACTGAAAATTGGGTGCCACTGTTGAATCCCCAAATAATGTTGGTATTCTACTAAAGGGCATTGCAGAAACAGATGATTGGTGCCAGAGCCATGAGCTCAAGCTTAATGGCCAGAAATGTGTGATTATTCCCTTTGGGAAATACCATGTACCCATGAATTATCACATAGGTGGCAGTACACTAAACACCAAAGGTGTGATGACAGTCTTAGGGACACAGGTGGACATTGGTATCACATTCAATAACCACATTGCCACAACAGTGAGGTGATCCTTCTATGTGGTATACCTCTTCACTAGTGGCTTTTCATCCTGGAAAACAGAGGTAGTTGTCCCACTGTACTCATCCCTCATTACACACATTATAGAGTACAATGCCCCATTTGGTATGTACCTCACATGACATCTGCAACAGCTGCAAAGGCCACAGAAATGCATCACTAAAAGTATCATAGGTCTAAAGCACATGCCCTATGCTGACCGTCTCAAAATTCTCCAGCTATACTCTGTGACATATTGTATACTCAGAGACAATGTCTGCTTAACATACAAGGCCATGTCAAACCCTGGGTATTGACATCTGTAATAAGTGTATGCAATGCCATGTACAATACACACATCTATGTGCTGTCATTACAGTAGCAAGGGATGTGAGTGTCATGTCTGGGACACACAAGTATATGAGACCTGCACAGCACTGTTATCCATATGAATGTGTTACGTGCAGGGGTAGTAACCCAGGATACATGCTGTCACACTGGCATTTAGTGTAACAGGGCAGTACTACTTTTGACAGTGCTGTCCCAGGCAAGGGTAGAGTGCTAAAAGTACTACTGACAACAAGCACACCTGTTCCTGATGTGTAGGCTGTGTCACAGTGTATATCCCCTACTGGATAATGATCAGACATGTGGAATGCCACTGTAGAGTACTGTCTGTACAGAACATGTTAGTGACGGTGTACAACATTTAGTACTGGCATACATATTGTTGTCAAACATCCATCTGTCGACACATTCATCCTACAGCATAGCTACTTGCCAAGCTGATGTCTGTGAGTCCCTCTACAGATGTGTAGATGGCAGATATCCATCTGGGATACATACAGACAATCTATGCTTGATTGACACTGACATACCTGCCCAGATGTGTACTAACTGGCACATATAGGAGACAACAACCTGTACGGACCAGCTGCCATGGGTACCTACACTACACTACTACAGTCAACGGAACATGCTTGGGTACAGGTCTCCAACACAGGCACTAAGCAAGTGTTGTAATACATGTTACATACATTTCAAATGGATCACCTCAGTGGCCATGTGCAGAAGGCCCCACGAGGATTGGCTGATGCTTGTCGCTCTCACCCTGATGGTCACCAAAGTGGTGTCTGTCGATAGATTGCCTGCTGGCACATGGCAGGTAGCATGATACCAATGTGCACACAACCCCTACACAACCCGTCTCCCCATGGACACAGCTATGACCACCTACAGCAATGCACCACAGTACTGACACATGTGTATGTGTGCATTACTGAGGATAGCAATGTCTGTGTGTTAGTACACTTGTAGATTGGAACTCCATGTCAGCCTTCACAACCACCTCAACACCCATTGTCATAGTCAGATTTTGCTGTTGCTGTGTTTGACATGACATGTACCCTGTTACACTCCTCACCCTAATGACTACATGAGCCATGCATTACCAGCACAACAGTGTTGTACAAATGGGTCAATAGGCATGCAAAACTCATTGAGGTCTGGCAAGTGTGTGTATGTGTGCATGTCTGCATATCTGTAGGGTACACCATTCTGAGGCCACATACTCCTATTACACTACACATTGCCACACAGTAGTACAGATAGTGTTGTCTACCCCCATAGGTGAGGCATGGCAATGCAACACACCACTATGCCTGTGGCATGTGCATTAGATGCATATCCCTGTAGTGCCACTGTTGTGATATACAATGGGTTGTATTGCATTTATGGGCAATGTGTGATAGTCGGTGTGTCAGCGTGTCATCATGGGTTCGAGTGTGTACAATAACCATTGAGGGATGTGGGTGCTATGTACACTGCCAATACACCATGGTACACCCAGTATATGTCCCATGTAACACTTTGTGGTGACCACTGTCACCATCAACCATACAGGCAACTGAAACCACAATACAGCCCAGTTACACATGTGCTGTGTGCAGCCTACCTGTGACACATTGGACACATGGACTAATTAGTTAGCAACAATAGGCCCACATCTCTCAGATGTGTGTCTGCCTGTTATGTGTCTGTCAATGTGTGTATGATGGTATGTCACACTATGTATTATCCATATACGACCATTACATCCACCATTACCATATTGTACATGTCTGTGGATGTTCTGCATGTAACATGTAACCTGGTACACACCTCAACTTAAATGTGTGGTGTGTGCAATGAAAGCCACACAGTTCAGTAGCACTACATACCTAGGTAGGGGTCTAGTCACAGTGTTGGCATGTAAGAGTGTGCGTATATGTGATTGGATCTACATACGGTAGCAGATTATACATGTCCCAGCAGATCACCTGTCTATGTGGCACAGGCAATAACTGTTAGACAATCCTGTGATATTTGTGCAACTGTACTCTGGATAGACCACAGCCATGGTGTCACCACAGTGCCATAATCCTTGTGGAATATGACTGCAGACCATCCTCCTGCTGACACATGTACACCTACCACAACAAATGAATAACATTATGGATATCACAATCACCCAGTGTTACTAACATCTGACATGCATCATAGCTAGATGGCTACACTACCTAACATGTATGCATTACACATTACTCCTGACAACATGTTACACTGCAGTACATTGCTGCACTGTATTACAGTCACCGTGTGCATCAGAACCATATTAGCCTGTCCCTGCATCAATGTTATGGATGACAGGGATGTGGCACAGGCATCATCATATGCACAGGGTGTGTTGCTGGATTACCAGAGCCTTAGGGTAGTCCATACATTTGACACCATGTGTGTGGGTGAGGGGTTTAATTATTTGGATGGGGAGTGGTGATGTGGTGCGTGTTGGTATGGGGTTGCCCTACATGTGTTTGTATAGTGTGTGTGGGTATGCATGCACACAGTTCTGCCATATGGCTGCCCATACAGGTGTTTTTGGAGAGCTGAAGACCATACCTGGCAGGGTGTGCAGTTCATTGCCTCCGACCATGGACATGCTGACTGTACCTGCCAGGGGTTCCACTGGCACGTGCAGGTACAGGCCTTGAGGTGCTGCTCTCCCCTGATGACAGATGTCCGCTGGAACCATGTCCCACCTGGGACTGGCCAGGGCCACATGCATGAGGCCTACTTTGGTGTGGTGTGGACAGCACCCCCAGTGATGTGCTGGGGCTACTACTTCTTCCAGTAATGGAGTGGCTTGGCATCCTAGCACGTCCACATTGACTGCCAGATGTTGTTGTTTCTGGCCAACGTCCATGCGGCTGTCACACCACTCACACCAGGCTTTCAAGCACAGACATACCATGGTCGAGGAGGCCCCCCATCTCACTCCACCGTCTATCCATGATATCATTCTGTTCATGGAAGGCAGCAGCAAGTTACGGATATTGTCAGTTACAGATAAGTAGTCAGCCCTCTGCAGCCTCAGACCCTGTCTGTTGTACATTTCTATATGTGCCTGTGCTTCCATGACAACCTGAAACATGCGCCTGGTGGTATCAGTTGTGGTACCTTTGCCAGGGGCAAGATGACCAGCAGCCCTACCACGAGCACCCTGACACATCCACCTATATGATGGCCTGCCAGACATCCAGCTATGCCTGCTGTGGACAGACACAGCTGGCATGGTCACCACACTAACCTGTGCACTGCCACTAACTGCTAACTGTCCCTCAGCTATGGCCATTGGTGATGATGTATGTATAGGCACTGAAACTGTGTGCGGGGGTGGGGTGGCTAAGAGGGGGATGTCAAACCTTGGTGCTGTGTCAACCCCTGACAAACCCACCTGTGCCTCAATCATGGTCTCATCATTGTCAGTGTCTGCGTGCACACCAACATTAGGTTACCTGCAGGAGGGACCCTGACCCACCTCGCCACCTGTGGGGGATAAAAAGAAACTCACTTTAAGACCTGTCCAGCATTACATAACAATACATACATACACACACACACACACACACACACACACACACACACACACACACACACACACACACACGCACATATGCACACACTCTACCTTAATACTTACCTATCTGTGATGCTACAGACAGTCCCACATGTATTTCCTTAAGTTGCCCATCATGTATCACGCCTGGTAACATACACTCATTAATGCCACTCATTAACATCTCATTCCTCTAAATGCCTATAAACGTGAACACAACACAAGACCCGTTACTTCAATAAATCCATGTCCTGAGTGTACTACTGTTTACATGGCCTCACTGCTGTCATTCAGTGCTCACCCTGTGTATGTTGGGACTTTGTGAGCTTGGCCCCTATATGTGAGGGGATGATACGTTCCCTCCATAATGTCACACACTGTAGTGTCATGTGTAAGGATTGCTCAGTACATACCTGACATGCTGCTCAATCAACCTATCATGTGACAACTGTGATATATGTATACACTCCTTGCTGTTGTCTAGTAATTCCCCAATGCATTGGTAGTGCTGCCTACATGGGTTGTCGTTCACCTCCCTGCTGTATGTGATATTGAGGGTATATCAGGTACCTACTTTCCCTCCCAATGTATGTTCCATGCTACAGACCTTTTTAGACCATCAGCTGTCCTGTGATTATATATCAGACAAGTATTTCTGTTGTGCCTTGTGTCAGTCCATGTCCATGTACTGCACTATCACAAAGGGAAGTACTGCCATATCATAAACTCCACAGTCACATATGTGCATACATGGACACCCACACAACCACATGTACATGCACACACACATCCTATATGCAGCATCCTCCCTCCTCTACACCACATTGAACCTACAGATGACATGAACGCCCACCCACACAGAGACACACACAGACACAGATACACATACAGGTGAAGTTGCACAATGATAGTACATACAGTCCTCCCATTACCCATCTGTCAACATGCATAACATATGATACACAACAGCATGCAGTGCAGCTATAGTCAATCCATGTTAGCATGTGTGAGGCATTGCCTGTGTTAATTGATACCCCTTCCCATGGGGAACACTGCACCCATGTACACAGTTTTGCTGTGCACCTATTATGCACCCTGCCATGTACTGTGCACCACAACTCACAGGTGTACATCCCATTACTGAATGTGTAGTACTGTGTCAGTTATGTCAGCTGTAATGCTCACAGACCCTATGTTTTCCAGCAAAACATACCTGGGATGATGTGTGGCCAGATGTCAGTTGTGAATGCTTGATGTGTGGTTTACAGCTCTCAACATTAGCAGACCACGTATGAACAATCCAATAATATTACACTGGCAACTGCCAGATCATATCATGGCTATGGCAGTCTACTCACTCTTATTGATGTGATGCACCATTCCTTGATCTGCCATGGGACAACATCGCTACATATATTAACAGTACATGAGCCTGATATGTGCCATATGTCCTGTACATCCACATGCAGTGTCTACTAAAGGTGTTAGGTGTGTGGATGCTAACCGTATTGCATACAGTTGTGTGTGTGCCTATGTGTGCACACGATTATCATGACGTTTTGTTGCACCCATTGTTATGTGTACTGCAGCAGTCACTATTCCTGTCAGGGATATACTAGCATGGCCTATTTGCATTTGCTTGTGTATGGTCAGTCTGCCCTACACATGCTCCCCAACTCTGCATGATTGCAAGGTCTACAGATATACACACCCATTGGTGTTCACACACTGCTGTCTCTATTTCTGTGGGTGTAGAGTTATGTCTGCCACAGTTACTGACCCAGTCTGTGTGCAGATACAGCCATTCTTACCATCCTTATGGCTCCCTGCTGCAGTGCACTGGTGTGTCATGCTGACACCCCCTCCCCACCTTCAGGCTTTTTGCAGATGCTTGACAAGTATGGGCTACACATGTCAGTTTGCAGTGTCCCATTCACTGAGCAGCACATGCTACAGCCAAGTCCCGGCTAATAATGTGGACCACACTAATACATTATGCCATAGTGTACATCTGTAACAGTTGCCATTGTAATACTGGTATATAAACTGTTGATGCACTGTACAGGGGTGATGTTTCACACGTGCCCCTACTGTAGTCTGTGTGTACCACCATTATGTTAATCCCTGTGGACAAATTTCACAATGACAGGACATTACTTATCCCACAGGCATCTGACATACCTTTCCAATACCCCATCATGGTCATCACTGTGATGCAGTGCATGTAATAGCAACAATACGTGAACATGTACAGCATGCATTAAGGGTAAGTGTGTTAGATGTGTGCTTGGCATATACCATAGCCAGTATATGCCCGGTGTACTGGCAAGCATCAACATAAACCATACTCACCAGCTATGGGCTGCTGCCATGGTGGTATACCAGAGAGACCTGCATAAGAGTTTGAGAGATCCAATGTTAGTGGCCACAGCTGTGGCATTGCTACAGAGTGGGTGCAGCATTACAGTACATCAAGAGTACAAGTCCACAATACTAGCACTTATGCACATCTGTTTAGTACTACTATGCATCACTAAACAATAGTTATGACATATCAGATATGCATGTTCTACAAGGCAGAGGTACCGATAGCTATGAAGAGGATGAAGAATAGAAAGGCTGTTGGTCCAGATGACATACCTGTGGAAGCTTGGAGGTGTTTAGGGGAAATGGCAGTGACATGATTAACCAGATTGTTTGATGGAATCTTGGAATGTGAGAGTGTCAGAAAAATATTCATTTTTATATATGTCTAATGCTTATTAGAAGCTAAAAGGGTTAACACATTTTCATTCTATTTTATGTACAAGCTTAATTCTGTATGAAATTATAAGATGATTTTTCAAACCACAGTATGCTTTCTGAAACTGCAAGATGCACCCTGACCTAGTATTTGCTAGCACAGCAAAATTCATGTTTATGCCTTTTGGAAATGTACTGAGAAGCAGGTGATTATCTGCTAGGTCAGGAAAATGTATGAATAGAACAATACTGTTTTCTATAATATGATTGAATATGAACAATCAGCTCTGTTTGTGTTATGAGAACATGCACAGCTGCGGAAAAGAAGAGATACATGAAACAAAAGACTGCTTGAATAATCTGTACTTGCTTTGTGCTCGAATTAGCTATAGTAACTTGAATGGTAACATAACATAGTTTGAAGTTGTATCTAACTGGTGGTCAGCAAGGCCATGTTGTTTTTCTTAGGAAGTTTTTCATAAAATTGATAGTGCAAGCAGAAAATCATGGACAAACAGCTGCTATGTAATGATGATGTTAAAACTTGTGATTTGTTACGTCAGCTTGGTGAGCAATGTCTTATTAGAAAATGTATAAAAATATCTGCACTCCCTGATTCTAGTTAGACAAACTCTGTATTAGCACGTTTTTGTCTCCTTGCTGAAGATTAAAGTGCCTTAACCTGAACCTACCATGTATTGATCATTTTTAAAGTTTATTTTTCCTATGACAGATTGGTCCTTCGAGCCGGATATCTCTCTCTCTAGCTTAGGTCAGATGGGCCCGTTGGCATGAAACCGTACGGGGAAGAGGCCATATTGGTTCTTCTGCTCTGAAAGACCTCCAACTGAATTCTCATTAAAAGAGGCCAGCCACTGTTTCTGATCTGCGATTGGAGGATGAGTCAACAGTTCCGGTGAGATGATCAATCATGAAGGCTCAGGTAAGGAGGAATTTACCTTTTCTTTGTTTCAGATCAGGGACTTGTTACAGTATTTGTTTTTGTCAGGGAGATTTTATATAAATCAGGGACAAAAAAGATTGCTGTCTTGTCATAGATAAGGGAAACAGGATAGGTAGGCAGTTATTCTAGATAAACTGTGAAAAAGTGAAAATCATGGTACCACGTGTAAGTTAAGACAACATGGGAAATAAGTGCACAAAAAGTTCCCGAGATCCACATTTAACCGAAGGCGTGAAATATATACAGTTACAGCATGCCGATAACGTTAGGTATTATACAAAATGGGTTAATAAATACAAATTTGATGGCAAGTTAGATAAACCTTCACTTATCAAACTTGTCAAACAACTTAAAACAGGTGCAAAAGGTCAGGTAAAAAAGCAACATCAGTTGGGAGTTCCTCAGGCACACAGGTGGCTTGAGGAAGCAAACCGCAGGGAACAAAAGAATAAAAATTCAAAAGCAATGTTTTTAGATAAAGAAGACAATAACTTGGTAATAGCATTGGCCCCTCCACCCCCTCCGCTTCCCCTACCAGAATATTAAGCAAGTGGACAAGTTGATCCACCTCCGCTATATCCAACTGTCCCTGCGAAATCAAAACAGTTTGTCAGAGATCCTGTCGAGACTAGGTCTTGAACACACAACTTAAGAGGGGATATTGAATTGTATGAAATAAATAAAAATTCACAAGCTATGAGTGAAGAAGAAATATGTCCACTCATAGAAGTACCAAATCCACAGGCAGGACAGGCAGGACAGGACCCAACTCTTCTAGTATATAGACCGTGGACACCGGAAGACATCCGGAAAGCCACAGAGGGAATTCCCCATCCGAAAGTTAATTTTAGAAAATTCTTAGAAGACTTACAGGGCATGAGGTTAAGTTACCATTTAAATGGAGAGGAAGTAGAGAAAGTAGTCAGACAAATCATAGGTCCAGATTGGCACATGATCAGTGGCAACTGGAATCCCCGTGATGCAGAACATAGGCCACTCCCACATAGTAATGCAGAACTGGATAACAGAGTGAAAGGTCTGACAGACCAAATCTCTGAGAAATGGAAGCCTAGGGCTGACTGGACTTGCATTAATCAATGCATCCAACAAGAAGGTGAAACTGTTGATATATATTATGCCAGATTATTAGAGTGTTTTAATAACCATTGTGGAATGCAGGCACCTGAAGACCAAACACATGATTCCCCATATGAGCAGTAATTAAAGAATGCATTTTTGAAAGGCAGTATTGCACCCATTAGCAGCTTTATTACAAAGCACATTGTAGATCATCATACTAGTAGATTACAGTCATTACTTGAATATGCAAGACATGCCGAAAGGCATTTTAATAGCAAAAAGAAAAAGAAAACTCAAGTACTTGCGGTAGAAGATGGATCAGAAGTCTTTATAGTACAGACCGGGAAGAAGGGTAAGAAAAATGCCCAAGGAAACAAACAATCTGATAAGCAATCAGAGGAGTTTGAAGAGAGAAAGAAAAGGGGTGAATGTTTTAAATGTGGAAAAAAGGGACATTTAGCAAGGGATTGCAGGCAAAATAAAAAGGTAACCACGGAAGACAAGGAGGGTGAGGACTGACTATATGATAGTCAAGAATCACTAGAAGGGAATAATCAAGAAAAGACAAATGCAAATGTGATAGAAGGAGTAGAGAATGTGATAGAAGAAATAGAGGATGTGCATGAAATCACAGATAATGAAGAAAATGAAATTTTAGACTTGGCATTATTGAGCCTAGAGCTCTACTTAGCAGACACAAAACCGGAAGTTACACTTCTGGTAGAGGGGAGGGAAGTTAAATTCCTGTGTGACTCAGGGCTTCACAGACCCTGATACATCCTTCAAACTACCAGAAAATTCAGAATCACTTGATTACATATTAGTGAAAGCAGCTAATGGACAGCTGTATCGGGTGCCACTCTCCCACAACATAGCAATAACTGACCCTGTTTCAGGGATGACCCAGAAAAGCAAAATTGTTGTTTCTGCAAAATGCCCAGTAAATCTTTTGGGCAGAGACCTTATGCAGATATTTGGCATAGCAGTAGTTCCAACTATGCAGGGTATGGAAGCACAGTGACAAATGGATACTTTTGTGGTGCGACCGGAGGGTGAAACATTTTATTGGTACAGCCAGGACTTGGTTACGACTGGTCTAGGGGCAGTAACTGAAGAACTGATGAATGTAACCATCAGTAAATCCCCCTCCCTTGACACTGATAAACAACATTTGTTGCATTATACTCTATATTACTGTAGCAAACCAGGACCTGATAAAGAATATGAGCAAGAAATATTTAGAAACCATGCTAACAGATTAGTATTACGTAATCTGTACTGGGACACAGAAGGAAACAGTGTTGTTAGCTGTTCATTGCCCCAAGAATTTCTAGCCCTTTACAAATCTAATCGATTACCGCATCTTAGTTTAACTAAAGATAAGAATGTGAAGTGGGCAGACCTAGGAGAAAAAGTCACAAGGTGGGAAAAACAGACAGAATTAGAACTTTCAGAACAGGGAGTACAAAAGCAGAAGTTGAATTGGATAACACAGACACACGCAGCAGTACACTTGCAGGCAAGTGAGGACAGCTGAGTAGCACTCTTACTAGAGGAAGAGGAAAAAGCCTTATGAGACATACCAGAGACTCTCTGGTCAACAGGGAAATCAGATGTAGGACTTATTCGCACAGCAGGACCAGTCACTATCACGTCAAAGTCAGCATTTAGACCTCAAAAGAGACAGTATCCCTTAAGAAAGGATGCAGAAGTAGGAATCAAACCTATAATAGCAGCCTTACTTAAGGAAGGAGTATTGATAGAATCTCCTGATTCACCATGTAATACACCCTTATTTCCTGTTAAGAAAGCAAATGGAGAATGGCATATGGTCCAAGATTTACAAGCTGTAAATGACGCAGTTATACCTAGAGCACCTACGGTGCCAGATCCACACACTTTATTAAATGATTTGAAACCTCAACAGAAGTATTTTTCTGTGGTAGATATTAGCAATGCGTTTTTCTCAATACTGATACACCCTGACAGCCAACATTGGTTTGCATTTACATTTCAGGGGAAAAGGTATACATACACGTGACTACCACAGGGATATTGTGAGAGTCCAACAATTTTCGCACAGGAAATGGCAAGTAACCTTACGGGATTTATCCCACCGAAAGGCAGCCAGATTTTACTTTATGTAGATGACATTCTGCTGGCAGCCCCCACCCAGCAAGAATGCAGAGAAGATACCATAGCATTACTACAATTTCTAGCTACTTAAGGACACAAAGTAAACAAAAACAAACTGCAACTTTGGAAAAAGCAGGTTAAATACCTAGGATATGTAATATCCAAAGAAGGCAGAATATTAGATGAAGACAGAAAAACAGCAATATTACAAGCACCCAAACCAACTACCAAGAAGGAAATGATGTCCTTCCTAGGTATGACTAATTTTTGTCGGAGTTGGATTCCAAACTATGCCTTGGAATCTGCTCCACTGACCAACTTGATATTCAAGAAGCCTATGGCAGCACAAGATTTATTACAATGGACACCAGAAGCAGAATCAGTTTTCTGCAAATTGAAACAACTGATAGCACCCTCATTAGTTTTAGGATTACCGAACTATCATAAACGATTTTTCCAAACTGTAGATTGTAAGCAGGGTTATATGACATCAGTGTTAACACAGCAACATGGGGACAAACAATGCCCCATAGCTTACTATTCATCCCAGCTAGACCCAGTGGCGCGATCCTTGCCCCACTGTGTACAAGCAGTAGTCGCAGCTGCAATGGCAGTGCAGGCTTCAGTCTCAGCAGTGTTATTCCACCCACTCACATTGAGAGTGCCTCATGCAGTTGTGATTATTTTACTGCAAGAAAAAGTAGCATATCTTTCTCCTGCTAGACATCTTTCCTGTCTGACTATACTTTTGAGCCAACCTCATATGACAATTGAACGATGCACAACTTTGAATCCGTCAACCTTGCTCCCAACCCCTGCAGATGGCAAACCACACTGCTGCCTGCAGGAGATTGAGCAAAAGATACTGCCTAGAAATGATCTCACGGATGTTCCCTTGGATGATGCCGAGGTGACATACTATATGGACGGCTCATGTAGGAGGGGTCCTACAGGACAGAATCTAGTGGGGTAAGCAGTAGTTTCTGATACTGAGATTTTAGAAGCAAAGTCTTTACCACACAACTTATCTGCACAAGCAGCAGAACTGATTGCTTTAACAAGGGCATGTACCTTGGCAAAGGATAAACGTGTGAACAATTTTATTGACAGCCAGTACGCTTTTTCTACTGTACATGTTTTTGCACAGCAGTGGAAAAATAGAGGAATGATAACATCTACTGGTAAACCAATTAATCATGCGCAATTTATTTTATATTTGTTAGAATTTATTCAGTTACCTCAGAAAGCAGCTATCTGTAAATGTGTAGCTCACACCAAACAACAGGATAGGATTTTAAAAGGTAATGTGAGAGCTGATACATCTGCAAAGCAAGCAGCTTCAGCTTCATAAGTATTTCTTTTCAGTGAGGAATTACAACCAACTGAGATTTTAGATTTAGAAATGTTAAAAACAATGCAGACACTTACTACAAATGTAGAAAAAAAACAAAAATGGATAAAACGAGGAGCAATTCTTGAGAAAGGGCTGTACATCTCCAAAGAAAGGAAACCAATTTTACCATCTAACTTGTTTAGATATGCAGCTTTGTTGAGCCATGGGCAGTGTCATGTCTCAACAGGGGGGATGGTACAGTTAGTGAATCGAGTGTTTACAACATATGGATTTACAAACTACACAAAAAAGTTTTGTGCAGCATGCCATGTTTGTAACAAGCATCATGCACAGGGGGCACTGAAGCCTAAGCAAGGGAGTTTCCCTACACCACCGTATCCATTCCATATTATCTGTATGGATTTTATAGAGCTAAACAAATGTGAAAATAAAAAGTACTGTCTTGTCATTATAGATATGTTTTCCAAATGGATGGAAGCTTTTCCGACTAAAAATCCAGATGCAGCTACTGTTGCAAAAGTCCTCATTAAAGAAATAATTCCTAGATTTGGCATACCGGAAAAGATTTATAGTGACAATGGCACACACTTTAAAAATCAAACTACACAACAACTGAGCCGTTATTTTGGGATTTCTCTGAAAAACCATTGTGCATACCACCCCCAATCTGCAGGATTAGTAGAGAGGCATAATGGAGTTCTGAAAAATAAGCTTAGGAAATTGATTAGTGAGACACAAAAGAACTGGGTGCACTGTCTGCCTCTGGCACTGTTGAGTATGAGAATTGTTCCAAATGTAAAAGGGTTAACTCCTTTTGAAATTCTGTTTGGGAGGGCATATTATACACCTCAATGGAAACCTCTCATGCCTGCAGACCAGGAGGCTGAAAGTTCACTTGCAGAGTATATGAGGCGATTTTTGAATAACAAACTTCTGCAGTTAAATTCTGTTTCAGATAAAGAACAAGCCAGACCATCGGAAGCAGCAGTAGTCCCAGGCACGTGGGTCTGGGTGAAGGTCGTGAAGAAAAAGAATTGGAGTTCTCCAAAGTGGGAAGGACCGTACCAAGTGCTACTGACAACACCCACTGCAGTCAGGATCGCAGAGCGAGCACCCTGGATTCATCTGACACACTGTAAATTGGTTAAGAACTTTGAAATGGACAAAAACCTTGTTACTGTTGTACGACGTGAACAAAATGACCAGGTATAGAGTAAACAGGGATGCAGAACAACCTCAGAAAAATTGCATGATCATCCTGTTAGCTATACTGATAACAATGATCTTTTTGCTGTGGCCTTTCCTTTTTCCAGCCATACGAGTTGAACTGAACAAAGATGATGCATTACTCATAGACTGGCATCCAAACTTTAACACTTACCAAGCAATTAAATATGTGTATGCTGAGACTTTTAATGTTTCGAACTGCTGGATTTGCACAGCTATACCAACAGCATACGGGGGATTATTAATGACTGCTGTCCCCCTAGGGGTCAATGAGACTTGGGAAAACTTGATTGTTGATACTACACCTGTGAAATCACAAGACAAAATAGCATTGTACCCACCTGTTACACAAAAAGGGATTGTATGTTTTTATAAAAATGACACTATTCAGGTGGGTTGGAGCAATTGCAATGTGACTGTTTCTTATAAATGTTATATTAAGGCTAATAAGGCAGAAACTGTCTGTGATACAAACTATGACTCATACTTTGAGAAAATGAAGAGAACTGTTAGTGAAATACAGCATAATCCTGTTCTTTTGGAGCAACTTTCTATTATTGACAAGAAAATGTTTCATGCAGGGTGAGCATATATCAATACTAAAGTAGAGAATTGTTATTTTGTTTGTGGGAAAAAGGCATACAAATGGCTACCTGAGAATTGGTAACTGGAAATGTACTGAGAAGCAGGTGATTATCTGCTAGGTCAGGAAAATGTATGAATAGAACAATACTGTTTTCTATAATATGATTGAATATGAACAATCAGCTCTGTTTGTGTTATGAGAACATGCACAGCTGCGGAAAAGATGAGATACATGAAACAAAAGACTGCTTGAAGAATCTGTACTTGCTTTGTGCTTGAATTAGCTATAGTATCTTGAATGGTAACATAACATAGTGGGAAGTTGTATCTAACCAGTGGTCACCAAGGCCACGTTGTTTTTCTTAGGAAGTTTTTCATAAAATTGATAGTGCAAGCAGAAAATCATGGACAAACAGCTGCTATGTAATGATGATGTTAAAACTTGTGATTTGTTACATCAGCTTGGTAGGCAATGTCTTATTAGAAAATGTATAAAAATATCTGCACTTCCTGATTCTAGTTAGACAAACTCTGTATTAGCACGTTTTTGTCTCCTTGCTGCAAGATTAAAGTGCCTTAACCTGAACCTACCATGTATTGATCATTTTAAGTTTATTTTTCCTATGACAGAGAGGATGCCTGAGGAGTGGAGGAAAGGTGTTTTGGTACTGGATTAAATGAATAAGGGTGGTGTGCAGAGCTGTAGTAACTATAGAGGGGTAATATTGATCATTCACAGCATTAAATTATTGGAAAGAGTAGTGGAAGCTGGTTTAAGAAGGGAGGTGATTATTAGTGATCAGCAGTATGGTTTCATTCCAAGAAAGAGCACTACAGATGCAATGTTTGCTCTGAGACTGTTGGTGTAGAAGTACAGGGAAGGTCAGAAGGAGTTACATTGTGTCTTCCTGGATTTAGAGAAAGCATATGACAGGGTGCCTAGAGAAGAGTTGTGGTATTGTGTGAGGAAGTCGAGAGTGGCAGAAAAGTATGTAAGAGTGGTACAGCATATGTACAAGGGTAGTGTGACAGCAGTGAGATCTGCAGTGGGAGTGACAGATGCATTTAAGGTGGAGGTGGGATTACATCAAGGATCATCTCTGAGCCCTTTATTATTTGCAGTGGTGATGGACAGGTTGACAGCCAAGATCAGACAGGAGTCCCCGTGGACTATGATGTTTGCAGATGACATTGTGGTATGTAGTGAGAGTAGGGAACAAGTTGAGGAGACCCTGGAGAGGTGGAGATATGCTCTAGAGAGGAGAGGAATGAAGGTTGGCTGGACTATGACAGCATATATGTGTGTGGATGAGAGGGAGGATACAGGGATGGTTATGATGCAGGCAGTAGAGTTGGCGAAGGTGGATGAGTTCATATACTTGGGATCAACAATTCAGAGTAATGGTAAATGTGGTAGAGAGGTGAAGAAGAGAGTACAGGCAGGGTTGTGTGGGTGGAGATGAGTGTCAGGAGTGATTTGTGACAGATGAGTACCAGTAAGAATGAAAGGGAAGGACTACAAGAGGGTAGTGAGACCAGCTATATAATATGGGTTGGAGACAGTAGCATTAACAAACAGGCAGGAGTCAGAGTTGGATGTGGCAGAGTTAAAGATATTAAGACTTGCACTGGGTGTGATGAGGGTAGACAGGATTAGGAATAAGTATATTAGAGGGTCAGCCCAGTTTGGACAGTTTGGAGACAAAGCCAGAGAGGCAGAATTACATTGGTTTGGACATGTACTGAGGAAGGATGCTGGGTATATTGGGAATAGGATGCTAAGGATGAAGCTGCTAGGTAAGAGGAGAAGATAAAGGCCTAAGGTAAGGTGTATGGATGTGGTGAGAGAGGGCATGCAGATGGTTGGTGTGACAGAGCAAGATGCAGAGGACAGGAAGAAATGGAAACAGGTGATCCACTGTGGCGACCCCTAATTGAGAAAAGCCAAAAAAAGACGAAGATGCTCCACCTATACAGATGCAGCTGCATATGCAAATATGGTCTACTGATGTTTCCTGTGGTCTTACCTACACACTTCTCAGCTGGTGTGTGGGTAACACCCACCTCTAAAATGCTGTCTGACACTTGTATATTGGTATGGGCAGGTGACCCAAGGCTGCTGAGGAGCTGTTCCACATGTGTCAGGGGTTATGGGTTGCATGACCCCTCCCATTGAGAGGTGATCCCCCCATACCGCAGCAGCATGCTTGCGGGCATTGTGAAGCAGGTCAGAGCAATGATGCCGAACCTGCTCATAATTTCAGTTATGGTGTCCAACATCGTTGACCCTGTGGACGAGGTCATGTGTATGCCTGCCAAACAGTAATGCATAGTGATTGCTGAAGTAGCTGAGAATGATCTCCATTTCCTCTGTTGAATATGATGGAAGCCACCCTAAGGACATCTTACCTGAAAGACATAAAGATGGAAACAAGTCTCAACAAATCATACAGCAGGGTTACCATAGTTCTTAATACACATTTCTGTCCCACTCCAAATCTGCAATAACAAACTATTCACACAACTCAACAGGTATGGCACACCTTAACTAACAGTGGGATATATATGTATTGTTTTGTATTATAACACACTTTGTGCTATGTGTCTGTGGCCATGTTCCCTGTGTGGACACTATCATTGCTGGTGTGTTACAGACTATTCACCTGCATGGCGTTGTCAGGGCTACTATGGTTCCATATATGCATGTGGTATGCTTGCTATGTGATTGCTGCACATCTGGCATTCTGTGTTATTGGGACTATCTATACATGCTTTTGGACATATTCAAGGATTGTGTAGAATATTACTATGTTCTATAACAGTGACATAGCAGCATGTTTAGGGGATATTTGATAGCAGAGCCACCTCTCCAACCTCATCTGGCCATGTTATCAGGCCACATCATGTGTGTGACCCACCCTGGGGCCTCCTTAACTACTTGTCCACACTATCTTCAGCTGGAACCTCCTCAGGGGCTGGTGCCCCCCCCCGGGGGCATACAGAGACATGATCCTGTAACCCATGGTCAGGTCCAGGGTTTGGTGCATAGGGAGCTGCACACAAACCAGAGGGATATGCTACAGCACCTTCAGGTCAACAGTACACACTCACAGATTCCACATTTTACAACTGCTCAGCCTCCAGCCAAGGCACCTTCAGGTCCATGCAACAGTTGTTGTGACTGGCAATGGGTGGGAGCCTTGGTCCCATTGTTTCCATATGGGGGCTCATGTGGCTTCCACATTGCAGAAGACACTCACCATCCAGGGTGTTTACTCACCACATGTGTCATATACCACCCTTGTAGGCTCTGTTCTCTATCTACCAACTCAACCCACCTCCACAAATATACCTGTTATCCTTACCCAGATTAACAATCCCACCTTCACAGACAAGTACAATGTGGTCCCAAAAAGGGGTTCAAAAGTGACATATCTGTTCATGTTGCACACATTTACTGCTGTACATTTGTGTGGATTGATATGTGTGATATCTCGTCCCACATAGCATGCAGCACTATGATGCAAAAATACGGGGCATGTAGATATATATATATATATATATATATATATATATATATATATATATATATGTGTACATATGTGTGTGTGTTTGTATATATGTAGACACATTCATGTATATATCTCTATATATGTGTAGATATATATTATGTTGTATATCTGTGTTTATATATACATGTAGTTGTCTGTATATCTGTAGACATACATGTATGTATATATCAATATATGTATATATATTTATATATACATACATGTATATATATATATATATATATATATATATATATATATATATATATATATATATATATATATATATATATCTACATGTATATGTGTATATATATATATATATATATATATATATATATATATATAGTACATACATATATATATATATATATATATATATATATATATATATATATATATATATGTATATCTGTAGAGATATCTACATATTTATATATATATATATATATATATATATATATATATATATATATATAGATATATAAATATTTATATCTCTACAGATATATATATATATATATATATATATATATCTGTAGAGATATCTACATACATATATATATATATATATATATATATATATATATATATATACATATATATATATATATATATATATATATATATATATATATGTGTATATATATATATATATATAGATATATATATATATATATATATATATATATATATATATATATATATATATATATATATATATATATATATATGTATACATAGTACATTCAGACATCAGGTCCACGATCTCTGACTCTCCTTCCTGCACAGTTGGAGTTGTCTGCCTTGCTACAACACATACAGGTGCCACATATGGACACAGCCTTACATTAGGGTGGTATATACACGGACAAATTGCAGGTAAACCTATTACACATTTATGGCATTTCAGCATGCTACATTGCACATTAACCTGAGTATCCTGGATGTGGTGGACTCTGGAGCCCACATATCCATCATTATGCCATTACCTCCACCACTGTCTACTGGCCACACTACTAGACCTGTTTTCCATTACACAGAACACACTATGATGGCTTACATCTTGTCAGTCAGTGCTGCTCTGCACAGTCGATGGGAATATGCCCCCACCCACAGGAACAGGCTCTAGTGTCCATAGCATTTGTTCAGCTGAACATCATTACAACAACAACACCTGCTGGCACATATAAATCATTCAACATCATCTATCCCATTATTATGGCTCAAGTACTACAGTCAATTACATGCATATATACTTCACATACCTGTTGTGTGAGTGATAGCTGTTCAAAAGCTTCTTTTTATTCTTAGCCTTAGCCTACAGCTATTTTTCTTTATTGATTGAGATTGTGTGTGTGTGTGTGTGTGTGTGTGTGTGTGTGTGTGTGTGTGTGTGTGTGTGTGTGTCTCTCTCTCTCTCTCTCTCTCTCTCTCCCTCTCTCCAGTAGCTGGAATGAGCTGCTTTGAATAGATTGCAGCATGTCTTTTGTAGGTGAAGCACATGATCAGATGATGGCCTCTGCACCAATCAGTGTCCTCCACTTGCTACCTGCATACAGCATGTTGTGTAGTACTTCCAAATATCACTGTCATGTCAACCCACTACTATAAATCCCTACATCATTTGGGCTTAGTCCCTTTACCTTTCCTGCATGGCAGACATCCTTCCTGCATGTGGGCAGCAGTGTTACAGACAGCAGGTAGCAATACCACTCAGAAGAGGACTTGCAGTCTCAGGGCTGCAACATATTTGTGTAAGGTTCCAGAACTACAGACAGAGTGTGAGTAGTGTTGGTATATGCATTGTATAGCACCAGTTTTGCAGGGTCTGTGTGTACATACTAGTTTAACATGGACTGCAGTCTGTCTGCATAACTCTCAACTGTGGGCCTATGTTTTGTTTGTCCACCACACAGGTCTTGTGTCAGATATATCACTGGCAGTGTGTGT
>NC_056735.1:1754767303-1754817303 GCF_019279795.1 Protopterus annectens
CAGATTTGGGCCCGTTATCTGGACATGCTGGACAGATCAGAATAGTTGAGGGGGTATGACTATGCATACAGCTTACTACCACAGTCTGTAGAGTTGATGGTTATGATTACGCTTACAGTGTACTATCTGAAAATTCTAGTAACGTTTGTACAGTTGTTGGGTCTAATTATGCATACAGCTTTTTATCTGAACATTCTCACAAACTCTGTACAGTTGTGGGGTATGATTATGCATACAACTTACTACCACTCCTGGGATTCAAACCCCTATTGTGAAAGGTAAAATTATTACAGCTGACGTCACAGTACACTGTACTATCAGGGACTTTGTGTATAGTAGTCCAATGGTTTCTAAGTCTTCCTCAGTTGTTCTATATGACTGACCTCTTGGGACTTCCAACATTGTTATACTGAAATACCTACACATTTTAATTGCATTCAACAGTGTGGGTAAGATTGCTTAATACAACAGCAGTATTTATAGAATGCAACACTACAACAACATATGAAAGCAGAATGTACACAAGATTCCAGGGGTTATACTTTTAATTACTAGATATTACACATTTATTCCATGCAACCTATAAGACAATCTTTCTGCCATATTGTCTGGTGTATTCAGTACATCCAATACACAATACATTTTTATACTGGTACAACACTTTCTAGTACTGTTATATTTATTTGTTATGACTATACATGCAAGAATATTACTAACCTGCCTCGCGATGCAGCCTTTGCAGCCTAGCAGCATGGGCTTGTTGGTTCATAGCCCGTTCATCTGCAGCTGTCGGAGAAATACAGTTATATTTAGCCATTACCTATCCATAGTATACACAAGCTAGGCAAGCATTATCTACATAGTAGAATGAGTACTTACTCAGTGCTGGAGCATCAGACATCTGCCTGGATTCTTGGATCCACTGGTCCAAGAGATTACCCCACTGCCGCTTCAAGTCAGCATGGTGATGCTTGACTTACTCACCAGTCCAGGGGATACCAGTGGCACTGGTGAGGTCACGGGTGAGACTGTCCCAGGCCTCTGCTTAATACTGAGAGCCCTGGTACTGGCCCTGCAGTAGTTTCTCCTCATGGTGTTTTACCAGGAGCCATAGCATGAATCTGGACTCCTGGGTACCCCAGCGCTGCACTCTAAATTGAGTGCCTTCACCAACTCCAGCCATTCTGCCTACAGTAGGGAGCTGCAACCAGTTATGGGAATTATTGGCACCTGTGGGGTTTAAATACGCCTGATTTCCCGCACTTTCCCATGATTGGATGGTTTTGAAATGGCTAAGCTAAGAGCACACCTGCTTATCTAATGTTGCCATTGCTTAAAGGGGCAAACCACTGGGCAGATTGAGTTAGCCGACCTACACATTGCTTACACCACATAAGCTGACCTGTGCAATGCTTAGCATTGCTTAATATCTAATTAGCATTATATTTTCCTTTTGACATTGATTTATTATTTGTTACATGTTATATCTGTGTCTGGTATCTGTGATTCATGTGTACATATACTGTATGGGTTCCTGGGGATCTCAACACTTTATTACAATAACGCCTCATATCTGGGCTTACTGCAGTACTCCAGTTCACGTATTTATGTTATGTAGCAGGTTATACAACATCACACCATACATAGATTCATTTCACATGTTCAGTTTGATTTTCCTGTGGTCAGGATTTGTTTGTTGAGACCTCAATCTTATATACAGCTGTGATGGCTTAGTGGTTACTACTGTCATTGTAGTGCACAGCCTCCTGGGTTCAAGCTTTGCAGAGAATGTTTATTTTGTTGCTGGGCAGAACATGGGCCGTTGGATACAGAGTGATTAAGGCACATTAAAGCAGTTGTAAGTGGGTGTGCATATGTTTGTACAGAGCTAAGCACTGCTAACTTCCAGTTACAGTTTCTTATACTCAGTAAGCTTCCAGATTGCTTAATCTGTGTAGGCAGTGCTTACCCCTGTGCAAACACACTCAACCATGCTTACTAGTGCTTACATATGCTTACTACTGCTTAGTTGTGCTTAGACCTGCTTACTAGTGCCTTATTCATTATGACACTGATACTTCACATGTGCATTTCCTGCAGTACTCTAGTTCATAAATATGTGTTATTTGGTGGGTTTTGCAACAAAAATATTGGTTATAACATGCTTTGCCATGTAAAATAGACTGTGCTGCAGTGGGACTCGAACTGGTAATACCTGCTCATTAGGCAAATGCTCAGCCCACTACACTATTGCTGTGTTGTCTCATTTGCATATATCTTCCTTGTTATCCTCTTCAGCCTTTTAAGCTGCTTTAACCATAGTTAAGTGATGGGCACACACGCGCACCTACAGTTAGCTTTAATCGGATTTAAAAAAAAAATAAAAGTGTTTCTTCATTTACTTTTTCTGTACTGTTGCTGTTGTACACATGAGGAACTGTTGGTGGGGATCTGTGGACACCTATGAGCAATCTCTCTCATTTCTTCCCACTTTCTGCTGTTTTACATTGCAGGGGCATGTTTATTCTGAGAGCTCAACTCTCATACACGCCCCCTGCCCTAGTACATGCTCCATGTAAGCTAGGAGCTCGCGCAGTTCACCTTCATTGTTGTGCATGACACACTGCCATCCTGCTCCTAAACGGGCACTTCCATGCAGGACTAAGCTAGTCCTGCACGGAAGATTGGTGAATCCGGGGGAATGAGTATTTAAAACAAAAATAAATAAGAAAGTATTGAATGAAATTCTGAAAGATATTAACATGAATTCTGCAACAGGACTGGATGGAATTAAATATGAGATGTATAAAGAAATGAAGGAGTGGCAAAAATAATTTTATAGAAGTTATAAATGAATGGTTAGAAACTGGATATAAAGAGAAAGAGATATGTACAGAAGTTATACAATTTATATTTATAAAAGGAAATAAAGAGGAGATAAAAAATTGGAAACCTATAACATTGAATAATGCAGCTTATATTTTTTATGAAGATAATAACAAAAAGGTTACAAAAAATTGATAGAATTTATGCCCAAAATTTATTTGGAAGAAAATAAAAAGGAAGTTAAGAGTTATTCTGGATAGTAAGAGAAATAATTGATTATATCATGAATAAAAGTAAAGAAGTGAAGGTTATGATAGGGTATATAAGTAAAGCCTATGATAATATTCAATATAAATCATTATTGGGAATTTGGCAAGCATATAATGTAAGCAAAATAGTATTATAAGTAATAAAATCTGTTTATGAAAGGAACTACATGAAACTAAATGTAAATGGCTGTACTGAGGAAGAAATAAAAATAGAACATGGAATAAAGCAGGGCTGCCAAGCTAGTAGTGCAATTTTCTCATTTATTATGAATGTAATAGTTAAGGAAATTAATAAAATGTCAAGTAGCAGTGCATACAAAATGACGAAGGAAGTACAATTGACAATAATGTATAATTATGCTGATGATATTGCATTAATTGTTACAAATTAATTATGGTTGGAATAGTAAATGAAAAATTAAGTATAACTTAAAAAAATTGGTTTACATATAAATAAATTGAAAAGTAAATGATTAGCCCCCGGTTTCTCTATACCTTGCACGACGTGCAGGATTGGTGCAGGAGCTCTAGTAGGCAATATGTCTGTCGTGCGATCCAGGAACAGCATGCAGGCACATGTATGAGCGCTCCTGCACTAATCCTGCATGGACTAAGCCCCTGTATGCAAATCACCCTATTTGCAGGAGAAATCTATGCAAAGGAGGTGATTTTGCAATCCAGGAAGCTTGCAACCGGCTGTGCAGGGCTAGTGCAATCTGCAGAAATGTACTTGGTAACTGAGTACATTTATGCAAAATCCAAAACGGAGCTGTGACAGCTCCAAATAAAGGCTGCATATCATGTAGTATGTAGCCAATGGCCAAGTACAAGGCCACTAGCATTTCAAACATTGAAAAAAATACAAAAATCAACTTTTAATTTTTTTTAGCTGATCTCGGCTGTTTAAGCATAGGACAGTGGTGCACAAATGGGATCGGGGGGGGGGGATAACAAAAGAAACCTAAATTAAGCTCTCTAACTAAAATCACAATTCTGCCATGCAAGTCAATGGCAGGCAGAAGACAACATGGCCAGTGAGTAGTGGTTGCTAAGGGGGAAGGCACACTGTGAGACATGTAACTATGCATTAGCAGGCAATCCTATGCAAATGAGGGGAATGATAATGAATCCTAGTTTTCCCCAGCATGCTAGTCAGGTCCCAACAGTGTAAGAGTAGGAATAGCTTGGTGCAAGCCTAGGAGTTAGGTGACATCATGGGGGGTGTCAGGCATATTGTAAGTGGATTGAAGCCCTGTAGCTTGGGTTTGCTCCTAGCTTAGCACAGCTAAGCTAGGGGGTGTGTCTAAACCTGCCTAGCACTCTTTACATTGCCTAAGCAGATGTGCACACTGCGCACTGGGTTTTAAAGGCAGAAAAAAAAAGTTAAACCAGGAAATAGCAGCAGTGTGCACATTTGTGCACTCTGTTTGCGCGGTGCGCCCCCGGGCTTAAACAGGAAGGCAATGGAAAGGGAAAACAGCAGTAGGAAGGTAATCAAGGAGAACTAGCATAGCTGGCAGGTGAAATGTATCAGAATCAGCCAATTACACAGGCAGCAGACAAGCCCAGCCCAGAACACTAGTATAAACTATGCAAACACCTTCCCCTCTGTTTTTTCCTACACTCTACAAAACCGGTGTAAACAAATGGGGAACTTTAACACTCACAGCAGCAAAATGATAAGGGCTGCAATAGCTATTATACAACAACTTGTGGAAGAGGCTGAGGGTGGTGAGGATGTGAATGCTGTAAACCAACCCACAGTGAGGAGACGGAGAAGAGAGTACAGACCTAGGGTAACCTACCAGGGGCTACATGAGCTGGAGATAATGGAACGCTATAGGATGGACAGGGACCTCCTACAGCAAATTGTTGAGCTGTGGCTGCCACGCCTGATACACAGAACTAACAGAGGGGAACCCATCCCAGTGGATACCAAGGTATGTGTAGGGCTACAAATACTAGCTACAGTTACCTTCCAAAAGCCAACTGGGGATATGATGAGGATTTCACAACCATTAGCATTCAGGGTACTCCACCAGATCCTGGATGTCATGTCAGTACATGTCAGTGAGCACGTATATTTCCTCAACACCCGTGAGGCGTTGGCTAGCAATATGCAACAGTTCCACCAAATAGCAGAATACCCTGAGGTAGTGGGTGCTATAGACTGCACACACATATGCATCAAACCACCACCCAGTGAGTGGGGTAGGGTCTACATCAACTGCAAGGGCTTCCCCTCCATCAACTGCCAGGTCATGTGTGATGCCCAGGGCACAATAATGAATGTGTGTGCTGCCTTCCTGGAAGCTATCATGATTCCCACATCTGGCATATGATGCAGCTGTACCAAAGATTTGCCAATAGGGACATCCCTGATGGTCACCTAGTGGGGGATGCTGGATACACACTGGAACAGTGGCTGATGACACCCATCAGAAATGCATACACACCTGAACAAGAACTCCATAATGAGGCACACGCACAGACCAGAATCATAGTAGAGCATGTGTTTGGGATGTTCAATTCATGGTTCTGGTGCCTGGACACATCCAGTGGAGCCTTG
Organism: Protopterus annectens; assembly: GCF_019279795.1. Lineage (NCBI taxonomy): Eukaryota > Metazoa > Chordata > Ceratodontiformes > Protopteridae > Protopterus > Protopterus annectens. The sequence goes on from NC_056735.1 coordinate 1,754,772,968, forward strand.
CAGTACTCACCAGCTACATGTACCCAAATTGTCCTTGTATGTGCCATGCTACACAATATGATCCTGTGGAAACAGCTGCACCAGGAACATCATGGGGCAGGGCCACACAGCCCCCCACCATTACCAAGGCCTGTACAGGCACAGAGTGACTCAGAGGTGGAACAAACTGAGCCTTCCCCAGTAGGCAGAAGGAGGCCTGCCCAGTATGCCTTGGCCTTGGAAAAGAAGCAACGCATAGTACATACACTGACACAGGAGAGACTCATGGAATAACACCTCTCTCTGACTCTTGCATACAGTAAAAGAGATGCTAAACATTACACTACCTGTGCTTAACCATGTGTAGGGAGTGTACTATGAGCATCTGACATAGGCAGCCTTGCAGAACCACTTTCAATACTGGGACACCCGCAAAGTAAGTGACTCACACATGCCAGTCAGGTGAGTTCACATACCCAGCAACAGTCACAGCCAACAGGACAGGTGTAGACAAACACAAGCAAAGGCTGTGCTATGGCCTCTGAATGAGGCCTATGGATAATGCCCCCAGACCTACAAAGACAGACTACAGCAGGTCAGGCAGTGGGATGTCAGTTCTGAAGGGTAGAAAGTCAGAAACTAATATGTAGGTAAATAAACCTAAGAGCTGTAGTACACTGGTATACCTCTAATCAGCATGGTAGGTAAGACTACAGAATGAAATGGAGTAACCGACATACTAGTACAGTCCTAGCAAATGTGTACAGGTGTCAGGTGTGCCCCCATCCTATGTAGTAATGTAATAACAGTCAGGTGTGCCCCCCAATCCTGCGTAGAAATGTAGAAATAGTCAGGTGTGATCCCCCATACTACATAGAAATGTAATAACAGTGGGGTGTGCCCCCCAATCCTGTATAGAAATGTAGGAATAGTCAGGTGTGCCCCCCATCCTATGCATAAATGTAGTAATAGTCAATGCCAAATGATAGACGGATACCCTCCAGAGACAGCATGCTACCTGTAGGTGTACAACACAAAGGTCAGCACTGCAGTACAAACTACCTGGACTTGATCCATACATTCAATACAGACAGGCATACTGGGCATGCTCACACACTTAGAGAAATGAAGGCAATGTCAGTCAACAACATACTGAAAGGTATTACTGGGCATGCTCACACACATAAATACATGAAGGCCATGTCTGCAAACACTAGTGGACCAGCCATATCTGGCAGTTGCAGATGTTAGTGCAGACACTCCTTAGTATGCACCACTCATGCTGTGCACACACAGTGGATAGGAATACATGCATATATGTAAGGACAACACACTATAATAAGCCAAAGGTAGACACACATAGATGGGTGGAAGAGGGTGACTGTGACAAGGAACCATCCAGGCCTGTCTCACCCAGCACACAGCCAAAAGGCCACATCCACATGAGGGTCAGATGTCACTCACTGCAGATACTAGCCACCGGTATCTGTCAGCATTACAGACTATGTGGTGCACATGCTAGCTGCGCAACATGACTGTACAAGTAAGTAGTCATCTAGCAGCTGTATACATGTGCCTGTGAAATATGACCCTGTTTGTACCCGCATGTGGCATGTCAACCCATAGATGAATGGGTTATGGCCCATGCACACACACTGCCCTCCCCATAGCCCTACTATTACAAGCATGCTAAGGTCATCCACTGTGAGATACACCTTTGGGAAAGTTGTAGCACAGTAATCTCCATGGCATGTCCCATAACTGTGCACTGCTGTAGTGTTATAAACTAGTTAGGTAGGCGTTCTAATCCTAGATTTGGTAAGTGTGTGTATGTCTTTGTAGAGAGCAATGCTTTTTAGGGTAGTCACACGCCCTACAATTGAAATGCTCTACTTTGTTAAGGCTGCTGATGTCATCCACATAGAAATACACCTCTGGGAAGGTTGTAGCCCAGTAATCTCCATAGCACATGCCATAACTGTGTACTGCTGTAGTGTGATAAACTAGTTAGGTAGAAGTTCTAATCCCAGACTTGACAAGTGTGTGTGTCTGTTTGTCTGACTTTGTGTAAAGAACAATGCTTTTTAAGGTGGTCACACTCCCTACAATTGAAATGCCCTACTTTGGCAAGGCTGCTGATGTCATCCACCTAGAAGTACACCTCTGGGAAGGGTGCAGCCCAATAATTTCCATTGCACATGCCATAACTGCATACTGCTATGGTGTGCTAAGCTAGTTAGGTAGGAGTTCTAATCCCAGACATAGCAAGTGTGTGTGTGTCTGTCTGACTTTGTCTGTGTAGTGAGCAATGCTTTTTAGGGTGGTCACACTCCCTACAATTGAAATGCTCTACTTTGGCAAGGCTGCTGATGTCATCCATGTAGAAATGCATCTCTGGGAAGGTTGTAGCCAAGTAATCTCCGTAGCGCATCCTATAACTGTGTACTGTTGTAGTATGGTAGTTGAGTTAGGTAGAAGCTCTAATCCCAGACTTTGCAAGTGGTTGTGTGTCTGTCTGTCTGTGTAGAGAACAATGCTTTTTAGGGTAGTCACACTCCATACAATTTGAATGCCCTACTTTGGGTATCCTGCTGATGTCATCCAATGTGAAATTCACCTTTGAGGAAGGAGTTCTCCAGTAATCCCCATGGTGCATCCTAAACAGCTCCATGCTGTAGTGTGATATAGACCTCTGTTAGGGGTTCTGTACTCACACATGCCGGTTGTGGATGTTTTGTGTGTGTGTCACTCTTTGTGTAGGGAGCAATGCATTTTAGCCTAGCCACACTCACTACAATTTGAATGTTCTACTTTGGCAATCCTGCTGATTTCATCCAATGTAATATATTTGGGGAAGGAGTACCCCCATCATCTCTGTGGTGCATACTATAACTGCATAGTGCTGTAGTGTAGTAAACTAGGTAGGTAAGGGTTTTAATCCCAGACATGACAGGTGTGTGTGTGTGTGTGTGTGTGTGTGTGTGTGTGTGTGTGTGTGTGTGTGTGTGTGTGTGTAACTCATATCCCATGGGAGAGTGAGTGTGTGACACCTAGGCCCAATGTGGAGTAGGTTTTGCAAATTTCTTACATGGTGGCCCTAGTATATATCACTATGTCCACCGTACAGTGATAACAGATGTGAAATAGCCGAGAGGCTGTGGTGCAAATCCATATCCATACATGTAACATGAAAGGCCAGGCAATCACAGTTAGTATTACCCAGAGCACACTTTCAACCCATGGCTCATACACACACACACACACACACACACACACACACACACACACACACACACACACACACACACACACACACACACGCACACACACACGCACACACACACACACACACACACACTTGCCTAGGCAACAGCCAATATGTGGGTAGTACACTGCATATTGGCCACTAATAGCAACTATGGAGTGATTGCATTGTGTTACAGAGGGCATGGCACCCTGTCCATCTGTCCAATAGGCTTGTACATGCAGACAGTGTACCTTCCCCATGTTCCCCATTGGACACCTGCAACACCTGTGGTGCCATCAAATGTGACCCACAAAGGACATACTGTGCCTAAAACCATGCCCTGTATGGACAGATGCCATTGACACCAGGGAATGCCATTCGCATGCTATCAGCGTAGGTGCAGGGTAAACCTGTTGTCCATTACCAGTTCATCTGATGATAATCTGTGTACACATCATGGGCTAGACACCCCAGGTACAGTTCCACATGTCACTGTACATGCATGTGGATGGTGTGCACATCCCAGACACCGTCCATATCATGGACTAAGGAACACATCCATGGCAAGTGATGCACAGCATTAGCCACACGCAATATTCACCCAGGTGACTGGATGGTGGATACAATACCCACCTGTTTGGGCAAATGCAAAAACTGCAGCCCTAAGCCACAAAGCAGACAATTATTATGTGACCTGATGCCAAGCTAAACCTGTCACCTTGCCTTTTATAGCTGTCTGGCACAGTCGACCACCACACACCCATGCGGAAATGAAGCCATGCATGTCAGTACTGGCACCCTGTGTGTTTGTGTGTTGTATGATGCATATGATCACATCCACACTCACAACAACCCCCACTGACATACTGTAGCATGCTGTCTGATGTCAGACACCTCCCCATACCCTTTGCCCATATGACCTCCGTATGACCCATGATACCTGCACAGTAATGTGTTGTGGCAATCTCACTAGTGATGAGTTGTATTCCTAGCCCTGCCAAGTGTGTCAGTGTGTGTGCATCCCTGTGAGAGTGTGGCTGTGTTGATGCTGGCATCTGTTCATGCGGACAGGCACGTGTACTACACCTATCGTATAGCTACCATTTCCCTGTTGAAGATGTCACTCACCATCACATATATGTTCTGAGGGCTCCACAATAGGAAACCTATGCGATGCATACAATAACTCCATAGAATTGTGATAGCCCTACATAGTCATCAGGGGTTTGATACCCTGTGCTGGTAGATGTGTGAAACAAACATGCTTAAGTTTTACTCTCCCACCCCTCCCTGACTTGTCTTTGCATCTGTCTGCCTCTCTCATTCTCTCACTGGTGGATGTGGAGACCTATACCTGCTTTGCTTAGGCAGCAGCATATGTATTTTAAGTGATGCTCATGATCAGCAGATGGCCTCTGGATGAACTGCAGCCCTCCCCTAGCTGATTGCATGTGGAACAGCTGTGGTAACATTCCCATAGCCAATTGCATGAAAACATACCCCAATATCTAGGAACATCATGCTGGTGTTGGGCCTTTTCATTCACTGTGAGCAGGAACTCGGTCTATTGTTCTCAGATGGATTGGGGATTTACCTCTGACAAAATACACTGTGGAAACAGGCCAACACACAGGAGGGGGATGTGCCTGACCTGACTACAGACTATACGCGCTGCTATACTGCATTTGGAGTAATGTTGGTTTACCAGGGTGTGTGTGGATATGGCTGTCCTACATGTTTTAATACCTGTCATGTCAGTTCTATGTTTATGAGGACTCCCCATCTGTAGAGTCATCTACAGACTGGGCAGTGTGTGGTGGCTTTGGTTGCATGTGTTACCCACAGAGTATCTATCTTTGAACTGCAGAAGGTAGTGTGAGGATTGCAGTCTGTAGATGGTGAAAGCCGTGAGAGTTACTGATTTCATATCCTTCATAGGACATATGTTGCAACATACCCTGTTACAACAGTAAATGTATGATGTTATCACAGCAACATGTCAATATTGGCCCTATGTGTGTGCTTCCAGACACAACTCTGTCAACCTTTGTACATATGTCATGCATTAAGAAGTGCATATGTGCTGTACACCATAATTAGTGTCATCATATCTGATAACAAGCCAGTGAGATATCAAACTGCTACACGTTATGTACAGTAGGGGTTATATTTGATGACATAACCTGGACTTTCTGTGGTTGTTTGTACAGTACTGAGGTCTGTGTACTTATGGTTAATGTTGACAGTGTGTGTATTGTTAATATGTTCTTTGGGCTGTGTACAGACTGTGGTAGATGTCATCATTCTAGGTCCCATCCTATCTGATGTTACATGCTGCTCCACTGTATGTTACCGTACTGGCTTACATGTTTGTAGGGCCATACACACACATGTCCCATACCACAGACAGGCATCAGACCACACTGTGTAGTGGCCCAGTATATGTAGGGTTAGTGGCACATATGAGGATGGTGTTGAACAGATAGTCCATATACTGTAATATTATGCTAGCTTACCATATGTGGCTGTGGCTGTGTTCACATTGGGTTGTGGTTATGCACTTTCACACATGCGTATCTTACCCTGTGCTGTGACATGCCTGTAGAGCCTGCTATACATGCAGGTACATGTGCATTCCTCCATTGTAGATGTAGGCCAGTGTTGAGCCAGTCTGCCTATAGCCTGCATAGTGCTGTGTTACATGCCTAGCAGCTTAGTGTACTTACCCAGTAAGATCTCATGTCAAGATACTGGCCAGATGTACTGTTGCCAGGCCTACCTTAACAGTCATATATGTCAGACAGAGCAGTGGGATGCTGTACAGATGTATGTCAATATCTAGTGGGTAGTATGTGGTCATGGCACCTCTGTACCAGCAATGATTATGTGTCAGGACAGACAGGGATGTGTGAATGCATAACCTATGGGGGTGAATGTATACCAGTCATTATGTGTTATACCCATCTACCTGGCTGTTAACATCCATATTGTCAGGCTTGGTCCACATATACCACATGTACTGCACTAAGAGGTTCGGTGTAAACCTGCGGACTGTACAGAGTGTGTCAGAATGTCCACATATATTGGCCAATATCTCTGCTGTAGTCCACAGGAGCATTATGTGCTTGCAGCAGTACTGTACTATGATGTCCTTAAGATGTCTGACAGTAGCCAATGGTGCACATGTGAAAAGCAGATGTGACCTCCCACACACATCATGTCTGTGAAGACAATCCCTATTACAGTAGCAATAATCTACTAATATACCTGATATACATACCTGACATCCCCTTGCACTACGAAGTTGGGACTATAGGGGCTAAAGTAGGGCTACACTCCATGTTCAGGACATATGGTGCAAATATACGTACACATGATTATCCAGATATCTATACAGATAATTACACATGTACATATCTAGATGGCTATGTATATGTACAGAGATATGCATATACACACCCAGACATATAAATATACAGAGCATTATATGTCTACACATATACAGATAATGATACATATGCACATATACGTATACCACACTACCATTCCTACCAGCAGTCCACTGCTGTTGTATCCCAAACACATATGGTGGGGTTGGGGCCATATATGTGTGGGCTTCACCTACACAATAAATGTGTGCCCATATGCACTCCAGAGGCCAGTGTATGTTACAGTGGTATATGGCCCTGTATTATTGAGTCTAGGGGGGATGCACCATACATAACCTAGGCTGTTACAAAATGTGGAGATATCAGGGATGAGCTGCCTTAAGGTATTTGGATGTACAGTACAGTACATTTCACGTATCTTGACATTACTTACATAAAGTGGGTTACTGCAGGCCTACTGCCTCCTGCCATACAGACTGTTCTGTTTGTCAGTGTGCCTGTGATGGTGTCAGTTATGCCTTGTTATGCAACAGTCACATCCCATTTGGTCAACTGAATTCTTTACCACCTAGTGATTGTGTACAGAGTGTAGATAGAGGCTGTTGAACTATACACATACATTACTTACTGCTGAATGCGTGGTATCCTGTGGCCCAGTCTGTCTTTACTATTGTATGATTTGAAGAGCTTGGCCTGGACAGCAACAGTTGTGGACATTTTCCGACTACTGTATTGGTATAACTGTTTCACAGTTGCATTACTCTGTTTATATGGATGTCAGGGTCTGAACATCTATATGACATGGCATATAAATCTGTAATAGTACACAAATAAAGGTTTTCCATTTCTGCAAACCTGTGTGTGGTGTTTTATCCTATGACCTCTCTGTGGGTATATGTTGCAGGCGACGAATGTCATTTGTATGGGTGGCTCATCCAGTGTCCAGTTGTTAGGGTGTTAACTGTAGGCATAGTGGCTCTTCCATATTGCGTGCACCTACTACATAAGTATCTTACTGTACATATATTTGCGTGTGTATGTGTTGTCATATGTATATCTATATATATATGTGTGAATATATATATATATATATATATATATATATATATATATATATATATATATATATATATATATATATATATATATATATATATGTATCTGCATATATGTGTCTGTGTATATGTATCCTGGGGATGTTGATAGCTTCCACGTTTTACATTTCCTATGGAAGCCAGACTGTACTGCATGATATGTTACCAATACCAGCCTGACATCATACAGGTGGGATGTAGTACTGTTAACATCTTGTGCCCATGTCATGTCAGGACCTGGTTATGGGATTTGCAACACTTGGTAGTGTATCGCGGGGTGAACGTGTTTGGCTGTGGGGGGGTGGGTATACCTATTCGTACAAGACGTATATTGTTTGGGGCCTCTCAATCCCATTAACGACCCATGTGGACATATATGATTTAGTTAATCTCCCATTGATATCTATACATGTATTTCCATATATACCTATATGGATATATATATCTGCCTACATATATATATATATATAACTTTGTCCTTATATACCTACATGGATATATATTTGCTTACATATATGTAACTTGCTGTGTATATGTAGACATATAGGTGGAAACATATATATGTGTTGATGTAGGCATTTGCATGTATATATGTTCATATATATTTATATATATATATATATATATATATATATATATATTTATATATATATATATATATGTTGTATCTGTTTAGATATTAATATATTTACACACATACATACATCTAAATGTTGGAATACATTCTCTGTACTGTCTAATGACTGGGCTGGATATGTTTTTGAAAACATCAGGGTTTATATATCTGGCATGGCTTAGTCGTAAATCACTTTGTCTATGATGTGTAAGGTCCTGTGTTTGAGCCTTGCAGAGGCTGTTTATTTTGTTGCTGGGCAGAACACGGGCCATTGGATACAGAGTGATTAAGGCACTTTAAAGCAGTTGTAAGTGGGTTTGTGTGGGTTTGCGCGGAGGTAAGCACTGCTGACTGGTTACAGTTTCTTATAGTCAGTTAGCTTCTAAATTACTTAACCAGTGTAGGCATTGCTTAACCCCATGCAAACAGGCTTAGACCAGCTTACTGCTGCTTAAAAGTGCTTACTCCCGATTACCCCCACGCTTATTTCTTTAAAAGAAAAGAAAAAAGGTTTTATAGGAAAGTGGTGAAAAAGGGGCACAAAGAGGGAAAGAAAGTAGGGGAAATAGCAAGGGATGTGCAGGAAGGGTGTAGGGAAGGTCCATAGCTGCCCATTTCTTCTACAGCAACAGCTGTGCATATACCCTGAATTTGGAGGTAGATTTGGACGCTCAAACCCCTGGAAGAGGGGTGAGGACAACAATAATACGATGTGATGCCAATTAGACCAGATTACATGTGGCCAGTGGACATGTGTGTGAAATGGACAGCTATGTATGAGGCGATATTTTTTTTGTGGGAACAGATTATCCTTTTTTCTTTTTTTTCAGGTGAGAGTGGGATGTTGGGGAAGGGTAGTAGGTATATTTGGGGAGGTAGGTTGGGTGGGTTAACAGACAAGACAAACAAGATGCATACAAGGGCAGTATATGACACATGTGGGGGGGTAAACACATTGATGGGGAGGGGTGTTGGGATATCGGAAGCCCAAAAGCCCCCTAATGGTAACAGTGGGACTAAGGTCCCCTCTCATAGGCAGTCACCACTGCACCTTCACAGCCCTGAAGGTGGCTGTTCTGGGGGCTGAGTCGCAGAGCCAGGCTGACTCTCTAATCATGACACACGGTCCTCGAGCTGGTGTAGACGATCACCAAACTGCTCATTGATCGCTTTACATACCCTGACCCCGACCTAGCGATGGGTGACAGGTGTCTGTCTGCACCCACTCCCGGGGGGGTGAGCCCCATCCTCTGAGACAGTTCCACCCAAATGTGGTGCTGGACCAACGAACAGGGAGGTCTGGGGTTGGGCCCCAGACATGCTGGTGCCTGGTGCCACGGCCAGCTGAGGTGGGACAGGTGGGTCTGCTGGGACCGGCCTTCCCAAGCGTGTTATAATGTTTAGATTTCATCATCATATATGGGTTAGTAATAATCAACACATTCATGGGTTAGGTATAACAGCATGCATAGATATTCCCATTAACCCAGACACCAAATACAGAACAGTTGCATAGCAAACAGAACACATGCATATATGGGAACACAGTGGTAATAAGAACAGCATGCAGGTACGTTGATGGCGCCATGCCACCAATGTTGGAATAATTCAGTATAGGACATGCATGGGAACCATTAATATATTTATCGAACAATTGGACATTATCAGAGTCATTACATACCAGATGGGGTGGGTATGTTGATTATTGTTGGAGATATGGTGGGGGGAGAGAAAGATGTCAATTAACAACTAGTATATTCCTGTAGTCCACATTACTTTCCTAGTCAGTGCTGTTATCTGTACCTTACAAGTCTTACTACACTACCCTATAGCCTTACTTTGGACAGTGATATAGCTGTAGTCATCATTACACATGACCCGGTTTTACCTGCAGTATACACCTCTTATCTGGTATACTTGTGGAAGGAATATTTGTTAACACTAACTGTTTCTACACATACCCCCAGATTCTGGGTTGCTGTTTTACACATAGATATCCAACTCTTTCTGCACAGACTCTGGCCATGTGTTGACCACATGCTGGTGTGCCTGGACATATCTAGAATATTGCCCTCTTCCACCTTTAGTGACCTGACACACACATATACATACTTTCCTACACAGTTATATTATGTAGCACAGTTTGGGTGAAAGTGACCAGTGATACTTTATTATTCAGAGAAACTGCAACACTCACAATTCCCTACAATACCAAAGTGAACAGTACCAGTACAGGTTATAATGGCCTGTATTTCTCAGCATGGTGTTCATATCCAACATACCTGTGGGAGCAATGTTTGTTAGCACTACCTGACTGTTGCCACACAAAGTTCCAGATTACACATTAGTATTATGTACATACATCTCACTCTGTTACTGTACGCACTCTGGTCACAGCTTGATAGCATGGGAGTGTAGACAGGACATACTTGAAGTATTACTCTCCTAACAGTTTTGGGGGTTGTTACAGTGACAGGTGTGTTCTCATGATGTTTGACAATCACTTGTATTCCGTGTTAGCTGACTACAGATCTGGGATCATCCCACAGACTTACCATGGGGACAGGCAGCAGATATGGGCACATATACTAAACATTCTGTCCTCATCTGTACAGTTGTGGGGTATGCATCTGTATGCAGCCTAATTCAACTCCCAGGATTCAGACCATGGCTGTGTCTGCTGCAACTTAAACACTGTCCATCACAGTTGTGTCTGCTATATAGCTATTGCTGTATATCTCCTATCTGCTTTCTGTCTTATTAACCCCCTGTACTTTTGCATTCTGACCTTGTATTACAACACTCATATACAGTTTCCTAGACAGTTATATGTTGTTGGACAGTGTAGGTGGCAGTGATGTGTAATTATTGAGAGCAACTGCATATCATTCTTGTAGTTCTGGGCACAGTGTTGGTATCTGACAGACCTGTGGGAGAAATGTTTATTAGCACTACCTGAATGTTCCCACACACAGTACCAGAGTCCACATTACTATTATGCACATACATCTCACTCTGTTACTGTACACACTCTGACCACAGCTTGACAAGTTGTGGTGTAAATGGGACATACGTGGCTTCTTAGTCACATAAGGTATCAGGGAGTTGCTAGTGTGACAACTTTGTTTTCATAGCTCTGTGTCAATCAGTTGTATTTCCTGTTTGCTGCCTATATGTCTGGGATCATCCCACTGATTTCCCAGGGAGGCAGGTTGATAGGCAACAGATATGGGCCACTTTATTAGACATTCTGGACATATCTGTACAGTTGTGGGGTATGATTCTTTAAGCAGACTACTACCACTGGCAGGATTTGAACCGTGGCTGTGTGTGCTAAAAACCCACAGTTCACATCTCAGTTGCATGTGCCATTTGATTTGTGTTATCTGCATTTTCCCTGTTTAATGTCTATGAGTCTCTCAGTTGTACTAAATTGCCTCTGGGGTTTACACCTGTCATATACAGGCATTGCTACACATTCAATTTATGGTGCACAGTGTGGGTAACAGTGCTTAATACTATAGTACTATTACATGATTGCATATTGACATTACTGTATGATATCAGGCTATATACATGCAGTCCAGCAGTTAGACCTGTTTTGTCAGGCTATTACACTTTTATTGACTTACAGACAATATGGGACTCTTCCTGCCATATTTTCTACTGTATGCAGTACTTGCCTTGAACAATACAGGTTTTATACTAGCAATTAATTTACTACTACTTTTATTTTTATTTCCTATGCCAGTAAATGCATGACTATTACTAACCTGCCTCATGTTGCAACTTTGCCAGGTGACTGATGTGGGCCCCCTGGTTCATGGCCCACTCTGTTGCAGCTGTGGGGGACATAAGAGGAATATTTAGCCATACCTATACATGATATACCTGAGCTGGCAGTTATTACACACAAACTGGGGTGATACTTACACACGTCTGAAACATCCCCTGATGTTCTAGCCTCTTGGAGCCACTCCTCCAAGAGGTCCCCCTTCCACTGCTTCAGGTCGGCATAGTGGTGCCTGTCCTACTCACCAGTTCAGGGTATGCCAGTGGCACTGGTTAGGTCATGGGCGAGACAGTCCTAGGCCTCCATCTTATATTAGGAGCCTTGGTACTGGCCCTGCAGCAGTCTCTGAGCATGGTCTTTAACTAGGAGTCCTGCCATGACCTTGGACTCCAGGATGTACCAGCACTGCACCTGGAAGCACACTCCTTCTCCCCTTACTGCCATAGTGTCTGCAAGGGGAAGCTACAATCAGTTATGAGATGTATTCCCACATCTTCGGTTTAAGTAGAACCGATTTCCCGCACTTTTCTGTGATTGGCCGGTTTTGGGAAGGCTAGGCTATGGGCAAACCTGCTTACCTAAGGTTGGCATTGTTTAAAGGGGTATACCACTGGGCACAATGAGTTAGCCGGTCTACACATTGCTCACACCTCCTAAGCTGGCCTGTGTAATGCTTAGCATTGCTTGCATTAGACTTTCATTATAATGCCTTTTTGGTATTGTGTTATTATTCATTACACCTTATATGTATGCCTGATATCCATGATTAATGTGTGCATGCACTCTGTGGGGTCCTTCTGTTTTATTGGTAACTTCAACACTCTATTACAATTGCACCTCACTTCTGGGCTTACTGCTGTACTCCAGTTCACATATTTATGTTATGTAGTAGGTTATGGTACATATGACTGTATACTGATTCCTTTTACAAGTTCAGTTTGGTTATACTATGGTGAGTACTAGTTTACTACTACCTCATTCTTCTGTACTTCTGTGATGGCTTGGTGGATAACTACAGTAATAATGGTGTATAGGATCCTGGGTTCGAGACCTGCATGGCTGTTTATTTTGTTGATTGGCAGAACAGGGGCCATTGGATACAGAATGATTAAGGCACTTTTGAGCAGTTGTAAGTGGTTTTGCGTGACGGTAAGCCCTGATAACCTGCCATTACATCTGCTTACACAGTGTTAGCTTTAGAATTGCTTAACCAGTGTGGGGATTGCTTACCACCATGCAAATGGGCTTAAGCATGCTTACTAGTGCTTAGATATGCTTACTACTGCTTATTTGTACTTAAACCTGCTTACTAGTGCCTTATTAATTATGACACTGACACCTCACATGTGCATTTGCTGCAGTACTCCAGTTCATAAAAATATGTTATTTAGTGGGTTATGTAACATAAATATTACTCATAACGTGCTTTGCCATGGAAAATGGAATCTGATGCAGTGGGGCATGAACTGTGAATGCCTGCTTGTAAGGTGAATGTTCTGCCCACCAGACTATTGCTATGCTGCTTCATTTGCATATATCTCCTTTGTTATCCTCCTCAGCTATTTAAGCTGCATTAACCATAGCTAAGTGATGGGCTCACCCACACACCTATGGTTAGCTGTAATCGGATTTAAAAAAAAAAGGGTTTCTTCATTTTATTTATACATTCTGTTGCTGTTATACACAAGCTGGACTGTTTCTGGGGATATGCAGTCACCTGTGAGTGGTCTTGGTCATTGCATACCCCTTTCTGCTGCTCTATATTGCGGGTGCATGTTTATTCTGAGAGCTCTACTCTCAGACATGCCCCCTGCACTCTTACACACTCCATGTAAGCCTAGGAGCTCGGGCAGCGCACCTCTTTAATATGCATGGCACACTGTCATCCTGCTCCTAAACGGTCGCTTCTGTGTAGGACTAAGCTAGTCCTGAATGGGAGATTAGTAAATCTGGGACTTGGTATTGAAGGTATGATGGGAGTAACTGAGTTCAATGAAAAATATATAGATATATTAAGAATAATATTTGGAAGGAATGAATACAGACAACAGCAATGTACTCAAATAATTAAAGGATATGACTATTTTTTGGAAATCATATAGATGTTAATATAGAAAAAAAGCACACTTGTTGAACACCATAGTAATAGAAAAATTGCTTATGTTGTTAACACCTATTTGATTCCTATTAAGTATGAAAAAAAACTAATGATGATAATATTTACTTTTATATGGGACTCTAGACTGAATCCAGTCAAAGGAGGGATTCAATATATGAAAGAAGAACAAGGAGTCTTGGGTTTAATAAACCCAATAGTACATACAGCATCTTTAATTCTATATAAGGTATTACAAGGAATTATAAAGGAAAATAAAAACTTGATGGAAATGATACTATGTTATAAACACAAACAATTGTGTGAAGGAATCAAAGTTAAAAAAAGAAGTAAAAGCATTGTGAATGAAGAAATGAAAGTGTACAAAACAAAACTGTGTTATGAAAAATAAAAAAAGAATATATATGATAAAAATAGAAAGGAATGGCACTTAAATATTATAAAAACATTTTATTGCATTGATCCATGGAAATATTTAGAAATAGATAAGAAAAAAGCCATAATGAGATATAATAACTATAAAAAGATTAAAGAATCTAATGATATTTTATGGAGATAGTCTATTAGAAAATTGCTGGTTAAGGCAAATATGCAATATAAGAAAAAACAAGACAGAATATGTAATAAATGTGGAGAGTTTGAGACTACTGAGCATGTGTTTTTGAAATGTGCAATAGTTAATTTGTGGAAAGGAATATGTAAACATAACAGGGTGAAAAGTTTGTTAAAATTTGAGCAAATAAATGTGGACATAGCAGAATTTAGTTATTTATGGTGCACAAAACAGGAAAATGTGAAGAAAATGGACAGAATAAAATTTTATGTTTCTTGGACTATATGGAACAAGAGATTAAATAAAATTAAATACAATGGAAAATGGACTTTGACCAAGATTCTGGAGAAAATAACATTTTGGTTGTGGATAATAAAGTGTGGGGGGATGCTTACATTTTGTAATGTATGGAGATTTATAAATGATGTAAATAATGTAAATATGTAAATAATATGTAATGTATATATCAATAAAAACCCTATTCTTTACTGTTGTGAGAAGCACCCATTTTGGAGGAGCACTTCTGTTTCTGTTCAAAGTATGTAGGTGGTCTGGCGAAACAAGGAGGCAGATGAAGAGAAAGGAGATGATGGAGTGATAGAAGAACTGTAGGATGAAGGAAATACTAAGACTGGAAGTTGTGTGCAGGATTCTGAGGAAATGTTTCAAAGAAACCTGTTTGATGGAGATACGTCAGCAAATGTTGTTGTTTGTCTTTTCGGCTTTTCCCAGTTAGGGGTTGCCACAGCAGAACTCTGGTCCGCTAATGTTTGGCAGTAGATTTTTTTAATGAATGCCAAGGTGCCAGCTCGATGTCCAACCTTCAACGAACACATGCCCATTTACACATGTCTTTCGAACGCCCATCCAACCGCAGGGGAGGACATGCAGACTCCCCACTGAAGGCACTCCCCACACTCCAGCTGAGAATCAAATGGGAGAAGCTCTTGCTGTGAGGCAACAACACTACCACTGCACCACCACGGATTCCCCACACCACTGTGGATTTGATATGTCCAGGCAGGAAGGTTGCTGGATGATTCACTTAAAGAAGTGATGGTGCAGAGTGAGCCAGAAAATGAAGGAAATGTTTTCTGGGAGGACATTATTGAGAAACTACAACAGGATGATGCAGAGACAATCCTACAGTATAAGTGGTGAGATGGAAAAGAAAACTTATGTTGAGAAATTAAAGAGTAGCAGAAAAGAAGGCAGAAGAAAATGAATAACGGAATTACATGGTAAGAATTCAAAGTAAAGAAGACAAAGAAATGGACAGGTATGAAGTATGTGACAATTTAATAGCACCTTTGGGTGTAAAAGCACATGCATTAAGAGCATTTATTCTTATTAACAAAGAGACATTTTCTGACATTATATTTGACACTGTTTTTTCAACAGAAAAATTTCTTGGAGAATATGACAAAAAGAAAGACTGTAACCCATTGAATGTTTATGTGATAAAAGCATTTAACTGGGAAACAGAAAAGATGATTAATGTAGAATTTTGAACAGAGGTAGAAAGAGAGACTTTGAAAGGGCATTTGAAAGCTTTATGTAAGGAAGTACTGGACATTGCAAAAGTTTATGACAAAAAGGGGCTTATGGACTTGTGGCTGGGATTGTAATATTGTATTAAAAATAGAAAAAGAAAAAGTTATAAATATACCAAGCATGATAAATGTGGAGGGGAATAGAGGTGTTGCAAAATGCTGGGAAAAACACAAAACATATTTTTTTATGGAAAAGAACAATATTTGATAAGTAACTGTGATAAAAGAAAATGTTATGTTTGTGGGGAAACGGGACATGATGCAAAGAAATGTGAATTGAAATGTTATAAATGTAATAGAATTGGATATTTATGGATGTATTGCAAAAATGAAAATAAGAGTAAGGAAAAATAAAATGGAAGAGAAGAAAATGAACAAAGAGAAGACATTTTGAAAGTAGTAGAAACAGAAAAAGGTTAGATGAGAAAAATAATAGAGGACATAGAAGATGGTTCTGAAATAAGTGATCAAGAAGACATAAACTGGAAGGCAGTAAAAGAGGAAATTATTCTTTGGTAAAAGGGTAAAAGACAGAAAAAGAAAACTTAAAGGCTACAAAAAAAAAAAGAAAGAAAGGCCATGGATAAAAAGAACATAAACAGCTAAAGATCGGGGTTTGGTATAAGGGTTAAGGTGTTTGACTCACAGACACAAGGTAAAATGTTTGATTCTCACTTTTGGAAAGGAAGTTTGTTAGACTTAAAATAGCCTTTCAAGAAAGCTAGCCTAGTAAAATTATAAAATGAAGGAGGTTCAGTATATAACATCCAAAGTGTTAAGAATTCTAGTTCTGTTAACATATGCAGCTGACATTATAATTGCAAAAAACAAAATTTGGATAAAAGAAGTAATTTGCACAAATGAGTGTCTAGGGATGATAGGGGTGTTTTTAAATTAAGAGAAGCATAAAGACTGAGGTGATGTAATAAAGTATGTGGGTATATATTTTACAATGAATGACATTTCAGTGGTAGGTTTACAATTTGGGAAAAAAGATGTAAGTAGAATTGAATGGGAAAAATAAAACAATAGAAGAAATAAAACAGACCTGTCTTTTCTGGGGGACATATAAATTATCATTCAGAAGAAAAGACTTACTTGATAAATTCAGTAGTGATTGGAAATAGCACATTTAGGGAGTGCATTTATGTTGCCAACAGTATTTGAAAAGGAATTATTGTAGATAATGTTTTCACTTATATGGGGTTCTAGATTAACCCCAGTAAAAAGAGGAGTTTTGTGTGAAAATAAAGAAGAAGGGGGGTTAGGTTTAATTAACTCAGTGGTATACACAGCTTCATTAAATTTGCGCAAAGTGTTAAAGTGGATAAATGAAAAAGATAAGAGATTAGTAGTACAATTGTACAGATGTAAGTATGATACATTTTGGAATGATAAAACATTACTATGTAAAACCATGGGAAAATCTAACAAATGAAAAAATTAAAGCTGTAAAAATAAGAAGCAAATGGTATAATCAGAAAGTTGAATGTCAAGTTTTTTGTGGAGACGGGTAATAGATAAACTGCCAGTAAAAAGAAATATGGTATATAAGAAGAAACTCAATAGAATATGTTTGCATTGTTATGAAGAAGAAACTACAGAACACGTGTTTTTGAAATGTAAGAGTAAACAAGTTATGGGGAAACCGATATAAAGAAGATTTTTGAAGATATAAAATAAGTGGATAAAATAAACATGAATATGATTAAATATGGTTATTAAAAGAATAGAAATAAAGAATATATTAGAAGAATAGGGAAGTTATTTTATGTTGTATGGAATTAAGGAATAAATTAAATTATGTCTAATGGCAAATGGATTTTAGCAACAATATTAAGTAAAATCAGATTGTAGTCATAGAAAAAGGATTGTAAGTCTAACAGGGATGAAAATTACTATGACTATGTCAACAGACATGTATTACTCTCTCTTTCTCTCTCTGACATGTATCTTGCTCTCTCTCTCTGTATATATATATATATATATATATATATATATATATATCTTTGTACAGTTGTAAATATTTGTAAATATATAAATATTTTGTAAATAGGAGTTATTTTTTGTATATAAATAAAATACCCCTACTCTTTTGCATACTGGGACACTGTTGGTGGTGATGCTTCCTGCTTCCAGTCTGAGCACAAAGGTGGCTTGGAGAAGCAGGGACCAGTATGGTAAGAAATGGTGTGTGACTGTGTTCTGGAGTTTAGAGGGAAAGATGGTGGAATAAAGGTGAAGGTAGTGAAGCATTCACAAGAGAGTTTACAATTAGAATATTTACTGAGTAATACAGAGGAGCAAAAGAAGGAAAGAGTCAAAATGGTGGTTATTCAGAATGAATCACAAGTGAAGGGATATGAGCCTACACAGGGCACTGAAAGGTTGTTTCAGCTGAAGTTGTTTGAGGGAGAGGCCAAAACACAATTGGGGTAGATTGTTACAACCCTCCAATTGGGAGGGTTGTGGGATGTTTATTTAAAAGTTTTAATTGAGCAGAGTGAACTGGAAAGTGAGAAGGCAGTGTCATGGGGTGAAATAATGAAGAAGGTTCAAGAAGAAAAAAATAAAAGATATAAGAAGAGAAAGGAAGAAGTCACATGTGCAAACTGTAAGAGAGGGAGAAAGATGAGAATGGAAGAAAATAGAGGTACAAAGGAAGTATTGAATAAGAATAAGCAGTAAGAAGGAAAGGGAACTTGAAAAGTATGACATATGGGACAGTGTTATTGCACCACTGGGTATCGTTCCTAGAGAGGTAAGGGCATTTATTCACATTAACAAAGACTTGATTTGTGACAATTGTTTTGAAACAGGACAGTATATAGACAATGTTTTAGAAAAATATAAAATAAAAAATGACAATGCAAGCATTTAATAGAGAAGCAAAAAAGAAAATTTCTGTACAAGGTAGAAAAAGACAACATTGAGGGACTATTTAAAGACTGCATGCAAGGATGTTATGCATATCACAAAGATTTATGATAATAGAAGTTTATGGACTGGGGATGGGAATGTAGAGTTGTTTTACAAATACAAAATGTAAACATAATACATGTACCCAATATGATTAAAGTGGATGGAAACCGAGGGTTTGTGATATATATGGGACAACCAAAGAAATGTTTATTTTGTAGTAAATATGACTATTTAATTAGTAATTGTGATAAAATAAAGTGTTTTATTTGTGGCAAAGTAGGTCACCAAGCAAAAACATGTGTACAAAAATGTATAAAATGTGAAAAAATGGGGCATTCATGGATAGAGCATGATGTAATTGGGAAGGAAAAGGGGGAAGGGAAGGAAGGCCAAGTGAAACAAATTGTTATAGAGTATAACATAGAAATGGGACACAAGGACAAGAAAAAGGAAGATATAATGGTACAGGTCAAAGAGTCAAGAATGAGTGAGGGATACAGAAGGAATGACAAAGAAAGGAGGATGAAATAAGTAATTCTACTAAAGAGGAGGATGCTAAGTAAGTGATGATTAAACGTACAAGGAACTCCATTGGAAAAAGAGTTAAAGATAGAAAATGTACATTTAAAATATAGGTTTGGGAGAAAATGAAAAAAAGGAAAAGGTTGAGGATAATAAACATTTTTTTTTCATAAAGTGAAAATCTTAGCCATAAATGTGAACAGTATACAGAATGTTAAAAGAAGGTTAGGTGTGTCAGAATGTTGTGGGTCTCCTAGTATGGATATTATAATATTATTAGATATGAGAATTTTAACAGAAGGAGAGAAAATTATTGGAAGGCAAGTTACATGGAATATAGGAGAAGAAATGTGCTCAGATATAGCAATTTTAAGTAAAAATATATAGAAATGTTGGATTATACTTTAGTGATATTAAGGAGAATGACAGTACTAGTTGTATGATGGAAAAATCAAGTATACAGAACTTTTTCAATATATGCACATATATCACAGAAACAAAGGGAGATAATGTTTAGGAAGATTTTAAATTATGTTAGTGTTAATATGTGCTAATATGCAAATAATGTTGGTAGGAGATTTCAATTTTGACTTAAGAAACGTGAGAATAGAATGAGCAGATATTAAGGTAATCTTAGAGATCTTACAGAGTGGAAAGTTGTATTTGTGGGCTAATAAACATTGGACATATAAAAGGGGCAACTTGAGAACATACATTGATTATTTCATGATTTCTGAGAGTTTGAAAATGTTATACAAAGGGATAAAAATAACAGGGTTTTCAGATCATGTAGTAATTTTGTTAGGGATACAAGAAAAATAAGAATACTTAAAAATAGGTAGAGGCATAAAATAATAAATGAAATAGAATTAGATGAACAAGAGAGAAAATTGATTATACAATTATAGTCAGATCATATGGATATGAGAATGATTTATAAGGCTAGGACAAGCCAGTGGGTAAGTTTGAAAGAAAAAATATAAAAATGAGGCTTTAGAATGGCAAAAGATAAAAAAATAAAAACACAAGAAAAATACAATTCTAAGGATACTGGTCATCAAGCATTTAAAGATATAATAAGTAATAGAGAAAGATTTGTGGAAAAAAGTTTTATGAAATGAATCATAAAATATTTAAAAAAACATGTTATTTAAACAAAGATATCTTTTACATGGAAGGAATGAAAGAGGAAGTGGTCCCTTACCTAAACAAATTGGTAAAAGAAAATAGAAGAATTAAGAAATGAGAAGGGAAATATAGTTAATACACAGAAAGAAATAATGAATGTAATATATTACTAAAACATTTTCTGAATGTAAAACCACAAGAGGACATAAATGGTGATGAATGGAACTAAAGATGATAATGAGGTAATAGAAAAAGATATCAATGGAAGAACTAGAAAATGCTGTAAAGACAGTGAATTTGGAATCTGCTGCAGGACTGGATCAGATGCAATTGAATATTTAATGTACAAAAATATGCTAGACTGGCAAAAAAATTAGTGATATTAAATGAATGGTTAAAGAAAGGGGTTGAAGATGAAAGAATATGTATGCGAGCAATGAAATTTGGGTCTATATTACATAATCAAATGCTGTAAATGTTGAACACCTCTTTGTCGAACCCTATTTATTGAATCTTCATCTGAAGTATGATTGTTTCAGTGAAACCTTTTCCCATGGTAAGTAACACATTGGCTAACCCACTGACTGCAACAAAAACAGCATTCTTAAAACCCACCCTAGTGAGGGCCTGTGCCCCCACACCCCCTCAACTAAATATACTAACTCTGTGATCACACTACAGTAGGGGAAACGGCAAATTCATGATAAGTGCCCACTGGGTACTTACCATAGGAAAAAAGTTCTCTGAAACGATTGCTTTATGGATGAACACTTTGAAAAATAGGGTTTGACGAAGAGATGTTTGTCATTTAAAGTGTTCAACAATGTGATATAGACCCATGAAATTTATATGGAAAAAATGAGAGAAAGATATAAAAAATTGGAGACTGATAGTGTTGCATAATGTGGAGTATAAAATATTTATAAAAATAGAGAATAGAATAGAAAGTGAATTTAAATAAGTTATTGGATGAGACAATATTTGGGATAAAGGGATAATGAATCCAGGAACTTCTGATGATAAGGGAAGTGGCAGATGATGCAATAATCAGAAATTCAGAACTTAAAATTTGACAGGAGGTGTGAGTAATGCATTTGATAAGATGAAATATGAAATGTTATGAGAGATTTTAAAAGAATATAACTTAAATAAGAAAATAATTAATATTTTTGTTTCAGTGTATAATAAGAATAAAGTTAGATTAGCTCTAAATAGTTGGTTAATTGATAAGATATGAATAAATAATTATATTAGGCAGGGATGTCCAGAAAGTAGTATCTTATGTGCATTATTTATGAATGCATTGCTAATGAAATAAATTTAACTTTGAGGGTAGCTGATATTGTACAGTAGAAGGAATTCAGGTGTCACTAGTGTTTTCTTTTGTAGATGATATAGTGTTAATTATGAAAAATGAAGAATGGGTTTCCTCCCCAGGCCTCCAATGAAAAGGGGTTTTACTCAGTCAGACTTTCCTGGTAAACAAATATAAAATACATAAAAAAATAAATAACATAGCTATTAGGAACTTTAGTCAAGAATTAAAGGTGATTGGTTTAAGTATTAATAAGGAAAAGAGTAAAGGATTAGGATCCCCAGACAAAATAGCAGGTATTCTGTTTAACAGAGAAGAGATAGAAATTTTAGGTATACAATTTGGTAATAAACAGCAGAAATTAATACAATGGAAGAATATGATTCATAAAATATGAAACAGTTGTATGTCTTGAAGATCATGCAAACTGATGTTCAGGGAAAAAAAGTATATTTAATCAAACTGGTTATCTTAGATAAAACAGCATATTTAGAAAGTGTGTTTATAGTACCAATAGAATATGAAAAATAATTACTATCTGTGTTGTTTACATTTATATGGGGGGGGTCAAGATTGAATTCAGTTAAAAGAGGAACACTTTATGTTATAAAGCAGGAAGGAGGATTGGGGTTAATTAATCTAATTGTGCACATAACATCATTGAATTTATATGAAGTGTTGACATGATTAAAGGAGAAAGACAAGAAATTGATAGCAAAGAAAATGAAAGAAAACTATAAAGAAAGTTGAGAGAAACTTCAACATTTAAAATAAGGGAATGGATATTTAAGTGCAGTAATGAAAATATATCAAGAGAAAATATGATAGAAAGTCAATATAGGTAATACATAAAAAATAGAAGGGTGTGGTATGTGAATATAATGAATAATAATAATAATAACAATAATACTATTAATAAGTATTATTATTATTATTATTATTATTATTATTATTATTGTCTTTCCATGGAGACACTGGGGAGAGATAAAAATAAAAGTTATAAAAGCAAGGTTAGAAAAATGTGAAAGATATTTGAATGTACAGATTTTCTATGGAGATTAATGATAAATAAGCTACTAGTAAAGACAAATATGCCATATAAAAAGATAAAAGAAATAATTTGCATTTATTGTGGTGATGTAGAGGCTACTAAATATGTTCCTTTTTTTGAAATGTGAAAGAGTAATGCAATTATGTCAACATAAATGTGAAAAGATAAGTATAAAAGGTTTGAAAAATATAAAATATACAAATATGTTCATGATACAATACTGGTACGAGGGTGATAGAAAACAAAGATATATCAGTAATGTAGATAAAATTTTTTTGTATAACATGGATTATTTGGAATGAAAGGATGAATAAGGTAAAATATAATGGAAAGTAGATATCAGAAATATTGAAAAATATTTTCTTTGTGGAAAGAAAGAGTAAGGAGAATTAAGAAGGTGAATGAAAATGTTAATGTATTGAAAGATGAATTATAAATGAGATTTGCAAGTTAAAAAGTGTAAATATTTGTACATAATTTGTATATGTTGTATGTATAATGTAGAGTATGGATTTTAACAAAGAACTTGTACTCTTTTTGATAGGCACCATAGGACCCTTTACATTCACCTGAACTACCAGATGGCGCTTTGATTTAATTTCAAATCCAAAGCATAACACACTTAACATCACCCCCCTTATGCTGTAGTACAGTATCAAAAATCAATTGATCTGAAGTTGCAATAGAACCTACAGGCTTCTGTACCAAAGCTGTGTGTGGTAACTGTTGTGCCACTGACAATGCAAAGAAAGCAGTTGTGAAATTGCAAATGTGTACAACACACACAAACAAACCTAAAACCACACCCACACTTCCTTAATCTATACTAACTGCATGACTATGCAAATGCCATGAAAGGGCATATTCTTCAATTGCCAAAAACCTATTACTCCATCCATGTTGACACAAATAGCAGTCTACCAAATAGATAACAGAAATTCATTGTTGATTATCTGCTTTGTCAACATAATGAAGTAAAACCATAAGCATATGGCCATAAAATGAAATAAAAAATAATACACAACTTGTTTGATCCTTGCATTTTGAAAAAACAAAGGACTGAAAAACAAAAACAACAAAATCTAAAAAGATCACAAAAGGAAAATAAAATATTTCCTTTTCTAATCCCTGAAAGAAAAATTCTATTTTTTTCCTTTTCTAATCCCTGAAAGCAAAATCCTGCCTCCACATCTGACCAAATATGCATGAATACTGTAGTGCTGTTGTGAAAACGGGTTTTCTAAAGTATGGTGTCAGGTTAGGGTTTGGATGGGATTAGGACACTACAGAAAACAGTTTTGGACATATACCACATCAATTACTGCACACACACACACACACACACACACACACACACACTACACTAAATCTATCCCATTAATAAGTCATTACTGTAACTTTAGCCCATAATACTAATGCTCATGTGCACACGCATGCACACACTTATCTTCTACTCACATACAAAATAAAATATATCCTATACCCTGTCCCTTAGTCTAACCTTAACCTGCAAACACTTGCACACAAAGTCACTTTTGACATTAAGCTCAAAATCCTACATTTAGTTTCCTCAATTGTACTTCTTCCTTATGACAAAACATTAACAGGACCAAATATCAACTCAAACTAATGCACAAAAACTACTCTGTTGTCAACAGAGTGTGAGTGATCAATACACACACACACACACACACACACACACACACACACACACACACACACACACATACATACATACATATATATATATATATATATATATATATATATATATATATATATATATATATACACATACACACACACACACACACACACACACACATATACATATATCTATATCTGTGTATACATATATATATATATATATATATATATATATATATATATATATATATATATACACATACATGTACCTACCACACACACACACACACACACACACACACACACACACACGCACACACACACACACACACACACACACACACACACACACACACACACACACACACACACACACACACACACACACACACACACACACACACACACGTACACACATGTGTATGATTATATTGATTATATTCTTGTTGAACAGGAAAAATATCAAACACAAAAACATTGAAGCCATTTTGCTGACTCACAACCCAACAAATCATCAAAACTGGCTCTAGCATGGGTCTTGTGGTGGGGGCAAGTTTTTTTCTTAAAGAATGTAGCAGTCAGTTAAACAGGGTTTGAGCAAATTTTTATGATCCATCCCACATAGTCCAACATTGCTAATTGTAACTATATATATATATATATATATATATATATATATATATATATATATATATATAGCATAGTTAGGGTGGCAAAAGGAAGCAGCTATTTAGGGTGCAGTCAGTTAAGGAGTACAAGAATCAGCAGTTCCTAATGGGTAAAATATAGCCCTTTTTTGGAATTTAGAACTGGGGTGATTTACTAGATCAGAGAATAGCACTAGATGGCTAGATGAGCATACCCAAAACTTAATCCTCTCCACTTTCCACTTTCCTTGCAAATGTCCATCATAAATCACCTTGCCCAAGCAATGAGCCTCACCATCTGTTTCCACAGGCTGAACATCAACACTGTCTCCTCATGAAATTTGTGAAATATTTTGAATAGATTTGATAACATCCTCCACAAATTCAGCAACAGTAACATGCAATCATTATCATAAAGATTAAAGATACTTTTACCACCTTCCTCCATCAGCCCTTCCTACACCTTAATCATACTGTCATCATTTGAGCTAATACCTCTATTATGTAAATAAGGGGATTTGATGACTAGCAGTATCATCTTGGGTCACCACAATTCGGCATTACTATTATAGCTGACTTATCATACAGTGCCTATAGCCACTGTAGGTACAGGCTGCTCCATACTGTCTCAATCAACATCTTAAATAAAAATGTAATGTCTAGACTATATACCAGAAATGTGATAACTGATACCGTGTCCTGACCCTTTGAAAAATTAACTCTATTTATAAAAAAACAGAAAATATTTTTTTAACTCCCATCAAAACTGTATAGGTGGAGATAATTGGCTTTAATAACTGGCTATGTAGCTAATTTCATTTTATTGGAATCCAATTTTGTCAGCCTTGGATAGGATGGATGGCAAGCCTACCTGCTTTATCAGGGATGGTCTGCACCACTTTTAGCAATACTTTTGTACTCTGGATAAAGTCTTTGCTGCCCCCATAGTGTCTTTTTGAGAAACCTCCATTCTCTGTACATTCAAACATGTGAAATACAATTTTGGCATGCAATATAATCATTCTTCTTGGTGCCAGGACTTTTAACAAAAACATACTCAAACTTCCATTGCTTCTGCAACTTGAACACATTCATATATGCATTATTGCAAAGATGTGCCCCCAGTTTCACTAATCTGCCATGCAGGACTAGCTTAGTCCTGCATGGAAGGGCCCATTTATGAGCAGGATGCCAGCGCACCATGCATATTAACAAGGTGCGCTGCCCGAGCTCCTAGGCTTACATGGAGCATGTACGAGTGCAGCGGGCATGTCTGAGAGCAGAGCTCTCAGACTAAACATGCCCCTGCAATGTAGAACTGCAGAAGGTGTCAAGAAATGAGTGAGATCGCTCATAGATGTCCTCATATCCCCACCAGCAGTCCCTCATGTGTACAACAGCAACAGCACATAAAAATCAAATGAAGAAACACCTTTAGTTTTGTTTAAAAATCCAAGTACAGCTAACTGTAGGTGCACAGGTGTGCCCATTGCTTAGCTTCAGTTATAGCAGCTTAAAAGGCTGAAGAGGATAACAAGGAAGATATATGCAAATGAAGCAGTGCAGCAATAGTGTAGTGGGCAGAGAATTCGCCTAACAAGAAGGCATTCCCGGCTTGAGTCCCACTGCAGCACAGCCTATTTTACATGGAAAAGCACGTTATAACCAATATTTATTTTGCAACACCCACTAAAAGACACATATTTATGAACTGGTGTACTGCAGGAAATGCAAATGTGAAGTGCCAGTGGCATAATGAATAAGGCACTAGTAAGCAGGTTTAAGCACAAAAAAGCAGTAGTACGCATATGTAAGTGTGTTTGAGTGCATTTGTGTGGGGATAAGCATTGCCTACACAGATTAAGCAAAGTAGAAGCTAACTGAGTGTAAGAAACTGTAACCAAATGTAAGCACTGCTTAGCTCTGCGCAAACCCACACAAACCTGCTTACAAATGCTTTACAGAGTCTTAACCACTCTGTATCCAACGGCCATTTCCTGGGCCCATTTTCTGCCCAGCAACAAAATAAACAGCCTCTGCAAGTGAACCCAAGACCCTGTACACTATAGTCACAGTAGTTAACCACTAAGCCATCATAGCAGTACATACAATTGAGGTTTCAACAGACAAATCCTCACCATAGGAAATCAAACTGAGCATGTGAAAGGAATCTATGTACAGTGTGATGTTGTATAACCTGCTACATAACATAAATATGTGAACTGGAGTACTGCAGTAAGGCCAGATGTGAGGTGTTATTGTAATAAAGTGTTGAAGTCCCCAGGACCCCATACAGTGTATGTACACATGAATCACGGATACCAGACACATATATAACATGTAACAAATAATAAATCAATGGCAAAAGGAAAATATAATGCAAACTAAATATTAAGCAATGCTAAGCATTGCACAACTCAGCTTAGTTGGGGTAAGCAATGTGTAGGCCAGCTAACTCAATCTGAGTATGCCCCTTTAAACAATGCCAACATTAGGTAAGCAGGTGTGCCCATAGCTTTGCCTTTTCAAAACCATCCAATCACAGGAAAGTGCAGGAAATCAGATGTATTTAAACCCAATAGGTGCCAATAATTCCCATAACTGGTTGCACATCCCTACTGTAGGCAGAATGTCTGGCGTTGGGGAAGGCACTCAATTTACAGCCCAGTGCTGGGGCACCTAGGAGTCCAGATTCATGGTATGGCTCCTGATAAAACACCATGAGGAGAGACTACTGCAGGGCTAGTACCAGGGATCTCAGTATAAAGTGGAAGCCTGGGACAGTCTTTCTCTCTTTGTGCCCCTTTTTTAACCACTTTCTTATCAACCCCTTTTTCTTTTCATTTAAAGAAATTAGCGTGGGGTAAGCGGGAGTAAGAACGTTTAAGCAGCAGTAAGCAGGTTTAAGTCTGTTTGCATGGCAGTAAGCAATGCCTACACTGGTTAAGCAATGTAGAAGCTAAGTGTAAGAAGATGTAACCGGAAGTTAGCAGTACTTACCTCCGTGCAAACAGGCACAAACCCACTTGCAACTGCTTAAAAGTGCCTTAATCACTCTGTATCCAACAGCCCATGTTCTGGCAGCAACAAAATAAATAGCCCCTGCAAGGCTCAAACCCAGGACCCTGCACAACACAGACAAAGTGATTTACTATTAAGCCATACTAGACATCAGTAAATCTGATGTATTCAAAAACATATCATCCAGTCCAGGGATGCAACAGTACAGAGAACGTATACCAACATCTAGATGTATATGTGCATAAATATATTAATATCTAAACAGATACAACATATCTATATATGTGTCTGTGTATATATATATATATATATATATATATATATATATATATATATATATATATGTGTGTGTGTGTGTATATATATATATATATATATGTGTGTGTGTGTATATATATATTACTAAAAATATATACATATATATTAATATATATGAACATATATACATGCAACTGCGTAGATCGACGCATATATGTGTCTACACCTATATGTCTACATATACACAGCAAGACACGAAAACGAAGCGCTTCAATTTTTTTTATTATTTTCACTTTAATATATTACACAAATAAATAAACATATAAATAATCATAAATTCAATAAATGTTAATAAAAATGTTGAAAAAATTAAAAAAACTAAAAATTTAAAAAAATATTTAAAAAATTTTTTAAATTTAATTTCAAATAAATTTAAATTTGTCTATTTTTTTAATAATATTTATTAATATTTTTTTATATAATTTATTATAATAATTTATAATTATTTTAATTAAAATTATATGAACAAATGGTGATGTAACTTCCTGTAAGAAGAGTTAAAAAAGTGATAATTAGAAAAGTTTGTTTCTGAGGAGGTTTTAAAAATATTAAAAGTGATTGAAAAAGTTAAAAACAAATCGTTGTCTGCATTTTTGATTGGTACTAGCACTCATTTTTTCTTGGTTTTCATATACACAGCAAGTTACATATGTGTACACAGATATATATCTATGTAGGTATATACGAACATAGTTATATATATGTAAGCACATATATATATCTATATAGGTATATATGGCCCTACATCTGTAGATAGCAATGGCAGATTAACAAAAATGCATATGTCCACAAGCACCATTAATGGGGATGAGAGGCCCCACACACTATACGTCTTGTACGAATAGGCATCCCACCCCACAGCTAAACACGTCCACCCTGCAATAAACTACCAAGTGTTGCAGATCCCATAACCAGGACCTGACACAACATGGGCACAATATGTTAACAGTACTACATTCCACCTGTATGATGTCAGACTGGTACTGGTAACATATTGTGCAGTACAGTCTGCTTCCCATAGAAAATGTAAAATGTTTAAGCCATCCACATCCCCAGGATACAGAAACACACAGAAACACAGACACAGATATGCAGATACTACTCTATACATACATACATATATATATATATATATATATATATATATATATATATATATATATATACACACACACATATATATATATATATATATATATATATATATATATGTATATATATATATATATATATACACACACACACACACACACACACACACATATATATATATATATATATATATATATATATATATATATATATATATATATATATATATATATATAAACACACACACATATACATACATACATACATATATATAGATATACATGTGACTACCCATACACACACAGATATATGTACAGTAAGATACATATGTAGAAGATGCACACAATAAGGAACAGCCACTATGCCTACAGTTTACACCTGAACAACTGGACTCTGTATGGGCCACCCATACAAATAGCAATCAATGCCTGCAACATATACCCACAGAGAGGTCATAGGAAAAAACAGCACACACAGGTTTGCAGAAATGGAAAACCTTTAATTGTGTACGGTTACAGATCTATACAGCATGTCATATAGCTGTTCAGACACTGACATCCAATTAAACAGAGTAATGCAACTGTGAAACAGTTATACTAATACAGTAGTCTGGAAAGGTTCACAATTGTTGCTGCCCAGGCCAAGCCCTACAAAGTGTATGATAGTGAGGACAGACTGGCTCACAGGATACCTAACAATCAACAGTATGTAATACAGGTGTATAGTTCAGCAGCCTCTATCTTCACGAAATCACTAGGTGGTAAAGATATGTGACCAAATGGGTTGTAACTGTTACATGACAAGGCATAACTGACACCATCACAAGCACACTGACAAACAGAACAGTCTGTATGGCAGGAGGCAGTAAGCTTGCATTTACCCAATTTATGTAAGTAATGTAAATATAGGTGAAGTATATGGTACTGTACATCCAGATACCTTAAGGCAGTTCACCCGTGATACCCCCACATTTTGTAACAGCCTAGGTCATTTATGGTGCTTCCCCCACTAGACTCAATAATACAGGGCCATATATCACTGTTACATATACTGGCCTCTGGAGTGTATAAGAACACACATGTGTTGTCTTGGTGATGCCCACACATATATGGCCCCAGCCCCACTGTATGTGTGGGGGATACAACAGCAGTGGACTGATGGCAACAATGATATACTCACAGCCCACTTCAGAACAACCCCCAACAGCATGTCATATTTGCAAAGTTTGGTATGTAGGTGGAGGACAGAGGCTGGAACACAGGAACATATGTGGAAAACTGTTGACATACACTAAGCAAGTTGCTGGTGTTACAGGATAGTCTGCAACATACCCTTAGTGAGGGAATTGAGGTTAAAAACAGAAATAGATGTAGCCGTGTAATGATAGCACTCAACACACACACTGCCAGTGAAATATCTGACACAGGACCTGGGTGGTGGACAGACAACACATGATAGGCACACCTCTGGCCACCAGGAGGATAGGCCCACAGTTGAGAGCTATGCAGACAGACTGCATTCCAAGGTAAACTAGTATGTACACACACACCCTGTAACACCAGTACTATACAAAGCATAACACAAGTCTACTCACACTCTGTCTGTAGTTCCTGAACCTCCTACAAATATCTAGCTGCCCTGGGTATGCCAGTTCTCCTGTAAGAGGTATTTCTACCTGCTGTCTGTAACACTGATGCCCACACACAGGAAGGATGTCCATCACACAGGAAATGTAATGGGACCACACCCACATGATTTAGGGGTTTAGAGTAGGTGGATGTCATGACAGTGGTAATTGGAAGTACTACACTTGTGTAATCATATATATATATAGCTATCTGGATAATAATATGTTCATATATTTCCACCATATGTCCTGGTCATGGAGTGTAGCCCTACCCCAACCTCTATAGTCCCACAGTCGTAGGTGCAAGGGGATGTCAGGTATGTATAGCAGGTATATTAGTAGACTATTGCTACTGTCATTGAGATTGTCTTCACAGACATGGTGTGTGTGTGAAGTCACATCTGCTTATAACATGTGTGCCATTGGCTACTGACAGACATCCTAAGGACATCATAGTAAAGTACTGATGCTAGCACATAATGCCCTTGCGGACTGCAGCAGAGATATTGGCCAATATATGTGGACATTCTGACACACTCTGTACAGTCCAGGGGTATACACATAACCCCTTAGTTATAAGCATGGGTACCATGGCTGACAATATGGATGTAGACAGCCATGTAAATGGGTATAACACATAACAACTGGAATGCATTTGCCACCATAGGTTATGCATTCACTCACCCCTGTTTGGCCTGACATAATAACGGCTGGTACTGGGGTGCCACGGCCACTTACTACCCACTAGATATTGACATACATCTGTACAGCATACCACTGCTCTGTCTGACATACATGACTGTTAAGGGAGGCCCGTCAGTAGTACATCTGGCAAGTATCTGCACATGACATCTCACTGGGTAAGTACACTAAGCTGCTAGGCATGTAATTATGCACTGTACAGGCTACAGGCAGACTGGATCACCACTGGCCTACATCTCCTATGGGGGAATGCACATGTACCTTCAGATATAGCAGGCTCTACAGGCATGTCACAGCGCAGGGTAAGATACACCTGTGTAAAAGTCCATACCCACAACCAATGTGAACACAGCCACAGCCACATATGTTAAGCTAGCATAATATTACAGTATATGGACTATCTGTTTGACACCATCCTCATATATTCCACTCACAGACTGACCATACATATACTGGGCTATTACACAGTTTGGTCTGATGGCTGTCTGTTGTATGGGGGACATGTGTGTGTATGGCTGTACAAACATGTACACCAATACAGTACCATACAGTGGAGCAGCATGCACCATCAGATAGGATGGGACCTAGAACAATGACATCTACCACAGTCTGTAGACAGGCTAAAGTACATATTAACAATACACATACTGTCGACATTCACCATAAGTACACAGACCGCAGTACTGTACAAACATCCACAGAATGTCCAGGTTATGTCATGAAATATAACCCCTACTGTACATAACATGTGTAGCAGTCTGATATCTCACTGGCTTGTTATCAGATATGATGACACTAATTATGGTGTACAGCACATATGCACCACTTCATGCATGACATATGTACAAAGGTTGACAGAGTTGTGGCTGGAAGCATATACACAGGGATAATAATCACATGTTGCTGTGATAACCTCATACATTTACTGTTCAAACAGGGTTTGTAACAACATATGTCCTTTGAAGGATAGGAAGCCAGTAACTATCATGGCTTTCACCATCTACAGACTGCAAGCCTCACACTACCTTCTGCAGTCCACAGATAGATGCTCCGTGGGTAACACATGAAACCAAAGGCACAACACACTGCCCAGTCTGCAGATGACCCTGCAGATGGGGATTCCTCATTAACATGGAACTGACATGGCAGGTATTGAGACATGTAGAACAGTCATATCCACAGACACACACACACACACACACACACACACACACACACACACACACACACACACACACACACACACACACACACACACACTGTTAAACCAACAGTACTCCAAATGCAGTATAGCAGCACTTACAGTCTGCAGTCAGGTTAGGCACATCAACCTCCTGTGTGTTGCCCTGTATCCACAGTGTATGTTGTTAGAGGTAAATCCCCAATCCATCTGAGATGCTGTTTGCCAAACAACAGTTCTAGTTCCTGCTCACAGTGAATGAAAGGGGCCAACACCAACATGATGTTCCTAGATATTGGAGTGTGTTTCCATGCAATTGGCTATGGGAGTGTTACCACAGCTGTTCCACATGCAATCATCTAGGGGAGGGCTGCAATTCATGCAGACACCATCAGCTGATCATGAGCATAACTTAAAATACACATGCTGCTGCCAAGCAAAGCATGTGTAGTTCTCCCCATCCACCAGAGATGGAGTGGGAGAGGCAGACAGAGGCAAAGACAAGTCAGGGAGAGGTGGGAGCCTAAAATCTAAGCATGTTTGTGTCACACACCTACCAGCACAGGGTATCAAACCCCTGATGACTATGTAGTGTAGTGCTATCACAGTTCATTGTGGATATTGGATGCGTCACATGGGTTACCTGTTGTGGAGCCCTCAGAACATATATGTGATGGTGGCTGACATCTGCAACAGGGATATGGTAACTATACGGTCAGTGACGTACACATGCCTGTCCGCATAAACAGGTGCCAGCATCAACACAGCCACACTCTCACAGGGAAGCACACACATTGACACACTTGGCAGGGCCAGGATTAAATCTCATTAGTAGTGGGATTGCCACAACACATCACTGTGCAAGTATCACATGCACCACACAGGTCATACAGGGGTTGTATGGGCAAAGGGTATGAGGAGGTGTCTGACATCAGACAGCATACCCACACAGGGTGCCAGTACTGACATGCATGGGTGCATGCCTGCAAGGGTGTGTGGTGGTCGACTGTGCCAGATGGCTGTACAAGGCTAAGCAATGGGTATACTTTGACATCAGGCACATGACAATGGTCTGCATTGTGGCTCATGCTGTAGTGTCTGCATTTACCCACACAGGTGGGTATTGTATCTCCCATCCAGTCACCTTGGTGACTATTGTGTATGGCCAATGCTGTGCATCGCTTGCCATGTATGTGTTCCTTAGTCCATGACATGGACGGTGTCTGTGATGTGCAAACTCCCACATGCATGTATAGTGACATGGGTACCTGGGGTGTCTGGCCCATGTTGCGAACACAGATTATCATCAGATGTGCCAGTCTTGCCCACCTTTGGCGGGAGATGGTAATCTGCAGCAGGTTTACCCTGCACCTACATCGATACCATGCTAACAGCATTCCCATGTGTCAATGGCATCTGTCCATACAGGGCATGTTTTTAGGTATGGTATGGTATGTCCTTTGTGGGTCGCATGTGATGGCACCACAGGTGTTGCAGGTGTCCATTGTGGAACATGGGGAAGGTGCACTGTCTGCATGTACATGCATATTGGACAGATGGACAGGGTGCCATTACACTGTAGCCCACAGCTTTCACCCCATACTTACTATCAGTAGCCAATATGCAGTGTACTACCCACATACTGGCTGTTGCCTAGACATGTGTGTTTGTATGAGACATGGGTTGAGAGTGTGCTCTGGTTAATACTGAAGTTGCTAACTGTGATTGCCTTGCCTTGATGTCACATGTATGGGTATGGTTTTGCACCCCAGCCTCTCAGCTATTTCACATCTGTTATTGCTGTACAGTCAATATTGTGATATATAGTAGGGTTACCATATAAGAAATATGCAAAACCCACTCTACAGGTGTCACACACATACACCTGTCATGTCTGAGAGTGACACACACACAAGACATCCACAACCGACATGTGTGGATATAGAACCCCTAACAGAGGTCCATCTCACACTACAGCATGGAGCTGTTATAGGACGTACCATGGGGATTACTGGAGAGCCCCTTCACCAAAGGTGTATTTCACAATGAATGACAGCAAAATTGCCAAATCAGGCCATTTGAAATGTATTGAGTATGACTAGCCTATAATGCATTGTTCTGTACACAGACATTGAAACACACACAAAACATCCAGAACTGCCATGGGTGGGGATGGAACCCTACCACAGTTCTAAATCACACTACAGCAGAACACAATTACAGGATGCACTATAGAGATTACTGGGCTACAACTTTCCCATATGTGTATTTCTAGGTGGGGACATCAGCAGCCTTGCCAAAGTTGAGTATATGAATTGTAAGTAGTGTGAGCACCTTAAAAAGCATGCATTGCTCTCTACACAAACAAGGTCAGAGAGACACACACAATTGCCAGGTCTGAGATTAGAGCACCTACCTAACTACTTTATCATACTACAGCAGTATGCAGTTATAGGACGTGCTATGGAGATTACTGGGCTACAACCTTCCTAGAGGTGTATTTCTAGGTGGGTGACATCAGCAGCCTTCCCAAAGTTGAGTATACGAATTGTAAGTACCCTAAAAAGCATTGTTCTCAACACAGACATGGACAGACAGACACACACACTTACTATGTCTGGGATTAGAACACCTACCTAACAACTTTATCATACTACAGCAGTGCAGAGTTACAGGGCACGCTATGGAGATTACTGGGCTGCATCCTTCCCAGAGGTGTATTTCTAGGTGGGTGACATCAGCAGCCTTGCCAAAGTTGAGGATATGAATTGTAAGTTGTGTGAGTACCCTAAAAAGCATTGCTCTCTACACAGATAAGGTCAGACAGACAGACACACACACTTGCTATGTCTGGGATTAGAACACCTACCTAACTATGTTATCACACTACAACAGTACACAGTTACAGGACATGCTATGGAGATTACTAGACTACAACCTTCCCAGAGGTGTATTTCTAGGTGGGTGACATCAGCAGCCTTGACAAAGTTAAGTATATGAATTGTAGGGAGTGTGAGTACCCTGAAAATCATTGTTCTCTATACAGTCAGACATGCACACAGACACAGACACACAGAGTTGCCAAGTCTGGGGTTAGAACTCCTACCTAACTAGTTTATTACACTACAGCAGTACACAGTTATTGGACGCGCCACAGAGATTACTGGGCTGCAGCTCTCCCAAATGTGTATTTCACACTGGATGACCTCAGCAGGCTTGTCATAGTAGGGCTATGTGGAGAGCAGTGTGTGTGCATGAGCCATAACCTATTCATCTACGGGTGGATACACCACATGCGCGCACACACTGGGTCATATTTCACAGGTACGTGTATACAACTGCTAGATGATTACTTCCTTGTACAGTCATGTTGCACAGCTGGCACGTGCACCACATAGTCTGTAATGCTGACAGATACTGGTGGCTAGTATCTGCAGTGATTGACATCTGACCCTCATGTGTTTGGGGCCCTTTGGCTGTGTGCTGGGTGGGGCAGGCCTGGATGGCTACTTGTCACAATCACCCTCTTCCACATATCTATGTACATCTACTTTTAGCTTATTATAGTCTGTTTTCCTGACATATATGTCTGGATTCCTATCCAATGTGTGTGCAAGGCATGAGTGGTGCATACTGGCGAGTGTCTGCACTAACAACTGCAACTGCCAGATATGTCTGGTCCACTGGTGTTTGCAGACATGGCCTTCATGTGTTTAAGTGTGTGAGCATGCCCAGTATGACCTTTCAGTATGTTGTTGACTGACATTGCCTTCATTTCTCTAAGTGTGTCAGCATGCCAGAATGGCCATCTGTATTGAATGTGTGGATCGTGTCCAGGTAGTTCATGCTGCAGTGCTAACCTTTATGTTGTACACTGACAGGTGGCATGCTGTCTCTGCAGGGTATCCATCGATCATTTGGCTTTGACTGTTACTACATTTCTGCATAGCATGGGGGGTCACATCTGGCTGTTTCTACATTTCTACACAGGAGTTGTGGGGCACACCTGACTGTTATTACATTACTATGTAGGATGGGGGGGCACACCTGATTATTTCTACATTTCTACACAGGATGGGGGGGGGGCACACCTGACTGCTATTACATTACTATGGGGGGCACACCTGACTATTTCTACATTTCTACACAGGATTGGGTGGGCACACCTGACTGTCATTACATTACTATGTAGGATGGGGGGCACACCTGACTATTTCTACATTTCTACACAGGATTGCGAGGGCACACCTGACTGCTATTACATTACTATGTAGGATGGGGTGGGGCACACCTGACTATTTCTACATTTCTACACAGGACTGGGTTGGCACACCTGACTGTTATTACATTACTAGGAAAAAAATATTTTGCACTTGTTGAAGGTTACCCAGTGGAAAAGTGAAGCAAACAAAGAAAAAAAAACTCTGGTATTCCACAACAGCAAAAATCCACCACGATAGACTCCTGTGTCAAACAGCAAGCACATTTAATGGAAAAAGTAAAAACAGCATTAAAAACAGCATTAAAAATCCATAGTAAAGTAAAAACAGCATTAGAATTCCTTAGTGAAGTAAAAACATTCAGGGGCCATAGCACGAGCTCTGTTTGTGTTTGTTTACACCTGTCCTGCTGGCTGGGACTGTTGTTGGGTATGTGAACCGACCTGACTGGCATGAGTGGGTCATATGGACACACATGTCGCTCAGCACATTTCCTGCAGTGGGTTTTGTCACCTTGTGTAGTATTGGCTACTATGATGACTTTAGTATGTATTACAGATGTCATGGTGCCACTATGGGCGTCTACTGTTTGCTGCCATAACATTCAGCCACCAAATTCCCTTGCATGCTCACATCCATACCATAGCTACAGGTAATGACACATTCTACTCCATTTGGCATTTGGTAGGTTGATTGACTTACCTTGAGGGTGTGCCAGGCTTGCAGATGGTGCTGGAGGCCTGCCTATGTCGAATGCACATAGTACACTCCCTATACATGGTTAAGCACAGGGAGTGTCATGTTTGGCATCCCTTTTACTGTATGTGCGATTCATAGAGAGGTGTCATTCCCTGGGTCCCTACTGTGTCAGTGCATGTGCTATGCATTGCCTCTTTGCCGCAGCCACGGCATACTGTGCATGCCTCCATCTGCCTATTGGGGCAGGCTCAGGTTGTTCCTCCTCCAGGTAACTCTGTGCATGTGCAGGCCTTGGCATTGGTGGGGGGCTGTGCGCCCCTACCCCACGCTGTTCCTGCTGCAGCTGTTTCCACAGGATCATATTGTGTAGCATAGCACATACCATAACAATTTGACTGGTGAATACTGCAAGGCTCCACCAGATGTGTCCAGACACCGGAACTATGACCTGAGCATCCCAAACACATGCTCTATTATATGTCTGGCCTGTGCGTGTGCCTCATTATGGCATTGTTGTTCAGGTGTGTGTGCATTTCTGATGGGTGTCATCAGTCACGACTCCAGTGTGTCGCAGCATCCCTCACTAGGTGACTGTAGGGGATATTCCCATTGGCAAATCTCTGGTACAGCTACATCAGATGCCATATGTGGGGATCGTCATAGCTTCCAGGGCAGCCAGCACACACATTCATCATAATGCCCTGGGCATCACATACAACCTGGCAGTTGGTGGAAGGGATGCCCCTGCAGTTGATGTAGGCCCTACCCTGCTCAGCAGGTGGTGCTTTGATGCATATGTGCGGGCAGTCTATAGCATCCACTACTCCAGGGTATTCTGCTATTTGGTGGAAGAGATGCATATTGCTGGTCAACACCTCATGGGTGTTGAGGAAATATACATGCTCACTGGCATGTGCTGACATGGCATCCAGGAACTGGTGGAATACTCTGGATGCTGAAGCCTGTAAGAGCCCCATGATATCCCCAGTATTGCTTTGGGAGGTACATGTGGCTAATATGCCTAGGCCTACACATACCTTGGTATCCACTGAGATGGGTTCCCCTCGGCCAGTTTGGTGTGTCAAGTGTGGCTGGCACAGCTCAATAATTTGTTGTAGGAGGTCTCTGTCCACCCT
Source organism: Protopterus annectens (assembly GCF_019279795.1). Lineage (NCBI taxonomy): Eukaryota > Metazoa > Chordata > Ceratodontiformes > Protopteridae > Protopterus > Protopterus annectens. The sequence goes on from NC_056735.1 coordinate 1,754,812,535, forward strand.
ATAGAGCTCCACTATCTCCAGCTCATGTAGCCCCTGGTAGGTTACCCTGGGTCTGTGCACTCTTCTCCATCTCCTCACTTTGGGTTGTTTGGCAGCATTCACATCCTCACTACCCTCAGCCTCTTGCACATATTGTTCTATGTTGCCTGCTGCAGCCCTTCTCATTTTGTAGGTTTGTTTGTCAAAATGTCCCCGCTTGTATACACAGGTGGTGTAGAGTGTGGGAAAAAACAGAGGGGTAGGTGTTTGCATAGTTTATAGTAGTGTTCTGGGCTGGGCTGGGCTGGTCTGCTGCCTATGTAATTGGCTGATTCTGATACATTTCACCTGCCAGCTAAGCTAGTTCTCCTGGATTACCTTCCTACTGCTGTTTTCCCTTCCCATTGCCTTCCTGTTTAAGCCCAGGGTTGCGCCGCACAAACAGAGTGCTCAAATGTGCACAGTGCTGCTATTTCCTGGTTTAACTTCTTTTTTCTTCATGTATAACCTGGTGCGCGGTGCACGCACACCCGCTTAGGCTTTGTAAAGAGTGCTAGGCAGGTTTAGCCATACCCCCTAGCTTAGCTGTGCTAAGCTAGGAGCAAACCCGAGCCACAGGGCTCCAATCTGCTTACAGTATGCCTGACACACACCCCCCCTGGTGTCACCTACCTCCTAGGCTTGCACCAAGCATTTCCTACTCTTACAGTGTTGGGACCGGACTCACATGATGGGGAAAACTGTGATTCACTATCCTTCCCCTCATTTGCATAGGATTGCCTGCTAATGCATAGTTACCTGTCTCACACTGAGCCTCCCCCCTTAGCAACCACTACTCACTGGCCAGGTTGTCTTCTGCCTGCCATTGACTTGATAGGCAGAATAATGATTTTAGTTAGAATGCTTATTTTAGGTTTATTTTATTATTTTCCCCCTGATCCCATTTGCACGCCGCTGCCCTATGCTTAAACGACCAAGATCGGTTAAAAAAAATTAAAGGTTTTTTTTTTTATTTTTTATTTTGTTTGCAATGCCAGTGGCCTTATATTTGGCCATTGGCATGCTTACTACTTGATATGCAGCCTTTATTCAGAGCTGTCATAGCTCCGTTTTGGATTTTACAGAAATGTACTCGGTTACTAACCGAGTACATTTCTGCAGATAGCACTAGTCTTGCACGACCTGTTGCAAGCTTCCTGGATTGCAAAATCAGCTCATTTGCATGGATTTCACCTGCAAATGGGGTGATTTGCATACCAGGGCTTATTCCATGCAAGATTAGTGCAGGGTCGTTCGTGCACACTCCTGCAGGCTGTTCCTGGATCGCACGGCAGACATATTGCCTGCTTGAACTCCTGCACCAATCTTGCACTCTGTGCAAGCTTTTGAGAATCTGGGGGGTGGTTTCCAAGCAATGGAATCACTACCTTCAGTTTCTGGCTTTAGTTCCTATCTTGCCTTCAGACGTATTAGCAATTGTGAGAGATTATTAATAGCTGTGAAGAATATCATCATCTCATGACTGATTCCTAGGGGCAGCAAATTTGAACTGCTGGATATCCAAGTCTCCCTAAACAAGATTTATTATCACTTCATAGCTAGTCCCCTTCTGAGTACAATACCTGTCTTGCATTCTTAATGAAATTGCCCATTTTACCAAACAGTTTTCTACTGGGGACTGCACCTATCCATCTATAAAGCGGCTTACCTATACTGCCAATAGCCAGCATGTTCCAACCTTCCTAGACATTACAAATGCTAATTTCCTTGTACAAATTGTTACCCATCTTACTAGGGACTTAAATGTCCTTGATCTTGACCTGACAAATATGTCCAACTTCTTGCACAGCTCCATATGTAGCATCTTCTGTCTTTACGTCAAACCATAAAAATAACTGATTTCTTCCTTTATAACTAATGGCACTTCCCTGCAAATGCCTCTGTGATTAGGGGGCTTCAAGTAAAAATATCTTCATTTATTTGATGACCTAAAACAATTCTGTTGTAATTCTTTTCTGACAGATTTCATTGCTAAATCCATTTACTATGGCTATAGCTTCTACCCTACATAAATAGTTGCATTGATAAGGCAGTCCCTATATTCACCAAATACAGTCAGAAATGAGAAAACACCCCCCCCCGCCATAGTAGGAAATCCATATTAATAAATTATATAACAATAGAAAGCAATTACGTAATGCTTAAAATTGGTCTCATTCTACCTATCTAAATAATACACTTAATCAAACTAGCAAAGATCTTCAAACTTTTAAAGGCCAAAAAACAAAACACAATTCAAAATTCGAGTACATGGAGCTAGTTATCAAACATAATTAATTAATTTTGAAAGATTTAATAAAAGAACGACTGAACTGGACAACAAGATTATGCAAGATGTGGTTCATGACAACAATATTTTTGACTACAACAGAATATTTAAATCTATTGAACAAGAAATGGTTTCAATTAATGCTGCTAGGAAGATGAAGAAAATAGAAAGGGATAGGGCTCAATATTGTTCAAACACAGCTTATCCCCACCCCCCCTTGGTCACAAACTTGGAATATGGAGAACCATAATTATAATGATGGCGCCTCTGGGAATAATGAGGAACATTTTTTAGATCAAGACAACTTTCCCCCACTGAGGAGATCAGAAAGACTGAGAGACAGAAACAACCAGGATGTGCAGAGTCAAAGGACTTTTCCTACAAATAGGGGTTGAGGGGGACAAATGTGTTATCAGAGGGGGGAGGGAGGGGGAGGGGGGATATCGGAAATGGAATTAAATTTGAATGAGCATATGTTGAATAACTGTATTTTAAAGAATACTAGAAATGACTTTAATGTATATAATTTTTCTTCATGTATTTTTGATGTTAATTATTGTGATTTATTTTCTAGTGGTTTATCATTTATCCCAGCCAAAAAATTTAACATTGCACAAACATTAATTGATATCAGACATTTTGTTAGGAAGTTGAATTTAAATGTCTTATTTACATCTGTTGAATATGTAAGTAACCCTTTGCACATTTCAAGCACATTCAACCCATCTCTGCACCCTGTGTTAGTGATGTTTGATAAAATGTGTGACATAGATGTTAGAAATATGCACAGAAATGCACACTCACCTAACTTAAGCAAACGTGAGATGGATGGTCTAAACAAACTTAGAACTAATAGAGATGTGTGGATTATAAAACCAGATAAAGATGGTGGAATTGTCATTATGGACCTAGATGATTATAACACAAGGATGAATAACATTCTTTTGAGTGATGCATATAGGAAAATCTCTATTAATGAGTTAAATGGCATTTATAACAAAGTAAAAAATGAATTAATGGACCTCTTTATTGAAGGCTCAATTTCTATAGATGAGTACAATTACCTGACAGTGCATCATCCAAAAACTCTTTGTATATTTGGATTACCAAAACAACACAAGAATATGGTTGATCCACCTATGCGCCCTATAGTGAATAGGCGTGGTTCTATCACTTATCCCATAGCAAAATACTTGGATATTAATTTGAAATGTTTTGTTAGTGAATAAAATATTATTTGTAAGGATTTATGGGATTTTTTAGAAAGGGTTAATAATTTAGAATACAGTGAGACAGGTGTATTCATCACCATTGATGTGAAGGATTTGTACACCTCAATACCCCATGATACTGATATTGAATGGGCATGTGACTATTTATTGGAAAAAGGAGTATCACAACCAAAAACTAATGTATACAAACAACTATTTGAACTTGTGTTGAAAAAATAACTGTATATTTTTTAATGGTGAATTCTTTATCCAAGTAGTTGGTGTTGCTATGGGTTCTCCATGTGGTGGTTTGTATTCTAATTTGGTGATGCTACAATGGGAAAAAAAGTTTGAATTAATTCAATTTATTATCAACATTGTAAAATGTATGTGAGATTTTTGGATGATATTTTTATATTTTGGGATGGACCAAGTGAGATGATTAATGAATTTATAACTCACATGAATAATTCAACAGCTTTTTTAAGGTTCACCCATAATATTGATCCCAATGAAATCTCTTAATTGGATGTTAAACTGACAAAAAATACAGTCTTAAGGAATTCTGAGTCATATATTTATAGGAAGGAAACATATTCAAACATTTTTTTTACATTTTGACAGTAGCCATCCCTTCAAACAAAAAAGAACAGTTGTTAAGAGGCAGTTTGTTAGAGCTGCTCGGATGGTGTCTTGTTCTGACTCTTTCTTGGATGAATGTAAATTGTTGAAAGATATGTTTCTTAAAAGAGAATATCCATTGGACTTAATCAACAACTTAATGTCGGAAGTAGTTAATAAGAGAGAGAAAGGGTTTTGTCATGCTATACTGAATTCGGAGATGGTGCACCCTGGCAATGAAGGGAATAGGCATATGGTTTTAAATTTCAATGTTGGTTCTGTTAATACAGACAGCAATGTTAATGTGAATGTTATGACACCTGTTGAACAAGTGCAAGCAAACGGAAAGTTTTGTTCAGCTTTTATCACTTCTTATAATCTTGACAGTAAAGAAACTTTTAGGATTTTGGATAAAAATTGGATAATTGTGACCTCAAGTAATGACATTAGACAATGTATAAGTGAGAAGCCTATTGTGGTATATAGAAAGGGACAAACCTTAAAGAACATCTTTGAAAGGAGTTACCAGATTCGGAATGGGAGTCATATGAAGAAGTGTGGGACATGCACTTATTGCCAATATATTAAAGAAGGGTCAAAATTTAGCATAAATGGTATAAAGGTCTCTT
>NC_056735.1:1754822303-1754939803 GCF_019279795.1 Protopterus annectens
GCTACCATGATTCCCACATCTGGCATCTGACGCAGCTGTACCAGACATATGCCAGTGGGGACATCCCACATGGTCACCTAGTGGGGGATACTGGATACACTCTGGCGACATGGCTGATGACACCCATCAGAAATGCACACACACCCGAACAAGTACTCCATAATGACGCACACGCACAAACACAAATCATAATAGAGCATGTGTTTGGGATGCTCAAGTCATGGTTCCGGTGCCTGGACACATCCGGTGGAGCCTTGTAGTACTCACCAACTACATGTACCCAAATTGTCCTTGTTTGTGCCATGCTACACAATATGATCCTGCGGAAACAGCTGCAGCAGGAACAGACGAGGCAGGGCCACACAGCTCCTCACCAGTGCCGAGGCCTGTACAGGTGCAGAGAGACTCGGAGGAGGAACAACCTGAGCCTGCCCCAGTAGGCAGAAGTAGGCGTGCCCAGTATGCCTTGGCCTTGACAAAAAGGCAATGCATAGGACATGTACTGACACAGTAGGGACCCAGGGAATAACACCTCTCTCCAACTTGCACATACAGTAAAAGGGATGCCAAACATGACACTACCTGTGCTCAACCATGTATAGGGAGTGTACTATGTGCATCCGACATAGACAGCCCTGCATCACCACCCTCAATACTGGGACACCCACAAGGTAATTGACTCACACATGCCAGTAGGGGGGGCACATACCCAACAACAGTCACAGCCAGCAGGATAGGTGTAGACAAACACAAACAAATGCTGTACTATGGCCTCTGAATGAGCCCCATGGGTAACCCCTACCCCAGTCCTATACAGACAGATTACAGCAGGCCAGCCAGTTGGATGTAAGTTGTGAAGGCTAGGAAGTCAGAAACTAATATGTAGGTAGTGAAAGCTACGATCTGTAGTACACTGGTATGCCTCTAGCCAGCACGATAGGTAAGACTACAGACTAAAATGGTGTACCTGACATACCATTGCAGTCCTAGCAACTGTGTAAAAGTGTAAGGTGTACCTCACCATCCTATGTACACTTATAGTAACAGTCAGGTGTGCCCCCCACCACTGTGTAGAAATGTAGAAACAGTTTGGTGTCCCATCCCCATTATGCAGAAATGTAGCAATAGTCAATGCCAAATGTCTGATGCATGCCCTGCAGACACAGCATGCTACCTGTCAGTGTACAACACAAAGGTCAGCACCACAGTACAAGCCACCTGGACTTGATCAACACATGCAATATAGATGGCCATACTGGGCATGCTCACACACTTAACACGAGAAGGCCATGTCAGCAAACAACAGTGGACCAGACATATTTGGCAGTTGCAGTTCTCAGTGCAGACACATGTCAGTATGCACCACTTCTGCCTTGTACACACAGTGGATTGGAATACAGACATATATGTAAGGACAACACACTATAATAAACCAAACTTAGACAGACATAGATGTGTTGAAGAGGGTGACTGTGACAAGGAGCCATCTGGGCCTGTCCCACCCAGCACACAGCCAAAGGGCCCCAAACACATGAGGTGCAGGTGTCACTCACTGCAGATACTAGCCACCAGTATCTGTCAGCATGACAGTGTGTTGCACGTGCCAGCTGTGCAACATGACTGTACAAGGAAGTTGTCACCTAGTAGCTATATACATGTACCTGTGGCATATGACTCTGTGTGTGCCCGCATGTGGCATGTCAACTCCTACATGAATGGGTTACGGCCCATGCACACACCACCCTCCCCATAGCAGTATCATGACAAGCCTACTGAGGTCATCCAATGTGAAATACACCTTTGGGGGAGCTGTAGCTCAGTAATCCCCATGGCGCGTCCCATAAATGTGTACTGCTGTACTGATAAACTAGTTAGGTAGTAGTCCTAACCTCAGACTTGGCAACTGTGTGAGTGTGTGTATGTGTGCGTGTCTTGGTCTCTGCCTGTGTAGAGAGAAATGCTTTCTAGGCTACTCACACTCAGTACAGTTCATATACACAACAGTGGCAAGGTTGCAGATGTCACGCACCTAGAAATACACCTCTGGAGAAATCATAGCCCAGTAATCTCCATAGCATGTCTTGTAACTGCGTACTGCTGTAGTGTGATAAAGTAGTTAGGTAGGTGTTCTTACCCAGACCATGCAAATGTGTGTGTGTGTTTGTGCCTGACTGTGTAGAGAGCAATGTTTTAGGCCAGTCACACCCCGTACAATACACATACTCAACTTTGGCAAGGCTGCTGATGTCACTCACCTAGAAATACACCTCTGGGGAAATCATAGCCCAGTAATCTCCAAAGCACGTCCTGTAGCTGCATACTGCTGTAGTGTGATAAAGTAGTCAGGTAGGTGTTCTAACCCCAGACCTGGCAACTGTGTGGTGTGTGTGTGTGTGTGTGTGTGTGTGTGTGTGTGTGTGTGTGTGTGTGTGTGTGTGTGTGTGCATCTGACTGGGTAGCAAACAATGCTTTTTAGGCCACTCACAACCCATGCAATGCACATACTCAATTTTGGCAAGGCTGCTGATGTCACTCACCTGGAAAAACAACTCTGGGAAAGTAGTAGCCCAGAAATCCCTGTAGCACGTCCTGTAACTGTGTACTACTGTAGTGTGATAAAGTAGGTAGGTGCTCTAACCCCAGACTTGACAACTGTGTGTAAATCTGTGTGTCTTTGTATCTCTGTCTGTCTGTCTGTGACTGAATAACAAACAATGCTTTTTAGGTTACTCACACTCCTTAGAATTCATATAATCAACTTTGGCAAGGCTGCTGATGTCACTCACCTAGAAATAAACCTGTGGGAAAGTCATAGCCCAGTAATCTCTGTAGGGCATCCTGTAACTGCGTACTGCTGTAGTGTGATTTAGAACTGTGGTAGGGTTCCATCTCTACCCATGGCAGTTCTGGATGTTTTGTGGGTGTTACAATGTCTGTGTATGGAGCAATGCATCATAGGCTACTCACTCGCAGTACATTTCAAATGCCCAACATTGCCAATCCTGCTGATGTCATTCATTGTGAAGTAAAACTTTGGGGAGAAAGTTCTTTAGTCATCCCTATGGTGTAGCCTATAACAGCTCTATGCTGTAGTGTGATATAGATCTCAGTCAGGGGTTCTATACCCACACATGTCAGTTGTGGATGTTTTGTGTGTGTCTCACTGTCTGTGTAGGGAGCAATGCATTTTTAGTCTAGTCACTTGCAGTACAGTTGAAATGCCCTACTTTGATAAACCTGCTGATGTCATTCAATGTGAAATACACCTTTTGGGAAGGATGTCACTAACAATCCCTTTGGTGCATCCCATAATAGCTCCATGTTGTAGTGTGATATAGACCTCAATCAGGTGTTCTATATCCACACATGTTAGTTGCAGATGCTTTGTGTGTGTCTCACTGTTTGTGTAGAGAGCAAAACATTTTAGGCTAGTCACTTGCAGTACAGTTGAAATGCCCTACTTTGGTAATCCTGCTGATGTCATTCACTGTGAAATACACCTTTGGGGAATTAGTACTCCAGTAATGTCCGTGGCACGTACTATAACTGTGTAGTGTAATAAAGTAGTTAGGTAGGGGTTCTACTCTCTGACATGACAGGTGTGTGTGTGTGTGTGTGTGTGTGTGTGTGTGTGTGTGTGTGTGTGTGTGTGTGTGTGTGTGTGTGTGTGTGTGTGCGTGTGTGTTTGTAACTTGTATCCTGTAGAGGTGAGTGTGGGCATTGTGGAGGGGATTTTGCCAATTTATTTTATGGTGGCCCTACTATATATCACAATGTCAACCATACAGGGATAACAGATGTAAACTAGCTGGGAGGCTGGGGAGCAAAGACATACCCATACATGTGACATCAAGGCCAGACAGTCCAAGTTAGCAACCCCGCTATTACCCAAAGCACACACTCAACCCATGTGTCATATGAACACACATGCCTAGGCAGCAGCCAATATGTGGGTAGTACACTGCATATTGGCCACTGATAGTAGCTATGCAGTGATAGCAGTGAGCTACAGAGGGCATGTCACCCTGCCCATCTGTCCAATATGCACGTACATGCAGACAGTGCAACTCTACCATGTTCTCCAATAGACACCTGCACCACCTGGGTGCCTTCACACATGACTCACAATGGATATACCATGCCTGACACCATGTCCTGTATGGACAGATGACATTGACATCAGGGAATGCTGTTGGCATGTCATCAATGTAGGTGAAGGGTAAACCTGCTGCCCAGTACCAGTCACAGGTGGGCAAGTCTGGCACATCTGATGATAATCTGTGTTCAGAACATGGGACAGACACCCCAGGTACAGTTCCACCTGTCACTGTACATGCATGTGGGAGATGTTCACATCTCAGACACCATCCATGTCATGGACTAAGGAAAACATACATGGCATGTGGTGTACAGCATTGGCCGCACACAATAGTCACCCAGGTGACTGGATGGGGGATGCAATACCACCTGTGTGGGCAAATGTAGTAACTACAGGCCTGAGCCACAATGCAGACAATTGTCATGTGGCCTGATGTCAAGGTATACACATCACCTACCCTTGTACAGCCTGTTGGCATAGTTGACCACCGCACACCCATGTAGACATGCACCCATGTATGTCAGAACTGGAACCCTGCATGCTTGTGTGTGTGTTTGTGTGTTTTGTGGTGCATATGTCCACATCCCCACCCACTACAACCCCCAGGGCATACTGAAGCATGCTGTCTGATGTCTGACATCTCCTCATACTCTTTGCCCATGCAGCCTCCTTAGGACCCATGTGGTGCATGTTATACCTGCACATTGATGTGTTGAGGCAATCCAACTAGTGATGAGTTGCTCTCCTGGCCCTGCCAAGTGTGTCAATGTGTGTGTGTCCCTGTGTGAGTGTGCCTGTATGGACACTGGCACCTGTTCATGAAGGCATATGTACGACACCTACTGTATATCTACTGTATCCCTGTTGCAGATGTCCTTCACCCTCATATATATGTTCTGAATGCTCCACATCAGGTGCCCCATGTGGTGCATCCGATAACTGCATCAAACTGTGTTAGCACTATATAGGTGTTGGGGGTTTGATACCCTGTGCTGGTAGGTGTGTGACACAAACATGCTTCAGTTTTACACTCCCACCCCTCCCTGACATGTATTTGCCTCTGCCTGCCTCCCCCACTCTTTCTCTATTGGATGTGGAGACCCACACCTGCCTTGCTTAGACAGCAGCATGTGTATTTTATGTGATGCTCATGATCAGCTGATGGCCTCTGCATGAATTGCAGCCCTCCCCTAACTTATTGCACGTGGAACAGCTATGGTAACAATCCCATAGCCAATTGCATGGAAACACATTCCAATACCTAGGAACATCATGGTGGTGTTGGGCCTTTTCAGTCTCTGTGAGCAGGAACTAGATCTGTTGTTTGGCAAACAGCATCTCAGATGGATTGGGGATTTGCTTCCAACAGCATACACTGTGGAAAGAGGGCAACAAGCAGGAGGGGAGTGTGCCTGACCTGACTAGACTGTAAGTGCTGCTATACTGTATTTGGAGTAATGTTGGTTTAACAGTGTTTGTCTGGATATGCTTGTCGTGCATGTAGTAATACCTGCCATGCCAGTTCCATATATATGATGAATCCCCATCTGCTGGGTCATCTGCAGACTGGGCAGTGTTGTGCCTATAATTTTAGGTGTTAGCCACAGTGCATCTCTGTGGAATGCAGACAGTAGTGTGAGGACTGCAGTCTGTAGATGGTGAAGGCCATGACAGTTACTGACTTCATATCCCTCATAGGACATATGTTGCAACAAACACCGTTACAATGGAAAATATACAAGGTTATCACAGCAACATGTCTATACTAACCCTGTGTATGTGCTGCCAGCCACACCACTGTCAACATTTGTACATATGACGTGCATGAAGTGGTGCATATGTGCTGTACACCATATATAGTGTCATCATATCTGATAACAAGCCAGTGATATATCAGATTGCTACACATGTCATGTACAGTAGGGGTTATATTTCATGACATAAGCTGGACATTCTGTGGATGTTTGTACAGTACTGAAGTCTGTGTAATGATGGTGAATGTCGGCAGTGTGTGTATTGTTAATATGTACTTTAGCCTGTGTACAGACTGTGGTAGATGTCATTGTCCTAGCTCCCCTTCTATCAAATGTTACATGCTGCCCCACTGTATGGTACTGTTTTGCCGTACATGTTTGTGGGGCCATACACACACATGTCCCATACCACAGACAGTCATCAGACCAAACTGTGTAGCAGTCCAGTATATGTAGGGACATTCTGTGAGTGGCACATATGAGGATGGTGTAGAACAGATAGTCCATATACTGTAATATTATGCTAGCCTACCATATGTGGCTGTGGCTGTGTTCAAATTGGCTGTGGTTATGCACTGTCACACAGGTGTATCTTACCCTGTGCTATGACATGGCTGTCGAGCCTGCTATATAAGCAGGTACATGTGCATTCTCCCATATGGGATGCAGGCCAGTGTTGAGCTAGTCTGCCTGTAGCCTGCACAGTGCATTGTTACATGCCTAGCAGCTTAGTGTACTTAACCATTGGGATGTCATGTGCAGATACTTGCCAGATGTACTGCTGCCGGGCCTCTCTTAAACATCATGTATGTCAGACAGAGCAGTGGGATGCTGTACAGATGAATGTCAATATCTAGTGGTTAGTATGTGTCCATGGCACCCTTGTACCAGCAGTCATTATGTGTCAGGCCAGACAAGAGTGTGTGAATCCAACACCTATGGTGCCAAATGTATACCAGTCATTATGTGTGATACCCATCTACATAGCTGTCTACATCCATATTGTCAGGCCTGGTACATGTGGTGCACTAAGGGAGTATGTGTATACCTCAAGGTGTGTCCGAAGTTCCATATATAGTTGCCAATATCTCTGCTGCACTTCACAGGGGCATTACATGCTAGCAGCGGTACTTTACAATGATTTCCATAGGATGTCTGTCAGTAGCTAATGGCACACATGTTATAAGCAGATTTCAGCATCCACACACACCATGTCTGTGAAGACAATCCCAATGACAGTAGCAACAGTCTAGCAATATACCTGCTATACATACCTGACATCCCCTTGCACTATGACATTGGGACTGTAGGGGCCAGGGTATAGCTACACTCCATGTCCAGGACATACTGTGGAAATATACGTACATATACCTATCCAGATAGCCATATATATAAAATGACGCATGTGTACTACATTCAATTACCACTGTCATGGCAACCACCCACTATGAATCCCTACAGCATGTGGCTGTGGTCCCTTCACATTTCCTGTGTTATGGACGTCTGTCCTGTGTGTGGGCATCAGTGATACAGGCAGCAGGTAGCAATATCTCTGACAGGAGAACATGCACACTCAGAGTGGACACATATTTGTAGGAGGTTCAGGATGTACAGACATACTGTCGGTAGAGTTGTGTAATGCTTTGCATAGTACTGGTGTTACAGGTTGTGTATGTGTACATACTAGGGTACCATGGAATGCAGTCTGTCTGCATAGGTCACTACTGTGGGCCTACCTCTTGCTGGGCAGAGGTATGCCTATCATGTGTTGTCTGTCCACCACACAAGCCCTGTGTCAGATATGACACTGGCAGTGTGTGTGTGTTGCATGCTACCGGTACATGGCTACATCCATGTCTATATCTAACCTCAATTCCCTGACTAAGGGTATGTTGCAGACTATCCTGTAATACAAGAACCTTGCTTAGTGTATGGCAACAGTGTTCCACATATATACCTGTGTTCCAGCCTCTGTCCCCCATCTACATACCAAGCTGTGCACATTTGTCATGCTGTTGGGGGTTGTCCTGTAGTGGGCTGTGAGTATACCACACTGCCATTGCTGCCATTAGTACACTGCTGTTGCATCCCCCACACATACACTGAGGCTGGGGCCATATATGTGTGGGTGTCACCTACACAACACATGTGCGCCCTTATGCACTGCAGAGGCCAGTGTATGTAACAGTGGTATATGGTCTTGTATTATTGAGTCCAGGTGGGGAGCACCATAAATGACCTAGGCTGTTACAAATGTGGGGGTATCAGGGGTGAGCTGCCACAAGGTATGTGGATGTACAGTATCGTATACTCCACCTATATTGCAATTACTTACATGACTTGGGGTACTGCAAGCCTACTGCCTCCTGCAATACAGACTGTTTTGTGCATTATGCCTTGTTATGTTCTGGGTACAACCCATTTGATCACAAAATGTCTTTACCTCCTATGGAGATTGTACAGAGTGTAGATAGAGGCTGCTGAACTACACACCTGCAGTACATACTGTTGATTGTGTGGTAACCTGTAGCCCAGTCCGTAGGCACTATTGTACATTTTGAAGGGCTTGGCTTGGACTGCAACAGTTGTGAACCTTTCCAGACTACTGTATAAGTGTAACTGCTTCACAGTTGAAGTACTCCATTTATATGGTTGTCAGTATTTGAACAGCTATATGATATGGCATATAGGACCATTATGGTACACTATTAAAGGAGTCCCATTTCTGCAAACCTGTGTGTGGTGTCTTTCCTATGACCTTTCTATGGGTATATGTTGCAGGCAATGATTGACATTAGTATGTTTAGCCCATACAGTGTCCAGTTGTTCAGGTGTTAACTGTAGGCATACTGGTGTTCCATATTGTGTGCACCTCCTACATACACATCTGCCTGTACATATATCTGCGTGTGTATGTGTAGTCACATGTATATATATATATATATATATATATATATATATATATATATATATATATATATATATATATATATATATATATAGATGTGTATATCTGTATCAGCATATATGTGTATGTGTATCTGTATCCTGGGGACATTGACGACTTCCACATATTACATGTCCTGTGGGAGGCAGACTGTACTTGGCAGTGTATTGCAGGGTGCAGGTGTTTGGCTGTGGGGGGGATGCCTATTCATACAAGATATATAGTGTGTGGGGCCTCTCAACCCCATGAATGGTGCATGTGGACATAGGTGTATTTGTTAATCTGCAAATGCTATCTACAGATGTATGGCCATATATACCTATATAGTATATTCATCTGCTAACAGATATATAGGTATATATGCATAGATAGCGATATATGTATATAGAGGTAGTAAAACAACATATATATTTGAATACATGTGTATCTATACATATATGGGTATGCTGTATCTGTTAAGGCTGCACTATAGTTACACACGCAGATATCTAGATGTTGGTATACATTCTCTGCACTATTGCATGACAGGACTGGTTGATATGTTTCTGAAACATTAACTCTCTGTGTACCTGTCATGGCTTAGTGGCACATCAGTTTGTCTAGGGTGTGTAGGGTCCTTGGTTTGAGCCTTGCCAGAGATGTTTAATCTGTTGCTGGCCAGAACATGGCCCATTGGATAGAGAGTGATTAAGGCACCATAAAGCAGTTGTAAGCAGGTTTGTGTGCTCTGCCCAGCAACAAAATAAACAGGTCATGCAAGGCTCATAACCAGGACTCTGCACATCATACACAAAGTGATTTACCACTAAGCCATAGCAGATATGCATAATCATGTTTCCACATACAGGGAATGTATTCCACCATGTAGATGTATTTGTGTGTATGTGTGTGTGTGCGTGTGTGTGTGTATGTATATATATATATATAGACATATCTATATACATATACGGGTGTACTTTTGAAGAATGAAAGTTCACTGCTTCGAACTTCAAAAGTACACCCACACTAACGCGAAAGTGCACTTTCATGAAAGTGCACATTCTCGAACCCGTTAGACTGAACGGGCTAGCAGTCACAGACCTTAGGGTTAGGGCACGGGACATGATAAGGGGATAGCCCTACTAGCTATCCCCTTTCCCTAACCCTTGCCCTAACCCTGTTCACCTGACCAGAAGACATTCCAAATCGGGTGGTCCATTGTGAAGTGAGAAGACGATTGGATTTTAGGGTATGGACTAGGTCGGATAGGCAAGGATAAAGGTAGGGCTATCCCCTTACCTTTACCTGTGCCCTAAACCTAAGGTCCGTGACTATCCCACGACAGTGGAAGACATTCCAAATCGGGCTATGTCCTCCACTGTGGTGCGATACTCACAGACCTTAGGGTTAGGGCACGGGTTAGGGTAAGGGGATAGTTAGTAGGGATATCGCCTTACCTTGACCCATGCCCTAACCCTAAGGTCAGTGACTATCACACCACAATGGAGGACATAGCCCATTTTTCAATGTCCTCCATTTTGGTGCAGTAGGTTCGGTCTAGTGAGCTTAAGCGAAAGTGCACTTTTGTTAAAGTGCACTTCCGCTTAAGTGGGGGTTTACTTTCCCATTTCAAAAAAGTGAATTTTCATTGTAGGAAAGTACAACCACATATACATATACATATACATATCTATATAAATATACATATATATATATATATATATATATATATATATATATATATATATATATATATATATATATATACTCATATAAGCAAATACATGCATATAAACATAGATACGCATACAGCCATCGATATATATGTATTTACCCACAAATCCACATATAGACAGCACTAGGACTGCATATATGTCAGCATTTATATGGCTCTCCTTTCAAAGGGAGAAATTCATGTGTCCGGAAGCTGGTAGGCCTAAAGTATGTTCTCAACATTGCACAATCCTGCAATACATGCATAGAATGTGCAATGTGCGAATGTCAGTATGCATTCGCTCATTGCAGATTAGGCAATTTGATTGCAGATGCCACTATAGTGGGGATGGGGAATAATTACCTATCCCTACTGTAGTGTACACTAGGGGTTCATATATCACAGTAGGGGGATTGTGGGGGGCTCAGCCCTCCCAGAGGGGGGCGCAGGGGGTAATGCCCCCCACCATTATGATATGTATTCCAACTTGCAGTTCGAGTGTCAGCGAAGGTACCTGTAGAACTGCAATTTTCTTAACTGTGGTGCAGTAAGAAATGACGGGTTAGTCTTTTCTGTTTACAGAAAGGGCCGTTTGAAGGAATGATTGTCCCCCTGTCAAAGGTGAACACATATATATCAATGTAGGCATATATGGACATACACCTGTAGATGGAACTGGGAATGTAACCACAACATATATATCCACATGCATCATTGATGGGTTTGAGAGACCCAAACAACATACATCTGGCATGGATAGGTATTCTCCCCCAGCCAAATATGTCTGACCTGCAATACAATACCAACCTTAGCAGATTCCATAAGCTGGACCCCAAATGACAAGGGCAGTACATGTTAACAGTACTCCATCCCACCTGTAGGATGTAAGGCTGGCATTACTAACATATCATGCAGTACAGTCAAGTGACATGTCATGCTTGGGGAAACCCCCTGGGCAGGTGCAGTAAGTAGCTGGGATCCCTCATACAATCCAATAGCCATACACCTGACAATGGTTTCACCAATCTTGGCAAGGACATCCACAAACCCATCACGTCAGCTGGAAACTACCACCTGGTAGCCTGATGACCATGGTCTGCAGGGACATGGAACATACCAACAATGAACTCATGGCCAATGTCACTGGTTATCTCAACACATGGGACCCTGCCAATGTTGGACTTGTCAAAGGCAGAGAATACAACCTGAACCTGGTATACCTCCTTAACCCAATCATGACAGGTGTAGATGAGGATTAGGAGGTGCACAATGCCTATGTAGATCATAGCAGGCTTTTGTACACCATCTTGCTTGTAAGAATGTGTGTAGTTGTTATGGGATCTACCTCCGTTCATAGGATATGTTTCCACCAGGACTGCTTGACATATGCCAACATACCACAGGCCCATCCCATGGGCATACAGTCCTTCACAGTCATAGATGTGTCAATGCCCTCCTCCACACTGTTGAGGTGTGCAGCACTACTGGGGTTGCTATAATTCACTGGGTGTGGCTGTTGTGGACAAGATTGCTATAATTGCAGTTACGGTTGCTTTTATCCCCCCACATAGCTGTCCGTAATACTGTACAGTGTATGTAATCAGGTTGTTTATTTTTGTCTACACCATTCACAGCAGTTGAGTGCCTCACACCCTCCTAAGGGTAGGGCTATGCCACCGGCATTGGCACACATATGTTGTTTAGGTGAGGATCACAGTAGAGTGGGGAGAGGGGCATACAGCCTGCTGTTAGCATGTTCAATGTCATCCACATTGCAGACTGCATATATAGCACTGTGTAGTTGTGCCTATCCTGTCTTGGTGAGATTACATGTACAACAGCTGTATTACCTGCATGGGGACATACCTCCATGTGTACAGTCCTCTACCTGTACTGCATCCTAACCAAAGGCACTGTGTGTTGTACCCAGCCATGGCATGTGTACCACCCACTACACTTACTGGTGTCCACTGTAAAAGGCCTGCTGACACCACTACACCCATCAGCCATGTGGCACATGGATAAACACAACACAATCTGAAAAGATACTGGTGACAACAATACAACATTGTTAATTAAAGCTATGATGAATCATGGCTGCACAGATACACCTTCCAAGATATTAGCATTTCACTTTACTGCTGACAACATGCTACACATCATTCCATTGCTACACTGTTGTACAGTCACCCTGTGCATCAGAACCATGTTTACCTGTCCCTGCATCTATGTTACGGATGTCAGACAGTGGCACAGGTATCATCATATGCACAGGGTGTGTTGTTGGTTTGCCAGAGGCCTAGGCTGAGCCATGCAATTGATAACATGTGTGTGTGTGAGGGGGCTGAGTATTGTTATGGGCCACTGGTGATGTCGTGTGTGCAGGTATGTGGTTGCCCTAGATTTGTTGTTTATGTGTGCGTGTCTGCATGCACACAGTTCCTCCATGTGGCTGCCCTCTACAGGGAATTGTGGGACAGCTGCAGACTGTACCTGGCAGGGTTTACAGTTCACCATCTCCAGCCATGGACACGGGACCTGTGCCTCGCAGGGGTGCTACAGGCAGTATCAGGTACAGAGCCCGAATGAGTCCTGTCCCTCAAGTTTGACAGACATCCACTGAATCTAGGTCCCTCCTGGGACTTGCCAGGGCCACATGCATGTGGTCTGCCCTGATGGGTTGTGGACAGCCCTCCCTACAGTGCTGGGGCTGGTACTGCCACTATGGGAGTGACTGTGACTGTTTGGACATCCATGGTGACCTCCAGCTGCTGGTGTTGCTGGCATACTTCCACGTGGTCATTGCAACCGTCCTTCCCTGTCCTGATGCATGGATATGACATTTTGGATGACATCCAGTGTCTTACCCCACCATCTATCCATGACCTTGGTGTAATTATGGATGGCACCTGCTAGGTCACAAATGCTGTCAGTTACAGAAGTGTGATGAGCCCTCTGCACCCTCAGACCCTGCCTGGTGTACCGTTCCATTCATGCCTGTGCCTCCATGACAGTATGGAACATGCGTGTGGTTGAAATAGATTTTGCACGTCTGCCAGGTGCATGATGACCAGCAGTGCTCCTATGCGCACCCCTGCACATCTGCCTATGTGATACCCCACCAGACATCTGGCTATGGCTGCTGTGTCCTGACACATAAGCCATAGATACCACACTGTCCTGGCCCATGCCAACCATAGGCTGTCCCTCAGCTAGGGCCAATGATGATGAGGTATGTAGAGACAATGTGACTGCATGCGTGGATGGTGTGGATATGTGTGGGTTGTCAATTGGTGGCCCAACTGCAGCCCCTGATGTAACTTCCTGTGCCTCAACACACCTATCTTCATGGTCACTGTCTGTATCAGTGACATCAGATTTCCTGTAGGGGGGACCCAGCCCCACCTCGCCACCTGTGAGGGGAAAAAAGGGAGCAGACTGTAAGACCTGTACAACACTGCTAAACAGTAAATACACACACACACACACACACACACACACACACACACACACACACACACACACATGTGCAGACATGGCCACACACACATACGCACATTCAGTCGACATGAATGGCAACCCATACACTACACCAGACAGCACCTACAGACAGCTCTTGCAGCCCCATAACATACACAATAGCAGGCGATGGTGGAGTACAGTATCACACACATACCTGTAATTACACACGTCAGCATGCAGGACATGTGGGGCTGAACAGCATGCAATGCAACTGTAGTCAATCCCCATTGCGTACATTATACATGGCTGTGATGCATGGCTTCTGTTTGTAGGTGATGGTAGTCCCTCTGGAACCCACTGCATCCATGTCCACAGCATTGCTGTGCATCTGTTCAGCACCCTGGCATGTACTGTGCACCATACCTCATGGGTGTACACACCATTGCAGGATGTATCTCTGTGTGTCAAGTGTGTTTCCACTGCTGCTCACAGCCTCTGTGTGTTCCTGGATCACATGTGGACACGTGTTTAGTGGCTGCTTGATGGTATTCACATAAGCCATCATCAGTGGTGCATGTGTGAGTGGTAGATTACCATTAGACCAACCACAAAGACATTGTACTGTACCTATGGTGAGTGTAGAGACCATTAGTGACCATGATTGGGCCCTGGCTGATGTTGCCTGTGGTACACATAGGTTCATAGGTGAGTACTGGTCTATTGGATCTGGGGCCTACATAAGCATAGCCACAGGAGTTCCCTGCCATGCAGCACCCACTAATGTTATTCCCCTGTGCCTCTGTCAGGTTGTGGCACATGCATGCTACCCAGGGTGTGTTCCCCATTCCCCATCCAATTGCCAAGTGTTTCTGTCAAGAGGGCCAATGAGTAGCATTGCCTGACATGTACGGGTAGTCCATTCCAGAAAGTGGTGATTCCCCAGGACAGGGGCCTATCCCTCCAGTATGGTCTGTGTAATGTTTTGATTAAGGTTTAGGATCCTGGAGCATGTGTTAGCAGAGGGAGTAAGATGTCGTTATATGCAGCATGGTCATCTGCTCTGTGTATGACATAGCTGTGTATGTTGGGCAAATGTCAGATGTGCTTGGGCAATGTGCACTGGAGTGTAGCCGCAGTTGTCTGAGATGGAGTGTGTATTGCATATGTATGAGGTTGGTAATCCCATTAGTGAGGTGTGTGCTGTGTCAGTGCACATGTACAGCATGCATTATGGGTAGGTGTGTTAGATGTGTACATGGAATACACCTTAGCTATGACATGCATAGGGAATTGCCAAGTGTAACCTTAAACCATACTCACTGGCATCTGGCCACTGCCTTGCTGGTATCCCAGAGGTACCTACATTGACATGAGATAGAGTTGATGTCAGTGGCCATAACTGTGGCATCGCTACAGGGTGGCTGCAATATTACAGTACAACAAAAGCTGAAGTCCACAATGCTACACTTTATGCATTAATGCTTATCAGTACTACACAGCAACATAACACACATCTCACACATGCATGGTCTACCTGTACAGATGCATACACTACAGTACTCTACTGATATGCCCTGGAACCTTACCTGCATGCTCAATGTGTGGTGTATGAGTAGCACCCACCTCCATGACTGTAGGTCTGGAGCTCTTGTGGGCAGGCAGGTGCTACCAGGGTGATGAGCAGCTCCTCCACTCTGGTGAGGGGGAGATGGATGTTATGTCCCCCCATTGCAAGATGGTCATCCTGCAAGGCAGTGGCATGACGTTGTACTTGCTGGAGCAGGTCACTACAATGGTGGCTGACCTGCTCATAAGTTTGGCTGGGCAACCCTATCTCATTCACCCTGCGGACCACATCAGTCCACATGGCTGTTCTCTCCTGCTGGTCCATGCTTATCCATGAGAAGAGCAGCTGATAGTTGTGGATAATGCTGGTGATGATGATCTCCTCTTCAGCGGCACTGTATGCAGGGTTTCTCGGGTGTGCCATACTCCCTGAAAGACATAATGATGGAAATATGTCTGAGCAAGTCATATGTCAAGTTTACCATAATACAATACACATATCAGTCTCCCACCACTATATCAGCTCCAACATAATGTTCACACTATGCTAGTGGTATGTGTCTGATATGTGTACCATTGGGCCATATATTGTATTATACAACACTTTCTGCTATGTGGTTATAGACATGCTCCCTGTGGGGACACTAGAGTTGCAGGGTTGTTACAGGGTATTTCACATGCATGCCATTGTCACTGCCACTATGTTTCCACATATGTATGTGGTAGGCTTGCTATGTGATTGCTACACATCTGCCATTCTGTAGTATTGGGGATATATATGCATGCTGTTGGACATGTTCTGGGATTGTGTGGACTATTACAGCCCACGTATGTTCCATGACAGTTACACACCAGTATGTGTAGGGGTCATTTGCCAGCAGGAACACCATTCTAACCTAATGTGCACATGTTACCAGTCCACATCACATGCGTAGCCCAGAATGGAACCTAATTATCTACTGTTCCATCTCTACCTTCATGTGGAACACCTTCAGGGGATGGTGTCCCTCCCATGGAACGCACACAGACATGTGTCTGTCACCCAGGTAGGTCATGGGTATTGGGCATAGGGAGGTCCACAGTGACATGGGGTATGTGCTACATTACCTGGAGGCATGCAGTACACATACACAAGGTTCGACATGCATGTCCCTCCTGCCCAGCGCACAACCCAGGCACCTTTATGTCCATGTAGATGCTGTCGAGATTGTCCAAGGGTGGGAACCATGTTCCCTTTGTTCCCATGTGGGGGCTCAATGGCCTCCACATTCCAAATGTAACTACCCATCCACAGTGTTTAACCACTGCATCTGTCATATACCAGCCCTGTATGCTGTCTTGTTTGTCACTCAACCAGACTTACATACCAATATGTGCCTAATACTCTTCACCAACATATATATATCTATATCCCACCATCCCATGCAATTGCAATGTGTTCCCAACATGGCTTACACACCTCACTCCACACTCCATCTTGCAGCCATGTACTTGTGTGTAGGTATGTTGTGTATTGATGTGTGATGTTCTCTCACACATGTCATGGCAGGGAAAATGTATTAACATGTGTGTGTATATATATATATATATATATATATATATATATATATATATATATATATATATATATATGTATATGTGTGTGTGTGTTGACATACACACACACACACATGCACACACACACAATATATCTGTCTGTATATATATATATATATATATATATATATATATATATATATATGTATATATACATATGTGCATATATGTGTTGATATCATTTTGTGTTGTTTATATACCTATATAAATGTATAACTGTCAGAGGTTCTGTACACATACACAGCTGTGAATATGTATCACACATATATGTATCTGTATGTGGGGTGCATAAAAACATCTGGACCACACTCATGTACCCTCTTTACTTCACAGCTGAACTGTTCAGCCTTGATGCAACACAGACAGGTGTTACACGTGAACACAGACTAACATTAGGGGAGTATATATGGTAACAAACTTTAGTTAAGCATATTATACTGCTATGGCAGTTGGGCATGCTATGCTACACTTTAACATGACTGTCCTGCAGGTTGTGTGGTCTCTCACCCATGTGTCTCTCATGGTGGTATTAATACCCCCACCAGCCGTTGGCCACAGTAATTTACAGAACACAGATATTATGGGTCACATTTTTACCATTCACTGCAGGTTTGCACATTTGACAGGTATGTCTCACTGCCCACAGGGACTGATACTACTGTCCAGTGCAGTCCTTTCACAGTATACATCCTATTATTCTATGCCATATACTACATACCAGTAAATGCATATCTGTTCCACATACCTGTTATGTTGTTTCTGCTATAACACAACCCTGAGCTTTGTGGACTTTCTTGAAGTTTTCTCTCTCTCTCGCTCTCTCTCTCTCTCAGTGTCTACAGTAAAGTGATTGAGCTGGTTTGAAAAGATTGCAGCATGCTTTTGTTGGTATTGCACATGATCAGGTGGTGGCCTCTGCAACAGTCAGTGTCCACCAGTTGCTAATTACATGCAGCCTGATGTGTAGTACTTCAGATAACCACTGTCATGGCAACCCTGTACTATAAATTGCTGCATTCTGTGGGATTTGTCCCTTCACCTTTACTGTATGGATGACATCCTTCCTGTGTGTGGACATCAGTGTTACAGACAGCAGGTAACAACACCTCTTAAAGAAGAACTTGCAAACACAGGCCAAATCCACATTTGGGTAAGGTTCCATACCTGCAGACAGCATGAGTAGTGTTGTATGTAATGTATATTGCTGTTCTTACAGGATTTCTGTGTACATGGTACTTTTTCATGTAATGTTGTCTGTCTGCATAGCTCTCAACTGTGGGCCTATCCATATGATACCAGGGGGATTAGCTGTTAGGTTTTGTCTGTGCACCACACAGGTATTGTCCCAAATATATCTGAGGCATTCTGAGTGCTATCAGTATATGGCTGCATCCATTTGTATTTCAGTGTAGTATCCCTGCATAAGGGTATGCTGCAACAAATCCTGTAACACCAGCAATTTCCAGGGTGTGCAATAATGCATATATGGCCCTATGTTCCTACCTCTGTCCTCCACATATATGCCAGTCTTTGTCCTGCTGTTATACAGGAAGGGTTGTTAGGTAATGGCCTATCATTATTTACCACTAGCATTACTGCTATCATCCCAGTCATGTCATGGACTCCCACACCAACTGTTGGGTCATGTCCATATATATGGGGGCAACAGCTGGAGAGCACATATGTGTCCTTGTACATTACTGAGGTGAGTGTGTGGTACACAGTGTTCCTTGCCCTTATACAGCCTTTTATGGGCGGGTGTTCTATGCCATTAACCTAGGCTATGGTACCTTTTCAGTGATATAACTGTTAAGAAGAGGGTCATTCAGTGTGATAGTGAGGTGTTAGGTTAAGCAATGTTATGTACAAGATACTGTGACATTAACACAAGTGCTACTTTTCCCCCTAGGGCTTGACTACAGGTGTAATTGGAGGCTGCTGAACTACATCTGTAATTGTTGATTGTTAGTATCCTGAAGGCAAATCCTGTTCCTACTGTTGTATTAATTGAAGACCTTGGTCTGGACAGCATAGTATGGTATATATATATACACATTGCTTGCATCTACTGTTTTCTGTGGGCCTTGCATTCATGACTGATTACATATTTCAAACCTGATGTGGTGTCAGTACTGGCATACATTATTGTATAGTACAGGAATAAAGGTTATCTATGTATGCATACCTGTGTGTCATGTCATGTCCTTTGAATTGTGGGTGGGTATATGTTTAATATCAGTAGTCTCATTTGTGGGAATGGTTGCCACACTACACATTTCACAGGTACCAGTTGAAGGGCTTATGGCTGAGGATATACTTTGCACCCAGTACTTCCACACTACTTCTACATATGTATGGCTACTGATACCTTTTGTGTGTGCATATGTGTATGTACCTATATATATCTCATAAGGCTATATCTATCTATCTATCTATCTATATATATATATATATATATATATATATATATATATATATATATATATATATATATATATATATATATATACACACACACACACACACACACACACACACACACACACACACACACACACACACATACATATGAGCATATGTATGTATCTATATACAATTGCTGTTATATGATTATTTGTGAGTCATATATCAATATATATATCTACATATATCTGTCTATCTGTCTACATTTACAGATATATATCTGTCCTTATGTCTATCATGTTCGGCTCATATTTTGGCCTGTTCCTCATTCACTTGCCAATTGAGATGGATGATCGCTGCAGTGAAGTCAGTAACTAGTGGCAACACTTTTGTGTTTCAGACTTCATCTCCTTCTACATATGTGTTCTAATACATATAACTTTGTAACTAGCAATATTTTAAGTGTAACAGCGCATTAGTTGACATATATCCCTATTTGTACCGACAGTGTGGCATACTTTGCCCAGACTTCTTGCATTAACAGGTTATGTGGTGTGATAATAATACATTTCCTGTACTGTTGACTGATTGTGCTGCAGGATATGTTTGTGAAAACTTCAGGTTATGCATATCTGCCATGGTTTAGTGGGAAATCACTTTGTGTATAGAGTGCAGGGTCCTGTGTTCGAGCCTTGGAGAGGCAGTTTATTTTGTTGCTGAGCAGAACAAGAGACATTGGCTACAGAGTGATTGAGGCACTCTTAAGCAGTTGTAAGCAAATTTGCATGGGTTTGCATGGAGCTAAGCAATGCCTACACAGGTTAAGCAATTCAGCAGCTAACTGAGTATAAGAAACTGTAACCAGACTTTAGCAGTGCTTACCTCTGTGCAAACCCGGGCAAACCCGCGAACAACTGTTTTAAAGTGCCATAATCACTCTGTATGCATCGGCCCTTGTTCTGCCTAGCAACAAAATAAACAACCTCTGCTAGGCTAGAGCCCATGATTATGCACACCATAGCCAGAGTGATGTACCTCTAAGCCATCTCAAATATACATAACCCTCCTGTATTCACAAACATAACATCCGGCCCAGTCATTCAACAATACAGAGAATGTATTCCAAAATGTAGATGTATGTGTATGTGAAAATATATTAATGTCTAAACAGATACAATATATATATATATATATATATATATATATATATATATATATATATATATATATATATATATATGTAAGCAGATATTTATATCTATATAGGTATATACAGACATACATCTGTAGATAAAGTGGGAACATAGCAGAAAAATATATGTCCGCATGCACCATTAATGAGGTTGACAGGCACAAAAAACATACGTCATGCACGAATAGGTATTATCCCCCTCACAGCCAAACATGTCTGCCCTGCAATACACTACCAACTGTTGCAGATCCCATAACCAGGACTTGACACAGCATGGGCACAAGATGTTAACAGTACTCCATCCCACCTGTATGATGTCAGGCTGGTATCAGTAACATATCATGCAGTACAGTCAGGCTCATAATGACTCCCATTTTGCAGTCATCTGTTACCTTTGCTAGTCAGAGTCCCGTACTGTTGGCCTGTACTTCAGAGATGTAGATGCCAAACAACAGTGGTCCCAGGACTGAACCCTGAGGTGCTCCACTTGTCACAGGTCTGGGGATGGATTTGGAGCCAGCTACACCTACAGTTTGGGTTCTGTCAGTAAATCATGTGGCAAACCATCGCGTGGCATAGGGATTTATGGCCGGATTAGTATGGTAATCTATGTTTCCAGACTGGGGTATGGTGTGGAAGTGCCTGTAGAGCCTGCTATCTATGCAGGTACATGTGTATTCCCACATAGGAGATGTAGCCCAGTGTTGAGGCAGTGTGCCTGTAGCCTGCACTGTGCTTTGTTACATGCCTAGCAACTTACTGTACTTATCCAGTGAGATGTCATGTCCAGATACTTCCCAGATGTACTGCTGTCTGGCCACCATAACAGTCATGTATGTCAGACAACGCAGTGGGATGCTGTTCAGATGTATGTCAGTAACTAGTGAATAGTATGTGGCCATGGTACCTCTGTACCAGTGGTTATTAAGTGTCAGGACAGCCAGGGGTGTATGAATGCATAACCTATGGGGGCAAATGTATACCAGTATATACATGTTTTACCCATCTACATGGCTGTTAACATTCACATTGACAGGCCTGGTCCACATGTCTTGCATGAAAGGGTTCTGTGTATACCCCTGGACTGACCTGAGTGTGTCAGACTGTCCACATATATTGGCCATATCGCAGCAGTAGTCCACAGGGGCGTTACTGTGCTAGCAGTAGTACTGTACTATGATGACCTTAGGATGTCTGTAAGTAGCCAATGGCACACATGTTAACAGCAGATGTGGCCTCCCACACACTATTTCTGTGAAGACATTCCCAATTACAGTAGCAATAGTCTACAAATATACCTGCACTACATACGTGACATCCCCTTGCACTGAGAGGTTGGGACTGTTGGGGCTGAGGTAGGGCTCCACTCCATGTGCAGGACATATGGTGAACATATATGTATATATAAGTATACATATATCCATATAGATATGTACACATATACATATCTTGCTTACTGTATGACAACAGTTTTACACACATGTGCCTGTGTCCCAGCCTCTGTCCTCCACCTACATACCGGTGCACATATGACATGCTGTCAGGGGTTGTATGTAGTGGGTTGTGTGTATGTCATGCTGTCATTCCTGCCATCATGCCACTACTGTTGTGTCCCTCAGACATACTGAGGGGTTGGGGCCATATATGTGTGGGTTTCACCTACACAATACATGTGTGCACTAATGCACTCCAGAGGCCAGTGTATGTAACAGTGGTATATGGCCCAGTATTAATGAGTGTAGGGGGGGGTGCACCATGACTAATCTAGGCTGTTACAACATGTGTGGGTATCTGGGATAAGCTGCCTTAAGGTATCTGGGTGTACTTTACCATGTGATCCACCTTGGGTAAATGCAGGCCTAGTGCCTCCTGCCGTACGGGATGTTCTGTTTGCCAGTGTGACTGTGATGGTGTCAGGTATGCCTTGTTATGTAACAGATACATCCCGTTGTGTCAACTGGGGTCTGTACTCCCTAGGGATTGTGTACAGAGTGTAGATAGAGGCTGCTGACCTATACATCTGCATTACGTACTGTTGATTGTCTGGTATGCTGTGGCCCAATCTGTCATTACTTATGTACTACTTGAAGGCCTTGGCCTGGACAGCAACATATGTCAACCATTCCAGACTACTGTCTTAGTATAACTGTTTCACAGTTGCATTACACTGTTCATATGGATGTCAGTGTATAAACAGCTATATGACTTGGCATATACAACTGTCATAGTACACAAATAAAGCTTTCACATTCATTTATGCACACCTGTGTGTGGTGTTATACCCTTTGATATCTCTGTGGGTATATGCTGCAGGCTATGAATATCATTTATATGGGTGGCTCATACAGTTTCCATTTGTTAAGGTGGTGACTGTAGGAATACTGGCTGCTCCATATTGTGTGCACGTACTACATATGTATATTACTGTAAAGATCTCTGTGTGTGTATGTGTAGTTACATATATATATATATATATATAGCTATATATATATATATATATATATATATATATATATATATATATATATATATATATATATATATATATATATATATATATATATATATATATATATATATATATATATATATATATATGTAGATATATATATATATATATATATATATATATGTATATATATGTATATATATATATATATATATATATATATATATATATATGTATATATACATATATACACCTGTATCAACATATATGTGTCTGTGTATATGTATCCTAGGGATGGCCATGTCGTGTCTGGTCCTGGTTATGGGATCTGCAACACTTGGTACTGTATTACAGGGGGGTCACGCTTGGCTGGGGGGTATACCTATTCGTAGCGGGTCTATATTAGATCAGTGAATGCTTAAAAAAGTGAATGCTGATTGATCGAACTTTTGTGAGCGAATGTTTAAAATGTCAAAGCAACAGAAACCTGAATTTTTTCCTAGGGAAAGAATTCGGTTGTCAGTTTCTGTTGCTTTGGTATTTTCAGTGCTGTGGTGGATAGTTATGGGTCAGATTCAAGTAAGTGTGCGATTGTGTGGATATGAGTGTTAGGGCAGGTTAGGTGAGTTAGGGTTAGGGTGCGGGTTAGGTATGTTTGCAATTGTGTGGACATGAGGGTTAGGGCGGGTTACGTGAGTTAGGGTGAGGGAGCGGGTGAGGTGAGTGTGCGATAGTGACAGACAAGGTTAGGGTTTGGGTTAAGGTAAGTGGATAATTAGTCGTGTGTGTATAGTTTAGTGTATGGTTAGGTGTCAGATTTTAGGTGTATGTGTGTGGATTGCTGTTTGTTTGGTGTGCTTGTGTTGTGTGCATGTGTTTTGGATCAGCGATTTTTTTCTCTAGGAAAAAATATCGCTGATCTGACAGTTCAAGATTGTAAGCTTTCACTTACATAAGTTTGATCAATCAGCGTTCACTTTTTTAAGCATTCGCTGATCTAATATAGACCCTTCATACCAGATGTATACTGTGTGGGGCCTCTCAACCCTATTAACATTGCATAAGGACATATATGTTCTGTTATTTCCCTATTATCTACATATGTATGTCCGTATATACCTATGTATGTGTGTATATATATATATATATATATATATATATATATATATATATATATATATATATATATTTATATATATATATATATATATATATATATATATATATATATATCTATATATATATATATATATATATATATATATATATATATATATATATATATATATATATATAAAACCTGCCGTATATGTTTAGACATGTAGATGTGGACATTTATATATCTATAGATGTAGGCATTTGCATGTGTATATGTTTATAAATATTTATATATATATATATATATATATATATATATATATATATATATATATATATACATATATGTATATGTTGTACCTGTTTAGACATTATTATATTCACTCACACACATACATCTACATGTTGGAATACATTCTCTGTACTGTTGAATCACTGGGCTGGATGATATGTTTGTGAATACATCAAGGATTTGTATATCTGAGATGACTTAGTGGGAAAGCACTTTGGCTGTGGTGTATAGGGTCCTGGGTTTGATACTAGCAGAGGCTGCTTATTTTGTTGCTGGGCAGAACATGGGATGTTGGCTACAGAGTGATTAAGGCACTTTTAAGCAGTTGTAAGTGGGTTTGCGTGAGTTTTCACGATGGTAAGCACTGCCAACCTTTGCTTATGTTTTCTTACAGTCAGTTAGCTTCAGATTTCCCATCCTGTGTAGGCATAGCTTACCCCCACACAAACCCACGCTAACCCGCTTACCGCTGCTTAAAAGTGCTTACTGACGCTTATCCCAGCGCTAATTCCTTTAAAAGAAAAGAAAAAGGGGTTGATAGGAAAGTGGTGAAAAACAGGGCACAAAGAGGGAAAGACAGTATTGAAAATAGCTAGGCATGTGCAGGAAGGGTATAGGAAAGGTCCATAGCTGCCCATTTCTTCTACAGCAACAGCTGTGCATATACACTATATTTGCAGGTACATTTGGACCCTCAAACCCCTGGGAGAGGGGTGAGGACAACATATATTCATTGTGATGCCAATTAGACCAGATTACATGTGTCCAGTGGATACGTGCGAAATGGTCAGCTATGTATGGGGCGAGATTTTTTTGTTGGAACAGATTGCATTTCTTTTTCTTTTTTTCAGGTGAGAGTGGGATGCTGGGGATGGGTAGTAGGTATATTTGGGGAGGAAGGTTAGGTAGGTTAACAGACAAGACACACAGGACACATACAGGGCCAGTATATGAGACATGTGGGGGGTAAAAAGGGGTGTTTGGAAGTTGTAAGCCCATGAGCCCCCAACTGAAAACAGTGGCGCTGAGGTCCCCACCCATGGGAAATCACCACTGCACCTTTATGGCCTGAAGGTGGCTGTGTAGGAGGGGCAGGATCACCATCTAATAGTGCCACTCGGCCCTCAAGCTGGCGTACCCTCTCTCGATACTCCAGATTGAGCTCCTTACGCACCACGGCCTGGACCTGTTGATGGATGACAGGTTCCCCTCCTTGCCTGCTCTGAGGGAGGTGAGCCCCATCCCCTGCAGCATTTCCACCCGAAGGTGGTGCAGGGCCCAAGGAGGAAGAGGTCCCAGGCTGGGCCCCAGATGTGCTAAGGTGGGACAGGTGGGTCTGCTTGGACCGGCCTTCCCAAACGAGCTGTGTTGTCATAGGTTTATGACAGATATGGGTTAGTAACAGTCAACAGCATTCAGGATTAGTTATAACAGCATTCATAGGTATTCCTATTAACCGGATACACCAGAATTAACACAGATGCAGAACAAGCAGATCACATGCATATATGGAGCAACAGTGGCCATTACAGGAGCATGCAGGTTTCATTGATGGCAACAGGCCACCAATATAGGTGTATTTTCACATGGCACATGTATAGAAACAAATGTGAATATTCATAAACCATTAGGACATATGTCCCAACAAAAGGTTGGAGTGTACACATACCAGTTGAGGAGTGTCATTGGGTTATTATGAACATATGGTAGGGGTGAGACAGAGAGTTCAATTAACAACTAATATATCCTTGTAGTTTTCATAACACTCTTAGTCACTGCAGTGGTCTTTCCCTTACATGTATTATTACACTACACAATGGCCTTATATTGTACACTGGTATGTTTATATGTTATTATATATGTGCCCTGTGTCTTACATACAGGCATGACAAGCTGCAGGTGTTAATGCAACATATGTTGAGAATTGCTGTCATACACTTTGGGTGAGGTGCTAGAATGACAGGTTTGTTTCCATATATAATCTCTGACTATGTACACATTTGAATATCAGTTATACGTGATTGACAGCTGCCTACAATTCTTGGAACATCACACTGGATTTTCAGGGGAACAGGGTACCAAGCTGGTGATAAGGGCCATTTATCTGGACATGCTGGACAGATTGGAACAGTTGTGGGGTATGAATATACATACAACTTTCAATTTGAACATTCTAGCAAATTCTTTACAGTTGGGTGTAACTATGAATACAGCTTTCTATCTTAACATTGTATCAAAATCTGTACAGTTGTGGGGTATGATTATGCATACAACTTAACTCCCAGGATTCAAACCCCTGCTGTGTGTGACAAAATATTATAGCTAACATCACAGTACACTGTGCTATCAGGGAATTGATGTACAGTTTTCGACTGTTTTCTATCTAAGTCTCCCTAACTTGTACAATATAACTGACCTCTTGGCACTTCCAACATTGTTATGCAGGACTTCATGCCCATTTTATCTGCAAACCACGGTGTGGGTGACACAGCTTAAGATACAACAGTACTATTTATAGTATGGAACAGATCGCCAACATATGAGAGAAGAGTAAACAGAAGCACTCCAGGTGTTATACCTATATTCACAGACTATTACACATTTATTTCTACTGGTACAACATTTTCTAAGGCTCTTATATTTATTTGTTATGACAGTACATGCAGACTGATTACTTACCTGCTTCGCAATGCAGCCTTTGCAGCCTAGCATCATGGACTTGCTGGTTGGCAGCCCGCTCATCTGCAGCTGTTAGAGAAATGCAGTGATATTTAGCCATACCTATCCATAGTATACACAAGCTAGGCAATTTTTTACTACTTAGTAGAATGAGTACTTACTCAGTCCTGGGGAACTTGGCATCTGCCAAGACTCCTGGATCCACTGTTCCAGTACACCCCCCCTCCACCACTTCAGGTCAGCATGGTAGTGCCTGACCTGCTCACCAGTCTGGGGGATACCTGTGGCACTGGTGAGGTCATGGGCGAGACTGTCCCGGGCCTCCGTTTTATACTGCGAACCCTGGTACTGACCCTGCAGTAGTCTCTGATCATGGTGTTTTACCAGGAGCCATACCATGAATTTTGACTCCTGGATGTCCCAGCGCTGCACTCTAAATCAAGTGCCTTCACCCACACCAGCCATTCTGCTTGCAGTAGGAAGCTACAACCAGTTATGAGAAGTATTCCCACCTGTGGGGTTTAAATACAGCCATTTTACCGCACTTTCCCATGATTAGGCAGTTTTGAAAAGGCTAAGCTATGGGCACAGCTGCTTACATAAAGTTGGCACTGCTTAAAGAGGCATACCACTAGGCAGATTGAATTGGCTCCGCTACACATTGATTACACTTCTTAACTTGTGCTGTGCTGTGGTTAGCATTACTTAATAGTTAATTAGCACTATATTTGCCATTTGGCAATGATTTATTCTTCATTACAGGTTATATATGTGTCTGGTATCCTTGATTCATGTGTACATACACTGTATGGGGACCTGGGGAATTATACATTTTATTACAATCACACCTCAGATCTTTGCTTGCTGCAGTACTACAGTTCACATATTTATGTTCTGTGACATGTTATCCAACATCACACTGTACATAGATTCAGTTCACATGTTTGGTTTGACTTTCCTGTGGTGAGGATTCGTTTGTTGATACCTCATTCCAATATATTCCTATGATGGCCCGGTGGTTAACTGCTATGACTGTAGTGTGCAAGTTCCTGAGTTTGAGCCTTGCAGATGCAGTTTATTTTTTGCTAGGCAAAACAAGGGTCATTGGATACAGTGTGATTAAGGTACTTTTGAGCAGTTGTAAGTGGGTTTGCATGGGGTAATCACTGCCTACACAGGTTAAGCAATTTAGAGGCTTCCTGGGTGTAGGACGCTGTAACCAGAAATTAGCAGTGCTTACCTTCGTGCAAACCCACACACACAGCCTTATAATCACTTACTGGTGCTGACATATGCTTACTACTGCTTCTTGCTGCTTAACCTGACTACTGCTTTATGCATAATGATACGGACACCTCACATGTGCATTTCCTGCAGTACTCTAGGTCATATATGTATATATATATATATATATATATATATATATATATATATATATATATATATATACATATATATATATATATATATATATATATATATATATATATATAAATATATGTTCCTTCGTGTCAGCTGTACTCCATTTCATATATATATGTTATTCCATGGGTTATACAACATACATATTACTCATACCGTGCTTTGCCATGGGAAATGGTACGTCTCAGTTAACTTCCTGTACCCCTCTCCTTTCTTGCTTACATTCATGGGGTGGTCCCATTAGAACAGGTCCATCAAACACCAGCATACCTCAGCCCATAATGTCTTACCCATCATTCCCTCCACCACCTCCCTTCCTCCTCCACATCAATCATCCTTCCTACAGGTTCCATCCGAATCTCAACACACCACTACACATTGCCCACTCTCCACTTCTCAGGACCCATCATGTACGTTGTCTCACCCCATGGATCTTCAGGGTTCCCACACATTCAGTCCGCAAACATGCATATCCTTCTTTGCTTACTTGTAAGGCATGGTATGTTACCCCGAGGACTCTTTTAGCAGAAATTTTGGGGTTGCCCCACTAGGGACGAACATGCATTTGTTTAAGATTAGACTTTGCTGGTTGACACTGTTTCTCCCACTTGTAGTATCCTGCCAGTAGTCTGGGTAGCAGTGCTGTGCAATGCTTAGCAGTGCTTAATATTCAATTTGCACGTTATTTTCTTTTGGCATTGATGTCTTCTTCATTACATGTTATATATGTGTCTTGTATCCTTCATATATGTGTACGTATGCTGTATGAGGTCCTGGGAACTTCAACACTTTATTGCAATCACACCTCACATCAGGCCTTACTACAGTACTCCAGTTCACATATTTATGTTATGTAGCAGGTTATACCACTTCACACTGTACATGGATTCAGTTCATAATTTTGGTTTGATTTTCCTGTGGTGAGAATTGGTTTGCTGATGCCTCATGCACTTCTATTTCTATTTTGGCTTAGTGGTTAACTACTGTGACTATAGTGTACAGGGTCCTGAGTTTGAGCCTTGCAGAAGCAGTTTATTTTCTTGCTGGGCAGAACATGGGCCATTGTATCCAAAGTGATTAAGGCACTTTAAAGCAGTTGTGAGTGGGTTTGCGCGGGTCTGCGCGAAGGTAAGCACTGCTAACCTCTGGTTACAATTTCTTACACTCAGCTTCTATGTTGCTTAATCTGTGTAGGCAATGCTTACCCCTGTGCAAACACACTTAAACACGCTTACTACTGCTTATTTTTGCTTAACCCTGCTTCCTAGTGCCTTATTTATTATGACATTGACACTTCACATTTGCATTTAATGCAGTACTCCAGTTCACATTTAAATGTTATTATGTAGGTTATACAACAAAAAGGTGTAATAATATGTTCATATACAGATTTCACATGGAAAATGATATGTGCTGCAGTGGGACTCAAAGGGGAATGCCTGTTCATTAGGCTGATGCTTTTACCACTACACTATTGCTGTGCTGCTTAATTTGCATATATATTCCTTATCCTCTTCAGCCTTTTCAGCTGCTTTAACCGTAGCTAAGTGATGGGCAAACCCACGCTCCTAGGGTTAGCTGTACTCGGGGTTTTAGAAAAAATAAATAATAGGGTTTCTTTGTTTTATTTGACTGTACTGTTGCTGTTGAATACATGGGGACTGTTGGTGGGGATATACAGACACTTGTGAGCAGTCTCGCTCGTTTATTTACCCATTCTTGTGTTCTACTTTGCAGGGGGTGTGTTTATTCTGAGAGCTCTGGTCTAAGACACACCCCCTGCACTCATCCACGCTCCGTGTAGCATTAGGAGTTCAGGCAGCGCGCCTTCATTAATATGCATGGCGTGCTGCCATCCTCCTCTTAAACTGCCACTTCTGTGCAGGACTAGATTAGTCCTGCATGAAAGTTTAGTAAAGCTGGGGGATATTGCAAGTATTTTTGCAGGGGGGCAAGATTCCTTGTACCCAACCAAAAAGACTACACCACCGACTTGTGATAAAACAGAACCAGAACCAGAAATCACACTGGCCATGAAATCTAACAGCAGGAAGAAAACACCAACATGGAAGTAGCGTAACCAAAACTTTAATCAGCACTTTCATCTGAAAACACACTTAAACTGACTTCATCAGAATAACAGTACTACCAGCCAACTAAGATTATATACTGAAATAAACCAATCAGAAAACATCTTCTATTAATCAATTAACACTTAATAACACATTTGATCCAATAAAAGATATATAATAATAAAAATATATGGATACATAAATATTTAACCACATATTTAAAAATATATTAACAACCTAAGCAAAGTAAGGATAAAAGTTTAGTTTGTAATTTAGACATGATGTTGGACAGTTATAATATTCGTTCAGTCATACAGAATAATTGGAAAATTTTGGAAGGCAATGAAGATTTAATTAAGGCTATAGGAAACGTACCCGAGTTTGTAGATACTAACAGGGTTAGTATGAAAACATTACTATTTAACAATGGTACTAAGATTTTGGATAACGTTATTGGCAGTAAAAGTAAAGGGATATTCAGATGTGGTGACTGTAATGTATGTCGTTATATGCTGGAAGGACCTGTTATAGTTTTAGAATCTGTGGCTTACACCATAGAAGTACCTGGTAGGTTTAATTGTAAGACAAAGTGAGTAGTCTATGTGAGTGTGTGCTCTGGGTGCCATGCCTTTTATGTAGGGATGAGTACCATAACACTAAGAGATAGGATTAAATAACATTTATATAGTACTAAAAGGAAGGATGATAAAAATGCCCTTTACAAGCATACTATAAATTGTGAAAAATATATAAAAAAGTTCAGTTCACAATTTTAGAACATTGCTTGGTAGATAGTAGAGGAGGTGATTTTAAAAAGTATATAGAAGAAATGGAGAAATTATGGCAAATTAGAATGGAAGCTGACAGATTCAAAGAACTCAATGACATGATTAATATAAATGTTTTTTAAGGGATATAAGATTATTTATTAGAAAATAAGAAAAGTTTTGGAATAGTATAACATATTTTAAAATATGTGGGTAAATATTTATGTATGCATATATTTTTATTGCATATTTTTTATTGGATCAAATGTGCTATTAAGTGTTAATTGATTAATAGAATATGTTTTCTGATTGGTTTATTTCTGGTAGTACTGTTATTCTGATGAAGTCTGTTTTAAGTGTGTTTTCAGATGAAAGTGTTGATTGAAGTTTTAGTTACGCTAATTCTGTGTTGGAGTTTCCTTCCTCCTGTTGGATTTCTTGTACTGAATGTAGCCCCACAAGTCTACATATACTAACTCTGAAGTTGCATGACAGTGGGGATAAGCTGAAATTTCCTTATCCTCACTGCTATGCATTTTCACTGTACCAGGTTACACCACTCCATTGAATAGAATGATTTATGTAATTTTTCCAGTGTATTAAATAAAAATGTATTTCCAGTCAATGACCTAAATGGCTACTTATTCTTTTTTCCTCATCAGTTCACAGTTTCATGTGATGTGGCAAGATCCAGGAAAGAAATACAATAAAAGAATATAAAGCACATTTGTTGAATCAGTATTTTTTTAAATGTATTATATTGAAGGACAAGCATAGAGGAAAAGGAAAATAAGGAGGTCATAAAAAGTGTCATGAAGCAATATTTGTGAAGGAAAATGTATTTATGTGTTAGAAATAAAAAAGAAAAATGTGGATGGTAAAATAAACATCTGGCAGAGAATGATGATTTATATTTTGATTAAGTAAGTAATTCGGGTCTACTTTATTTAAACAAAAATGTGTTACATTGAACACCACTCCATCGACACATATACACTGAACCGCGAAATAATTGAATGCACAAAACCGTGAAACTCAAAATACCAAATTGTCATACTTGGCCAACCCCACTGCCCGAAACATACTACCCACCCAAACAAAATAAATAAACCACAAACATACACCAACCAAAACCCTACTTCTAACCCTACACTAAACCCCACATACACCACTATCTATGCACTATCCTTAACCCCTCCCTAACCCTAAGGTCCGTAACTAACGCACACTTACCCTACGGAGCTATACCCAAACAAAATAAATAAACCACACACATGCACTAACCAAACCCCTACCTCAAACCCTACATTAAACGTTAAATACATTACCCATCTTACATTACCTATCTATGCACTTACCTTAACCCGCACCCTAATCCTAACCCTAATGTTCGTAATTATCGCACACTTACCTTACAGATTTGTAGCTCAGACGGGCCAACCAAAACACTTTGACATTTCGAATTTTGTGGTCCAATGTATTCGCTGGATTCACGGTTCGCTGATTATGTGTCGACGAATTCGCATTCAACGTAGCGCGGTTTCAGTAGAATAAAGTAGACCCAAGTAATTCATATGTGTAAAAATGGTTTATAGTCAAAATGTTGAACATAGGTTCTGTGAACAAGGGAATGTCAAACAGCAGATGTCCGAGTCCCATGTTGCTGAATGTTAAATGATCAATAGTTCATATCAGTGAATGCCACTGTGTATTCGCTGATATGAGCTTGAAGTAATGAATAGAGATTGGGTTACAGTGTGGATTGGTTCATTCATCCTTTTCCTCAGTGTAGTGTAATCTTGGAGGTGGAATATATAGTTAGCAGAGGGTTGGGGGTGCAGTCCTTCATGGAAGGGGTTCAGGGGGCTTGCCCCCTGCAAAAATGTGATGTGAAGTGTAGCAGTGACACTTACCTTAGCTCTTATACAGACATCATGTTCAGTATTCAGCAAAAATGTTGAATCTGCTGAATTCATTCATCAGATTTATCATTCTCACCTAATTAATATGCAGGGATTCGACCTTACCATTCAATATTCCGAACAATATATTTTTCAATTTTCAACATTTTGATAGTAAACCTGTAACGATGCATATGTTCCTGTTATGGCTTAAAATTGTTCACTGCATCTCTGTATAAAGAAAATCAAACCATACACTTCATATAATAGACTGCTGGCATCATTGGAATTTATAAAATGAAAATTCACTGGCACTGAAGGAATTCTTTAATGACTGTAATGCCATTTATAATAAATATTGTCACAAAAGTTTAGTCTTTAACACATTTGAAGTGGTAAATGAACACCCCATGCTTCTGCAATTTCATCATATTCTAAGAGGTGCAATGCAAGCCAGCAACTGTTTGAATTCTTCTGCTAATGACAGCGATACATACAATTTTTAATTATCTTGAAATATGCCACACATTTGCTGAATCTCATATTTTATAAACTGCATATTATTGTAACTGAAATTAATGACTGGTAATATTGCAAACCGCTGGAATGCTGACTATTTCCTACATGACTAATTCAGCCCCACCTATTCTCATATCTCCTGCTGTAAAGTACATGATTTCTTAAAAAGAATGCCTATGCCAATTAGAAGGCAGTTTTACTAGCACAACTTGCTGAAGGCCAAACTAGATAGTAACAAAGCTACTTATTATTTCACTGATTATGTTTTTTTTATATGAAATCTTTTGACTATCTTTCAATATATTTTACTCATTGTCTTACCTGCGTACAGCTAATATATGTATACACAAGAAGTTGTAAAGTCTTCCATTTTATCTTAAAACTGCATTATTTTTCAGAGTTATAAACTCTCCTACAAATTCACACATATAACTGTAATATAAGTTCAAAGTCTAATTATTTTATTAAATATCTTTTTTCTAAGCAAACCAAAAGAAGAACCATGGGCATGCTATTTGCTACTACCCACACTGAATTGTTCATAATGGTCCAATTTAGTTTTATAATAATGTCTGCCCCCATTGGTGAGCAAAAGGTCTACTGTGTAAAGACCGCAGTTCCGCCTATCAAGCACTTTGCATGGTGTATCCCTATACATCCAAATTATGGTCCCATGTAGGAATAGGCCATGAATACATCCTGATGATGATAATTAAATAAATAACAGTTCTACAGGACCAGTTTTAGTCATGTGTCTGCCATTTCTAATCATGTATTTTATGGGGCTACCTAAGTAGGTCCAGTAAACCAAATCAGAAAGATATGTTGCGGTGTACTCCCCACAGTTCTTTGTTTATGAGAGCCTATATTGTATTGCAAAACTAGAAGTGGGAAATAGGTTATCATATTGTCGCTCATCTAGTCACGATGTAATAAGACGAGTCTTTGTGGGCTTTATTCAAGCAGCTTTATTATTTACAAACACATCACAACTGAAGCTTATTAACTTTAACTTAGGTAACTTATATACAAACTAGATGCATTCATTCTTACATGCTCACCCTCTGGCTGCACTTTCAAAATGGCACTGAGTATAGCATGTGCTTCTATTTATATATGCATGTTCAGTACTTGATATGCTTCTTAAAGATACAGCATACACAATCTGTTCTACATCCTCCCTCTTTGAGAAATAGATCATGCAATGCTGAGAATATCAGCTGACATGCAAACAATACAAATAGTTCTTTAGGTTCATAGGTTCATAGGTAGGTACTAGGCTATCGACCCAAGGGCCTACATAAGCCTAGCCAACAAGGTACCCTGGCTTATGCCACCCAAGAAAGTTATTTTCCTGTGTCACTGTCAAGCAGAGACACAAAAGTGATCCCCAGGGTGTATTTCCTAGTTTCCATCCACTCATCAAGATTTTTCTTGAAGAGTGCTAATGAAGAACTTTGCTTGACATAGATGGGTAGCCTGTTCCAGAGTATGGGAAGTCTCTGGGACAGGAATCTATCCCTCCAGCATGTCCTGTTTATTGTGGTGACAAGGTTTAGGTCCCTAGAGTATGTAGCTCGGAGGGACTGGGATTTCTTTAGGTGTAGCATGTCCAACAGTTCTGGGTTTGATATAGCTTTATATGTTAGGCAGAGATCACCTCGGAGTAGGTGATATGCTATGTAGTAAAGCTGGAGTTTTTTGAAGCGGTCAGTGTAGGGCATTTGTTTGAGGCCAGTAATCCTCTTTGTGAGGTACTTCTATGGCCTTTCCAGCTGCTGTAGAAGTCTTGTGAGGTACATTCTAAAAGGGGCATTGTACTCTATAATGGGTCTAATGAGTGTCAAGTAGAGGGGAACAATGACCTCTTTTTTTCCTGGATGAGAACCCTTTTATGATGAGGTGTGCCACGTAGAAGTACTTCCTGACTACTGTGGCGATGTGACTATCAGAGGAGAGACTACTGTCCACCTGGGTCCCAAGGTCTCTTATCACACATTTGGTGTTAAGTAGATTGCTGCCTATGTGGTAGTTCATGGGTACAGAATTTTTACCAAAGGGGATGACACTGCACTTTTTGACATTCAGCTTGAGGCCGTGGCTCTGACAACAGGCATCTGTCTCAGCGAGGCCCTTCTGTAGGATGGCCACATCATTTGGGGACTTGACTATGGCTCCTAGTTTGCAGCCATCTGTGAACTTCATTAGCCAGAGGCCTTCTGTGTTAGCCTGTACTTCAGAGAAGTGGATATAAAACAGGAAAGGTCCCAGGACAGAACCATGTGGTACTCTACTTGTTACTGCTTTGAGGTCAGATTTGGAGTCTGCAACTTTTACAGTGTGGGTTCTGTCAGTGAGCCAGATGGCAACCCAACTTGTGAAGTATGGATTTATACCTAGTTTAGTGAGTTTAGCTATAATTCCAGAATGGGGCATGGTGTCGAAAGCATTGGCAAGATCAAGATAGGCTGTGTGAACCACCTTACCCTCATCTACAGCTTTGGTGACTGCCTCAATGAAGTCGATCAGGTTCAGGAGGCCTGATCTGCCTTAAACAAACCTGAACTGGGTAGGACCCAGAGTTTGGAGGTTACCAATGTCTTTGTTTATGAGTTCCATGATCATACATTCCATGGCCTTGCAGACCAGGCTCATCAGGCTAATAGGTCGATAGTTCCCAGGATCAGTGGTGGCTCCCCCTTTGTGGAGTGGGATAACTGTTGCTGTGCACCATTTAGTGGGCACATAGCCTGATGTGAGGCTATTATTGAACATGGAGCTTAAGTGGGGAGCCAGTTCATTCTGAAATTCATGTAAAACGCAGCCTGAGATGTTCTCCAGTCCCATGGATGCTGTGTTTTTTGCTTTAGAGAGTGCAGCTTTTACCTGTGTAGTTGTGATTACAGGGACTCTGCATTCTTCCTGTATAGATATGGGCCCTTTAGGGGTGGGGTGGGGTAAAGTTAGCACTGAACCTATCTGCCAGTATGTTGGCAATATCAGCTGGTTCTGTAAATTTCGTGCAGTTGTGCTGTAACAAAGAGCAGATCTGGGTGTTGCCATTGAGATTCTTGACATAGCTATAGAATGCTTTGTGGTTGTCTTTAGAATTAGTGGCAATTTTGTTTTTGTAGCTAGCTTTGGAGGATCATATAAGGGATCTCAGCTTCTTACTGTGGCTGACCAGGGAGCTCCTCCACTCATGGGATTTTACTCTCTTTTGCAACAGTTTTTTCCTTCTGTTGTACAGTTTGTTTATGGCAGGGGACCGCCAGATTGGCTTCCTTTTTTGGAGGATAGCGTCTTGGTTCTTTTTGAGATAGCACGATCCATGCACTTGTGTAAGTGCTTATAGAGTGCATCTGTGTAGGATTCAGCAGTTGTAACTGTATTGTCCATCTGCATGGGTGTCATGAAGTTCACCACTTCTGTCTTAAGATGCATGAAGTTGGCTTTGGAGAAATTTTTTACTGTGATTTCCTTAATTGGGGGTGGGGGTGGGATGTGGATATCAAAGGTGATTAGCTTATGGTCGGATCGGCCCATCGAGGAGTTAACTTCAGGTGTGGAACACCGGTCACTCATGTTGGTAATGACCAGGTCTAGGATATTGTTGCCCCTAGTGGGGGTGTGGATAAGTTGATCCAGGGCATTGCAGTTTATGAATTCCAGAAAGCGTTGAGCAAAGGAGTTGGTACACGAGTAGTTTTCCCAGTTAATGGAGGGGTAGTTGAAGTCGCCCATTATTAGGGTGTTTGGTTGAACCCTAATATTTTCCAGTACATCAAGAAAAGAGGAGTGGGAATCCTGGGGCATGGTGGGAGATCTGTAGCAAGCTACAATTTGGATTGCAGTTTTGGCCAGAGTTAGTTGCACTTGGATAACCTTGGATGCATTATGCTGAGCAACTAGCCTGGAGGTGTGGATATCCTTAATGAATATGGACACACCTCAGCCTTTGGTGTTTTGGTCCAGGTTGCATGGCCAAAAAGTGTGGTATGAGTTATAGCCTGGTAGTGCAGTGATGCTCTCTGAAGCCTTGAACCAGGTCTCAGTCACTGCACAGATATCAATGTTCTTCATTTTAAGGAGTGCCTCGAGTGAGTGCATTTTGAGATTTAGACTTCTAGCATTGAGTAGTATTACCCTCAGTTTTTGCTTGCCTGTTCCTGTTACGGTGGTGAATTTGTTATTTGAACCTTGATTAAAAAAGGCACTATAGGGGCAGCAAGAAACTTAGCCAGTATTCGGAATCCCAGGGGTGACAGGTGCAGTCCATCTGTGGCAAAGCATTGGGGTCTGTCGACCATGTCATCCCAAGCAGACAGATACTGGATCTCCTTAGAATGACACCAGAAGCTTAGCCAATTGTTGAGATTATCATTTTGTCCTTGTATTGTGGTATCATTCTGGGTGATGACAGAATGCTTCTCAGGGCTAGGGTCATACCTGCCTGGGCTACAAGATCGGAGAGCTCTTCCATGTCTCTTTTCATGTAGTCCAGGGAGGTACATCTCAGGTCATTCACACCAACATGGACAATGACAGAGTCATATTTGTACTTGTTGTGGAGTGAGCTGAGTGCATGGGTTATGTGGCGGATCCTGGCACCTGACAGGCAGCTTACAGTAACCTTCTCCTTGTTTAGTCTGGTGAGTGGGACATCAGTGTGCCTGACTATAGAGTCACCTATGACTAGTGTGTTGGATACATTGCTTTGCCTTATTGGCTGTGATTGAGTGGCACACTGAGTCTGTGGGCTATGTGTCATTTAGGTTGTGTTGAGGATGGAGGTTGCTTGCGTTTCTGCTTTGGAGGTCTCTGTTGCTTAGACAGATTATTATTGAGAGCCTCCGTGAATGTTTTTGTGTTACTATGTGTGGATTTTGGTGGTGTAGATTTAGTGAGACTATGTGATGAGTGTGGTGTGGTGCAAATGTTTACCTTCTCCTCATGACTGTCAAGTTCAGTCTTGGTTGGAGAGAGCTTTACCTCCAGTTTGGCTAGATAAGTGCATCTCTCACAGGTTGTAGTGTTGGGTGGTAGGAGGAGAGGGTTGTCTGTGTACATGAGGCAATTTCTACATTGCCTCAAGATGCCCAGATTCATCAGATAGACAGGAGAGAACACTGGGAGCTGACCCTTGGACATGCCTGAATAAAAAAACATTTTCCTGTAGATAAGTGAGGAAAGTGAGTACAAGAGCTGTTTTTTCTCTAAGCAAGTGAGAAAAGTAAGTACAAAAACTAAACCTTAAAACAAAAACAAAACCAAGCGGAAACAAACTGGTAAAATGGCACGGACTGTTTATTACTGCAAGCGCTTTCGGCTGAAATAATACTCATCCTTCATCAGACAATGTACGTAACACTCAGCAGCACTTATATATAACAACTCAAGTTAAAACACATAAATCAATTAGCCTATCAAAGAACGAAATCAATTAAGACTTATAAAACATTAATATTCAAGCTTCAAAGGGCAAAGGCTGAGTATTATTTCAGCCGAAAGCGCTTACAGTAATAAACAGTCCGTGCTGTTTTACCAGTTTGTTTCCGCTTGATTTTGTTTTTGTTTTAAGTACAAAAACTGTTTTCCTCCAGGTACTGAGGAAGGTTGAATGCTATAGTAATTAGTAGCTTATTTAGTGCTTACAAGTTCTGAACAAGTGCTGAGCATGAATAAGTAAATTTAAGTGCTAAAACTAAGAATCTGTATCTGCACTAGATGAGTTATAGGACAGAAACAAGTGCAAATGCAGGCTTTCAAATCAGAAAGTTGAGAGAGATGGAAGAGATTGCCCAAACGGCCAATAACTACAATTTCTGGGCCAGAACCACTCCTTATGTGGTAGACAGGTTAGGCTACCTATTGCTTACCACTCCCACTGATAAGCTAGAAGGCTTCCTTCCAACACAGAAAGGCTTGGGGGGGCTCAGAAGCTAACATACAGTCATGGGTACAGCAAATCTGTATCTGGAACACTAGTAACAGGAAAGGTAGGAAACAGGCTTACAGTTTTTATTTTAACAGAAAAGTAGCAAAAACAGTAGTAAAAACAATTC
This sequence comes from Protopterus annectens, assembly GCF_019279795.1. NCBI lineage: Eukaryota > Metazoa > Chordata > Ceratodontiformes > Protopteridae > Protopterus > Protopterus annectens. Next base: position 1,754,862,280 of record NC_056735.1, read on the forward strand.
ACATGCAGTGCAAGCTAGCACACTTGAGTATGTAGCAATATTAGACCAAACACAGTTTAAAAATGCAATTAAGTTAAAAAGATTGCAGATAGATTGGAAAGCAGTCTCTCAGAACACAAGTTCCAGCAATTAAATGCAGGCTGTTACTAACAGGTCTAATTTTATGCAAGTGATCCTTGAGTTAGATAACACACAAGCTGTAAAAAACAGTTATACCAACTAAAGACACAGCAGAAAATAGGGGTGGGGTGGGGAAAACAGTTTCAACAGAGATCTAAGCAACAACTAACAGTTGTTGTGTCTTTCGGCTTTTCCCGGTTAGGGGTCGCCACAGCGGAACTCCAGTCCGCTAATGATTGGCAGTAGATTTTTACATACCGAGTTGCCGGCTCTGACGCACAACCTTCAATGAAGGTAAGCCCATTCACGCATGTCTCCGCACAGAAGAAGCTCTAGCTGAGAATGGAACCGGACAGCGTCTTACTGTGAGGTGACAACATTACCGCAGCACCACCACCGCAGGTAAGCAACAACTAACAGTACAAACTCTAAAACCAAGAAAATATACTCAGCTCTGTATATTTGGAGATAGATTGGAAAGCAGTCTCTCAGAACAGAGACAACAGTTTCAACAGAGATCTAAGCAACAATTAGCAAAGTCTAAAACCAAAAAAAATATACTCTGCTCTGTATATTTGCAGATAGATTGGAAAGCAGTCTCTCAGAACACAGGTTCCAGCAATTAAATGCAGGCTAGGTACATATATGCATTTATGTCCAGGTCGCTGTGTATTTCACACTAGGTCTGGAATTACGACCAAATTGTGTGACTTAAAATTGAGAATTAGACATAGCAACTGGAACTGTCTCTGCTGAATGTTTAACCTTAGGAATATTGGGAACATCTTCAGGAATGGAAGTAGAAGTTTAGACACCTTCTGGAACGAGAACATTGTCTGGATTGCTCTGAGATCTAGAGTCTGTATCACAGGAACAATGCTGCAATTACAATTCTGGTACAACAAGAGGTTGTCTGCAATTTCTCCTGTACTCCATACCCACAGATTCTACAAAGAAGAATTTCAGCTTGGTACATATACCTGTTAATTCACCAGTCTGGTCAAAACCTTTCACTGTTTGTATCTTCACTGTCACTCATTCTTTCAATGGATGAAGAAATCTGCTCGATTTATCATAACTGGACTTCTGAAAAGAATGCTTCCTGAATAATTGAGCTCTGATGGTTCTGTTGTTTTTAGCTTTAGGCCTCAATAAATTGGAACTAACAGGCAGTGTTGTTCTGGTTTGCCTGGATAGAAGTATCTGAGCAGGTGAGCCAAGTATATCGTCATGGGGTATATTTCTGAGATTAAGTAAATTCAAAAAGACAGTATTATCACGCTTTGACCCTTCAAGTAATTGCTTTGGACTCTGCACTGCATGTTCAGCTAGTCCATTTGACTGTGGATATTCTGGACTACTAGTAACATGTACAAAGTTCCATTCTCTTGCAAATTTCTGAAACAACTGGCTAGTAAATTGAGTACCATTGTCAGAAATAACTTTGTGTGGACTACCATGGACTGAGAAATGAGGTTTTAACAGTAATGGATGTTAGATTAGGTAGTAAATCAATTTCAAACCAGTTCAAATAAGAGTCTATCAATACTAAGTAATGCTGATTGTTCCACTCAAATATGTCAGTGGCTACTGTTGACCAAGGTAGTTCAGGAACTTGACTTAGCTGAAGTGGTTCTCTTTGCAAATGTGGTTTAGTTTTATTGCATACTGAACAAGAAGAAAGTACTTTATCAATGTCTTTCACTAGTGAAGGCCAAAATACTAGTTCTCTCGCCCTTCTTTTGGTAGATTTGGAACCTGGGTAATCATGATGCAAAATCTGGATATATTCATGTTGTAAGGAAGCAGGTACAACAATTTTAGGACCTTTGAAAATAATGCCATCTTCCATCAGCATCTCATCTCTGTAAGGAAAGTAGGTTTGCACTACAGGTGGAACACTAGATTGCTTTGATGGCCATCCATCATTAACATAGTGGTCGAGCTTTTGGAAAATTGGATCAGTCTTTGCATGATCTCTCAGCACATCAAGTCTTGTGATAGAAAAATTGCGCACTGCCATTATGTCAAAATTCCCTGTGTCAAGCTGTTCTGTTGAATTTCTGGGCAATCTGGATAAGGTATTAGCCAGATAAAGAAGTTTGACTTTTGTACAGACCATTTTGAAGTTGTTCTTCTGTAATTTGAGCATCATTCTTTGTAATCTTGCTGGAGTGGAATGCATAGGTTTCTTTAGAATAGTAACTAGAGGTTGGTGATAAGTTTCAATCTGAATAGCTTGACCAAAGATATAATCATGTACTTTTGAACATACAAATGCTATCACCAAAAGTTCTTTCTCAATTTGAGCATACTGCATCTCAATTTGGGTAAGTGTTCTAGATGCATAGGGTACTGGTCTGCCTTCCTGAAGATTAACTGCACCAAGACCAAATATTGAAGCATCACAGGAAAGAGTGACTGGTTTATTGACATCATAGTATCTTAATGATGGTGGGGTGGCAATTTTCTGCTTAAGGTCTTCAAATGCCTTCTTATGCTGTTTCAACCAAGACCATGTAACATTTTTGAGCATCAGCTCTCTTAAAGGTGCTGTCAAATTGCTGAAGTCTGGTATGAACTTGCTTAAGTAGTGGATCATACCAAGGAAACACTGTATATTATATTAACTGGTGCTGACATCTCAAGAATAGCTGCTTACTTGGATGGGTCTGTTCTTAAGCCAGTGCTGGTAAATAAATGGCCTACATATGTAATTTCTGGTAGTCTGAATTTACACTTCAGAGGATTGAGCTTTAAGTTCACTTCACATGCTCTGTCTAGGACTCTCTTAAGGTTTCTGTCATGCTCTGCTTCACATTGCCTTCAACCAATAAATCATCTACTATTATGGCACAAGGATAAAAAAATTGCAACATTGCATACTGGAAGACTTAACTTGGAGAATTTATTCCACATGGCATCCTCAGGAATATATATCTCTGCCAAAGGGGGTACCGAAAGTGGTTAGTAATGAGTATTTGTGATCAAGCATCACTTGCCAAAATGACTTTGTGCATCCAAGACAGAAAAAAAGAGTGACATTCAGTATTAGAGCTGTGATTTCTACTGTACACATTGGATGATGCGGTGTCTTCAATGCTTTGTTCAAATCTCTTGGGTTCATATATATTCTGATTTTGTCTGAGCCTTTTTTGTGAGCTGCTACCATGGGCAATACCCATTCAGTTGGTTCTGTAACTGGACAAATTACACCTTGCTGCAACATTTTATCCAATTGAGTTTTGACTTTATCTTACATAGCTACTGGAACTTTTCTTGCTGGTCTGATTACTTGACTGACCTCTGGGTCTAATTTCATAGAATACACAACTGGAAGTTTGCCAAACTTGTCATCGAAAACATTAGCATACTCTGAGAAAATGGCTTCAGAAAAATTAGAAGTAGGATATGCGCTTATATGATGAACTTCTTTGGTAAAAGAAAGCAGATTCATTTTGAAACTGTCTCTGAGATGCAATTATGACTGCACAGGTCTTCGAACTACATAGAATAGTAAGCTGTCAAATAACATGAAAGCACTACTGAGCCTTCATCTCCATAAGCAACAAGTTTTGCGTTACTAGCCACACTGAGTTGTTCATTAGTTCTCACCTTAACAAATGTGTCTACTGATATAACATTACGCTTTGAACCAGTGCCTACTTTGAGTTCAGTGGATTTACCATTGATCTGGACAGTACAAAACACTTTGTTCTTAGCCAACAAATTTGCTGCATCAACCTTTTCATCACTTACTGATACACCCTCTACATAGAAAGTAGAGTTGCAGTCTACTTGATCACTCTGCTTTTTTGAGTGACCCTTATTTATAACTGTGTGGGGTTTACTTGATTTGCAAAAGTTTTGAAAATAGTTCCATTTTTTTACACTTGTGACATTGCTGACCAAATGCTAAGCATGTCTCTCTTTTAGACTCATAATTGGCACCACAACTGCAACAGTTAACAATAAAGCTGGATTTAAGTTCTGCTGATTCACACTTGTACTGCACTGAGAATGCTTCTTTCTTAGAACTTGCTGGAAAACTACATGGTTTCCCTGGTAAACCAGCAGGGGCTGTGGCTGCCATGTGCTTAGGCCTGCTTCTGTTTGCCATGTGTTGCATGCTATCTACATTTGATCTGGAGCCTGCTGAAACCATACTCTTGTCACTTGCAAGCATACTTGTGTGCCTTTCTGTAACTTCATGGATTTGACAAATCTCAGTGGCTTTACTTAATATTAAATCACTGTCACAAAGCAAAATCTTTCTCACAGCAGCACTATTAATACCACACACAAGCCTGTCCTGTATTAACTCATCTTTTAAGTCAACAAACTGACACATTTTAGCTTTGTTTCTCAGGTCAGTAATATAAGTTGAAAAGTTTCCCCTGGTTTCTGGTGTCTACTATAAAACAAATGCCTCTTTAATGTAATATTTGTCTGGGGGTTGAACATTTCCCTGAATTTGTGCTTCAAACACTTGGGTTCTTCCCTTGATTCAGCCTGTACAACAATATGACTATCTCCAGCTTTTCCCTCATATACTGCCAGTGCATACACACATGAACTCTCTCTTTTAATAGCCTCTGACCCAGCTAAGTTTAACAAAATGAATGCCCATGTGTGTCCATCTTTGTCAGAATAAGCTGCTTGTATAAAATTATCATACTCTTGCTCAAATATTCTCCAGTTCTTCTCAATATTCTGATCAAATACAAGTGGAGAGGGCTTTTAAAATCCATCTGCTATATTAACACATGCCAATGAAGGGTTTTGCAAATATGCATGAACACACTTACACATAAGCTAGAAATTTATGCCACTATTTGTAACTTTGACCAATAACACAACAGGCCTCTGAATAACTGAACTTTGTGAAATAAGTCTCTTGGGCACTGTAATACTCTCAAAATTGATATACTTTAATTCATCAGCTCTTATCAGTGTAAGAAACATTTCAAATAACTGCACCATGTGAATGAACTGGGTAGAAGAAGTTCAGAGTAAGAAACATTTTAAAGTAACTGCACTTTGTGAATAAATAATAGAAAGCACACTGAAACTTCTCCCAAAATGGTGGTACCTTGCTAGATAATTCTTTACAGTGTAAGAAACACTCTGTAATGGTAACACTTTGTGAATAGATTCATACAGCACAAGAAACTTTTCAAAATGGCTGACTGTACTTCACAAAATAGTTGCACTTTGCACACAAATAAACTCTTCAAAATATATGCACAGTAATAAGAACATGCTGTAAGCACATTTACACAGTTTGAGATACTTCGAATAATTCTAGTTATGCCCTTGATATAAAACATAGTTGTAGTTATGCCAAAATACAGCACTTTCCCAAAAAACATGCAGTCACATTGCTTTATTTATGCTTAATGTACCCTTTTTACCCGTATCATATTTGTTTTACTCGTTTTAATCTGTTTTCATGCCCATTGTACTTTTCTTGTGCTTGTTTTACTCTAAACATGCCCGTTTTGCTTTAAACATACTTGCTTTGCTTTACTGATAATCATTTTATCAAATATCTTAATCTTAAACATTTCATAGGTTCATAGGTTGGTACTAGGCTATCAGCCCTAGCGCCTATACAAGCCTAGCCATAACAATTCCCTGGATATTTCTTCCCACAATATTTACTTCTCTGGAAGTTTCATTTAATTAATAAACCTTTTGTGCCTCTTGCTTATCTAATAATGTGGTGTGTGCCCTCATAATGCTCCATTTTATCTTTTTTATAAAAGAAACTGTGTAAGTTTTAATTACCTTTGGTTCTTTTCTGGCCCTTTTTCATTCTCGTTTCTCTTAGTTTATCTTCACTGTTATCTCTGCACCTCATACCTCTGAATATCAGTCTCTGGAATCCCATTTCTGACACCATGTCGCTTGTCTAGTCAGGATGTAATAGACCTGCCTTTGTGTGCTCTGTTCAAGCAGCTTTATTATGTACAAGAACATCATGATTGAAGCTTATTAACTTTAACTTAGGTAACCTATATACAAACTAGCTACATTCATTCTTACATGCTCACTCTCTGGCTGCAGTTTCAAAATGGCACTGAGTATAGCATGTGGTTGCTATTTATATATATGTGTGTTCTGTCCTTGATATGCTTCTTAAAGATAAAGCACACACATTCTCTTCTACACATATGATAAGCCTTTCCTAAAGACAAAGTTTATTTTCCTTTTGCCCCACCCAGCCTACACAATTATTAAGGTAGTCTATTATTTGATGCCAACAATCATCACTTTTTATTTTACTTTATTTTATCTTATTTTATTTTATTTTATTAACCAGAAGAGAGCAGGAATCTCACTAGACCATTTTGAGGCTTGGCCCAGGAAGATAACAAGAAAAAAAAATGACTGGCTTCCAAGAAACATGTATCTGATATTAACAAGTAAATGAAGGATGCAACAGTGTAATACAATTATTGATTACACATAATCAATCAAGTTATAAAATAGTTAAATGACAAACTACAAATGCCAATAGAATGCAGACATTGGAAGAGTTGTAGGAAATTCTTAGATGTTGATTTGAAGCAGGAGTGTGATAAAGGTTTTCAGCTGTATAACCATGGAAAGGTTATGGATAGAATAAAGTAAGTTATATGGCAGGTTATGTAGAGGTGAGATATTTGATTTTTATATAGTAGTAACTTGTACACAAGTCATTTTAATAGGTATCTATTTAGTTGGTTTGTGCCTTTTGTGATGAGTTTCTTTTTTTAATTTTTGCAAAGAAAGATTCATAAGTCTGAGTGTAGAGTCTAGAAAAACTGTTGGTTCTACAGTGTAGCTTAAACAGGTAACTGAGGGGGCAAGTGATCTTATGTGGAAGTCTGATGTACAGTGATAAAGTTGGCTGGCAAGGGATGGGAAATAGATTAGATTGAGAATCTTGTAAGTGAAATAACCTAGTAGTTGTTTGGATATGACTCAGAATACTAGATAGCTTGCTTTTCTAAATTAGAACATAAGCATTTTCTTTGAGAAGACAGAAATGATGAAGCAAAAGCTTGTGCTGTGGGTGTCTGAAGTGGAACTCAGTTGTTTTTGGAGATGACTCTAATTCTAGGAAGCTCATGATCCATTTGGGCAAACAAGGCTTCTTTTTATTTTGTCAACCTACCTGTGAATTTTTTTTTATTTCGTAGAAAATTAGTTTATTTTGGTGTTGGTAATTTCTATATGATATTATAAGTTGAGTTGCTGGTATAACCACATACAAAGGTACCTAAAATGTTTGGTTCATGTTAAGGCTTTTTTTTTCAGATTACATTCCAATCATGTGGGAGTAGGGAGAATTTTGACTAAGTTCCAAAAGTCATGGTTTTTACTTCATTTGTTTTTATGATTATCCTGTTATTTTGTAGTTGGTTATTAAGTTGTAGGACATTTTGTTCTATTTTTTATACTAGAGTATGGAAGGTAGGAACCCTGTATCATTATGTTATCAGAGTGCAAGATGATTGAGATATGGGGTTAATCAGCTGTCAGTTTATTTATAAAAAGAGAATATATTATAGGAGATAAGACAGCTTTTTGTAACATTTCATTAGTGAGAAAGACAATGGCAGAATTTATGAGACTTACTTGAACTGCAAAATGTCAATTATTTAGAAAACATTTAAACAGGGAGGGTTGTGGCTATTTATTCCTGCCATGATTAGACAGTGAAGCAATAAATGAGCTACCATGTCAAATGCTTTGGATAACTCTAGGAAAAGTAAAAGTGTTAAATCAGTTTTGTCCATGATGTGAAGAATGTCAGTGTTCAAAGTTTGCAATGTAGTCATTGTGATTATCCTTGAGCAAAAGATGTGCTGCTTGTGTGAGAACATTTTATTTTTTGGATGTATTCACTTAGACGGGAATACACAAGTTTTTCAAAAATTTTGAATTGGATGGGTAATATTGATATTGGTCTAAAATTACTTTCAGAAACTGGCATAGGCACTTTAAAAATGGGAATAGGAATGGGTTTTATGATTGCTTGTTCCATAGTACTGTAACATGACATGTTTGTTAGGAAAAGATTATAAAGATGTTATAGGACTTATGGATTAGATCTTGTTATAAGAAGACAAGCTATGAAAGTATCTCTTTTGCATGTTGCAGGTCTATGTTTGTTATGAATGGTGGCAAGTATATTTTTGAGTATTCTTATTGCAAAGCTGTGATGTTTTTCTGAGATTTGACTTTAAAGGTAATGCATTTAAGAGGGGAATTTAAAGAGAATTTTAAGATGGCAAATTGAAATTAAATGTAATGGGACAGTAGCCACTAAATAAAAAAGGATGTATAGAAATGGGTGTGGTATATTAAGAATGCTGATAATAAGGAAGTGAGGGAGTAAATGACTATTATATTTAAAGTTAGGTCTCATAAATTCTGTAATGAGTTTGACAAAGATATTGTCAGACATGTCGCATTTTTAAACATTATTGGTTGGACTAAGGAGATTAATGCTAAAATCTAGAAGAATGATAATATCTTTGAAGGTTTTTGAATTTTGAAGTATTTTATCTAGGACATTTTGGAATTAAACCTGATTGCTAGGAAGGGGTATATAGGCCAAGGCAAACAAGATGTTGTTTAACCATTTGGCATGAAACTGACTTAATTGTATTTAGCATTATTTTCATTTTGTAGATTTATGTTGGGGTTTAAAGGAGGCTTTTAGGTTGTTTATTAATAACAAGTTTTTCTCTTTTTTCTTTTACTAAGCATACTTTTATCAGTTGGTCATATTCTTACTTAAACAGCCATTTTGTTTTAAACTTCATGGCACAGACTAAAATGTAATATCTATATATGTTACCTATATACGATTTTTTTCTTATTTGTATAATAGTTTTTTCTAATAATCTGATTTGGTATTTATGCATCTATATATTAATACCACTTATTGTGATCCCTAAAACTCTATTTAATGAGATGCATCCAATCTTTCATAAGTCATCCTCAGTTTATTGATCTCCTAAATTTCTATCCATTCTTCATTTTTTAAGTTATAATTAGATATATTTTTTGCTAATATTTCAAAATATGTGTCCTGATAACAGCTGTACCATTCCATAATTTTTTTTTCCAATACTTTCATCTTTCCAAATCTGAACTAATTAATAGACCTTTGTTTGAACTACAATGTGTGAGTATAATTAATAAATTCTTAAGTTCTGTATCTCTACATACAACATTTTTGCAGTTATTAAGCACTGTATTTATGCATTGTGATTCTGATGGTGAATAAATGCATTGAAAATAATTAACTGTCAGACCCATTTTATTTTCAAATATACCCATTATATAGGGGTTACTTTTAATTTTATTTATATTAAAAGTGGTAAACGTAAATCTTACCAGTTGGATAAGTAGTTGTTATCTAACCAATAAGGTATTCTGTACAATTGTTGCTGTACATAAATTAACAGGACAGATTGTTTAACTTTCCATTATTCCCAATGATGTATATGATAACCTGTTTTCATTCTTTCTTTCTTTCTTTCATTCTTTTTATACCATAAGAATTTTAAAAGACTCTTACTAAACTGTTATATTTGAATTTTGTTAGGAGCCAAGGCTGTAGAATTGTGTATAGTAATGTTAGGGAATTGTATCATTTTTATAAGTTATAACCTATCCCTAAATTTAAAAACATGTTGGTTGTTCTTTTTCTCCATTAAATAATTTACTTTACTATTACATTACAGATTTCTTTATCATTTCATTGCAATTGCTTCTTAAAGTTATTCCCAAATATGCTAATTCTCAAAATTCCCTTAATAAATTATAATATTCTGGTGATATCTTTATAGTAATATTCATGTTAATAATAATGATGGAGTTTTTATTGTTATTATTATTATTATTATTATTATTATTATTATTATTAAAGTATTAACCCAATATATTTTCAAAGTATTTTAAAATATTGCATATCTCTTCTACTGATGTTCTTAAATTAGTGGCAATTAACTAATATCATATGCAAATCACTCATATTTTCATTTCTAATATTCTCCTTTTTCCCTTTAATAATGTAATTTGTTATAATTGGTATTGCTATAATCTCAATTGCAATTGTAAATAATAATTGTGGTATGGGACTTCCTTATCTAGTGTCTTTCCTTATGTGTATGGCATTAGATAAGTATATCCCAAGTTTTACAAAGGATTAATTTTCCTTCTAAATGTTTTTTCATAGTTGACAAACATTCATTTGGAAATCCAAAGAAATGTAAGGTTTTAAATAGGTATTTTTATCTGACTAAAACAAATGACTTTTCAATACCAAAGCTAATGAATATATTTTTTAAATATTTGCAATGTTTATTAATGTTACAATTATTTAATGTTATGAACCTGTCTTTTATGAAAAAATTCAGTCTGAAGAAGTCTCTTAGCACTAGAGAGTATAAATGAGATAAAGGCACCAGCTTTTTATTAAATGTCTAATTGCAACTGTTCTTGTCATCTTCATCTGGAGTTTTCACATTCGTCATTGTAGCAGTACATTTTTGAACTGCCTCATAAGGGTAGCAGATTTATTTTGGGGTTTAATTTTTATATTTGTTGTTTTTTTATCTACAGTTATTTGCTGCTTTCTTTTTAACTCTGATTCTGTGTTATTATATTTGTTTATGTTTTCCAGCATCAGACATCCTGTACATGTTATCCTACAGTTATCATTATTACAAGTATAATCCTATAACTAATTATTTTGAAATCACATGTAATCCCATAATTAATTATTTTAGAATCTATAAAATATTCCTAGTTGTTTAATTGAGTTTATTCAATTAAACTACATTAATGTCTTATCTTTCTATCCAAGATATGGAACTTTTTACCTTTATCTTACAGTATAGAGCTCTGCAAACTTTTTTTGCTTACATTTGATTTAATTTATTACTTAATCTTTAATTTTCCTCCTATATTATTATTTAAATTTCATTCCCTCTCTTTCTCTCTCTTTTTGTCTATCACTTTTCAAAACTAGACTTACGGCATTTTAAAATCAAACAACCAATCATCAAATCTACTGATATTTTAACTATTTTAATGTTTATTAATTAGTCTAGTACTGTTATGTTCATTGGCTTTCTTTTTAATTTTTATAATAATAAAAGTATATACTACTTTTTTATTAGCTGTGTTTGCAATGCAATAAACTAGAAATACACTTCTTTACTCACTCTCTTTCAAATACAAGTAAATCTGAATTACTACAGTGTGGACTAGCATACACCCTATCAATTCACTTAAAAAAGCAGATCATATAGCAGTCAGTCTGTATACATGTCCTTTAACTAATATACACAAATACAGCAGATGTATATTCATTACCTATTATCTGTTTTGTATTATTAAATGTGATGATCTGCATTATTTTGCATATGTATTACTTATTAGTAAATTCATTTTGCACAACCTGTATGGGGTCTACTTGACATGACTGAAATGCCAGTAGACTCACATTTAAAATGCTGAGAAGACAATAGTGAAATTTGATATGAGCGAAACTTTACCATACCGACGTTTACAAGACTGAACTTTTCAAATGCTGACTTTGCCAGCTGAGCGGAACAGGAAATCTGCTCATTTTTGCACTGTAGTGCAATCTTGGAGTCGGTATATTTATATTTTATATTTATTTTTAAAAGCAAAACATAAATAATTGTAATAATGGAATTGAGGACTGTTTGATGAATATTCATAAGGGGGCTGTAGATACCTTAATGAATATTCAGTAGGATAATGTATGAGTATGCAAGTATTCATTGGTGGGCAGGGTGTAGGCAAGACATAGGTATATAGTATGGAGTTTTAAAGTGATAGCACACTGTTGATACGGTATGAGTTCTTACTTTTATATTTGCATTACATGGGAGGTAAGTTGGAATGTTATACGTTTGGCTTTGGGTACGTTGACAATTTAAATTGTCAGTGTTATGCATTTTTGGTGATGTCATCTTGGCATTTAAAAGTCGGTCTGCTAAAGTAGACCCCTTGTATGCATCATATTATTATACACTCGTGAATTAATAACTCTACTTTTTATAAATATAGATACAAGTTGTAGAAACTGCTGAAATATGCATAAATGTATGATTTTATTACAAATAGATACTTGCTCCATTAACTTGTTGATTTATGATTCCTTGTACCATGTATTGATTTTGTGTTTATGCATATTAAAACTTCATTAATATCTATGCTTGTTTATTGTAATACTTGCTTCCACTTATTTTATACAGTGTATGCATGATATATCTTTGAAATATAAGCACGCTCTCATTTATTCATCTGTTTATTTTGAGTGCTGGCAAAACATACTTAGGGGATCTTTATAGTTATTTTCATTTACATTTACCACCTTTTATTACTTAAGGTTTGTGAGGCTTTTTTGACACCATTTCACTTCTTTTCGTAACATAACCTTGGCATAACATTCATGGCAGTAGAGCAAGCAAATAAAACACAATATCCTCACACATTTGATATGTACCATCAGAAGCTCTTGCTATCAGTTTATAAAATGCCATATCCTCACACATTTGATATGTACCATCAGAAGCTCTTGCTGTCAGTTTATAAAATGCCATATCCTCACACATTTGATATGTACCATCACAAGCTCTTGCTGTCAGTTTATAAAATGCCATATCCTCACACATTTGACATTTACCATTAAAAACTTTTTCTGTCAGTTTATAAAACACCATATAGGTTCATAGGTTCATAGGTAGGTACGAGGCTATCTGCCAGAGGACATTTATAAGCCTAGCCAGAGTATGTCGGCTTTCGCCGCCCCATTGATTAATTAACTGATCCTTTGTCAAGCAGAACGAATGAAGTGATCCCAAGGGTGTATTTTCTGTTACCCATCCACTCATCAAGGTTTCTCTTGAAGAGTGTTAGTGAGGGGCTCTGCCTAATGTAGTTTGGAATTTTGTTCCAAAGCATGGAGAGTCTCTGTGACAGGAATCTATCCCTCCAGCATGTTTTATTTATTGTTGTGGAGAGGTTTAGTTCACTAGAGCGCATGGTTCACAGTGACTTGGATCTCTTTAGGTGGAGCATGTCCATCAATTTTGAGTTGGACATGGCTTTGTAAGTCAGGCAGAGATCACCTCTGAGTAAGCGATATGCCACTGAGCACAGCCAGAGTTTTTTCAGTCGGGCTGCATAGGACACATGTTTGAGGCCAGTAATCCTCTTGATGAGGTACTTTTGTGGTTTTTCCAGCTGTTGGAATTGTCTTGTTAGGTATATCCCAAATGGGGCATTGTACTCTATGATGGGTCTGATGAGTGACGAGTAGAGGGGCTCTATAACCTCTTTATTTCTAGATGCAAACCCTTTAGTAATTAGATGGACCACATTGAAGGATTTCCTAACTACTTTGGCAATATGATTGTGAAAGGAGAGATTGCTATCTACCTGGGTCACCAGATCTCTTATTACGGGGGCATCACAAATATCCTCACACATTTGATATGTACTATCAGAAGCTCTTGCTGTCAGTTTATAAAACATCATATCTTCACATATTTGATGCGTACCATCAGAAGCTCTTGTGGTCAGTTTCATTGCTAAGCTCATTTTATTTATGCATGCTAACATTTCACTAACACACTGGTTTACTTTAATGCTTGTTTTTACTTCATCTTCTATATGCTGCTCACTATGTATTGAAATGTAAGCACACTTTTGTTTATTCATTCGTTTGCTTGATTTTTTGCACTAACAAAAAAATCACTGGGATCTTTACAGTTATTTTCATTTACAATGGTTCACTTTCATTACTTGAGTTTCATGAGTTATTCTTTTTTTGCATCTTTATACTTAGTTTATATAATATCAGTATGACATTACATTTGTGGGCATGCAAATAAAGTACTGTCTCCTCACATATTTGGAATGTGTCATCAGAAGCTGTAGCTGTCAATGTTACTGCTAATCTCATTTTTAAATATGTTTTGATAACTAAATAACTCAGTTTAAATGGAATTCATTTCTATCTTCATTAAACGTGAAGCATCAATAAAAACACTGCACCTCTGCAGATATGCAGGCATCCACACAAGACCCCAAGTAGCTACTGGACTAATTCTGTTTTTCTCAACAGTTTATTTTTTGTTGTGGTGTAAAACACTTGTGAATATTTATGAGATCAACATAACCATCTTTACCAACATAACCATTTTTAAATCCTGTCCTGAGCATCCACAGCTCCTCTGTGCTGGTCCTGTGGTTTAGGCTGCTTGTTTTCTCCTCCCGTAATCCATCCTGGGTGCTCCCTCCCTGCATTAAACACAAAACGAATACCTCCAGCCATCACCTGAAGACACCCTGAATTGGCCAGCTTGCCTAGTACTAAGAAAACTACTACTGAGAAGACCCCTCCCCAACAAGATTGTGTAATTGTGTGTTGCTTAACACTAATTAAGTGTAGACTTGATGTACTATCTATAGAGTTAGTCTGTCCTCCTGTGTGCGCATTCTAGCAGCCTACCATAGACCGTTTGCCCTCTCCCCCTCCTGTTATCACTACCCTAGAATATATTTAAACCTAAGACTGGTCCAACTATCCCTGCTGTTTGCTATCTCCTTCTACCATTAGGTGTCAGCATCTACCAATATAAATCCTAGATATTCTTTATAATCCTAACAAGTTTTATTTTTTCACAAACAGTTGGTTGTGAGTTAATATCCTTAGACTGTAAATATCTACTCCCCCCTGCTAAACCACCCTCCGTAAAGGCAGCCTTCATTTTCTGTCTGGAAATATTTAGCTCATACCTTCCAACTACAGCCTTTAAACTGCTCTTTGCTGATACTTTTTCTGCCATACTCACCTCTATTAAGCCATCCCCCTACTGGAACTTTTCTTTCTACCAACTTTCCACCCCTTTAGTCCCTCCTACTTTCTACCCCTCTAGTCCAACCACCTTCCCTCCAACTGTCCCCTCTCCCATAGCTAGTTTCCTCCTGGAGTTTACTTATATCTCTCAAGGACTGTGATGTCATTTTTAATCCTGTCCTGAGCATCCAAAGTTCCTCTGTGGTCCTGCAGTTTAGGCTGCTTGTTTTCGCCTCCCAGTAGGTCTTTCCAGCATATCTGTCTATCATTTGCAAGCCTCTAAGCAACTATTGTATTAAACTCCATGTTTTTACTTGTAACTGTGTTTTAGGGTTATGGATGGCCTTGTGCTGATGGCTATCATTCCAAAGAAATGTTTGTAACTGTGTTGTAAGGTTATTGTTGGCCTAGTGCTGACGGCTTCATTTATCTGTGACCTACATGTGGTTTTGACCTCTGCAAGCTGCTTTTGGGATGAGTGGGGCTCTTTTCTATACTGACTAATGTTGCATTAATTTAGTATGGGTACAAGGGTCTTGACTGAATACTGCTGGCTTGTCACGACCATAAACCTGGTGTAATGATAATGTAACTCCTTAAAATGGAGAACATCGATATCTGTGCAGTGACTGAGACCTGGTTCAAGGCTTCAGAGAGCACCCCTGCACCACCAGGCTATAACTCATACCACAATTGTTGGCCATGTAACCTGGACCAAAACACCAAAGGCGGAGGTGTGTCCATATTCATTAAGGATATTCACACCTTCAGGCTAGTTGCTCAGCATAATGCAAACAAGGATAACCAAGTGCAACTAATTCTGGGTAAAACTGCAATCCAAATTGTAGCTTGCTACAGATCCCCCACCATGCCCCAGGCTTCCCACTCCTGTTTTCTTGATGTACTGGAAAATATTAGGGTTCAACCAAACACCCTAATAATGGGCGACTTCAACTACCCCTCCATTAACTGGGAAAACTAGTCATGTAGGAACTCCTTAGCTCAACGCTTTCTGGAATTCATAAACTCCAATGCCCTGGATCAACATATCCACACCTCCACTAGGGGCAGCAATATCATAGACCTAGTCATTACCAACATGAGTGACTGGTGTTCCACACCTGAAGTCAACTCCTCGTTGGGCCGATCCGACCATAAGCTAATCACCCTTGATATCCACATCGCGCCCCCACCCCCCATTAAGGAAACCATGGTAAAAAATTTCTCCAAAGCCAACTTCATGCTTCTTAAGACAGATGTGGTGAACTTCATGACACCCATGCAGATGGACAATGCAGTTACAACTGCTGAATTCGACACAAATGCACTCTATAAGCACTTACACGAGTGCATGGATCATGCTATCCCAAACAGAACCAAGATGCTATCCTCCAAAAAAAGGAAGCCAATCTGGTGGTCCCCTGCCATAAACAAACTGTACAACAGAAGGAAGAAACTGTTGCAAAAGAGAGTAAAATCCCATGAGTGGAGAACCTCCCTGGTCAGCCTCAGTAAGAAGCTGAGATCCCTTATAAGATCCTCCAAAGCTAGCTATGAAAACAAAATTACCACCAATTCTAAGGACAAAAACTTCTCCAATAGCAAATACCAAACTGTAGTGACTAATAAATACATCAATACTAAAAATCTAGTTAATTATACAAGTTAAAAGCCCTGATTTCAAAAGAGTTTTGTTTGAATTAAAAACAAAAAATGTTCTAATCTATTTGATGTTCTTTATGTTGTTTATATGTTAAAATGTTTAATTTTATATTTCATTTTATATATTTTTTGACCCACTGTTAAGATACCATTTAGGATATTTTATTACCCTTGTTTATTTGGGGTTTTAGGCTGAACATTGTGGCTTTTACACCACATTTATTAAGATTGTAAGTTTTTCATTATTTATATTATTTTTTATCAGTAATGGTATTAAACATTTTAACATATAAACAACATAAAGAACATCAAATAGATTAGAACATTTTTGTTTTTAATTCAAACATGGTCCTATATGAATTAGGCAGTAGATAAAAAGTAAACTGCACAAGAGAATATAAGAAAATGTACTATTCATTACTTTAAATTAAACAAATGAATTTCACACAAAACAATATTATTTTTTATTATTTATTATTTTTTGAAGTCTTTTTTAACCAAGATTTGTGGTATAATTAACTAGATTTTAACAAGATTGTATAAAAACAGAGGCACCATAGGTTTATTATTCTGAAGAAGTCTGCTTATTAATTCTAAGGACAACCACAAAGCATTCTATAGCTATGTCAAGAATCTCGATGGCAACACCACGATCTGCTCTGAGTTACAGCACAGAGGCACAAAAATTACAGAACCAACTGATATTGCCAACATCCTGGCAGATAGGTTCAGTGCTAACTTTACCCCCTCTCACCCCCTAAAGGGCCCATATCTATTACAGGAAGAATGCAAAGTCCCTGTAATCACAACTACACAGGTAAAAGTTGCACTCTCTAAAGCAAAAAACACAGCATCCATTGGACCGGACAACATCCCAGGCTGCATTTTACACGAACGTCAGAACAAACTGGCTCCCCACTTAAGCACCATGTTCAATAATAGCCTCGCATCAGGCTTTCTGCCCACTGAATGGTGCACAGCAACAGTTATCAAACTCCACAAAGGGGGAGCCATCACTGATCCCGGGAATTATCAACCTATTAGCCTGACGAGCCTGGTCTGCAAGGCCATGGAACGTATCATCATGGAACTCATAAACAAAGATATTGGTAACCTCCAAACTCTGGATCCCACCCAGTTCGGGTTTGTGAAAGGCAGATCATGCCTCCTGAACCTGAAAAACTTCTTTGAGGCAGTCACCAAAGCCGTAGATGAGGGTAAGGTGGTTCACACAGCCTATCTTGACTTCACCAAGGCTTTCAACACCATCCCCCATTCTGGAATTATAGCTAAACTCACTAAACTAGGTATAATTTTTTACATCACACAATGGGCTGCCAAGTGGCTCCCTGACGGAACCCGCACTGTAAAAGTTGCAGACTCCAAATCTGACCTCAAAGCAGTGACAAGTGGAATACCACAGGGTTCCATCCTAGGACCTCTCCTGTTTGGTGTCTACTTCTCTGAAGTACAGGCTAACACAGAAGGCCTCTGGCTAACGAAGTTCACAGATGACTGCAAACTAGGAGCCATAGTCAAGTCCCTAAATGATGTGGAGATCCTACAGAAGGGCCTTGCTGAGACAGATGACTGGTGTCAGAGCCATGGCCTCAAGCTCAATGCCAAAAATTGCAGTGTCACCCCTTTGGTAAAAACTCTGAACCCATGAACTACCACATAGGCAGCAATCTGCTTAACACTGAATGTGTGATAAAAGACCTTGAGACCCAGGTGGACAGTAGTCTCTCCTTTGATAGTCACATTGCCACAGTAGTCAGGAAGTCCTTCTACATGTCACACCTCATCATAAAAGGGTTCTCATCCAGGAAAAAAGAGGTCATTGTTCCCCTCTACTTAACACTCATTAGACCCATTATAGAGTACAATGCCCCTTTTGGAATGTACCTCACAAGACATCTGCAGCAGCTGGAAAGGCCACAGAAGTACCTCACAAAGAGGATTACTAACAAATGCCCTACACTGACTGCCTCAAAAAACTCCAGCTTTACTCTGTAGCATATTGCCTAGTCCGAGGTAATCTCTGCCTAACATATAAAGCTATGTCAAATCCAGAGCTGTTGGACATGCTACACCTAAAGAAATCCCAATCCCTCTGAGCTACATGCTCTAGGGACCTAAACCTTGTCACCACAATAAACAGGACATGCTGGAGGGATAGATTCCTGTCCCAGAGACTTCCCATACTCTGGAACAGGCTACCCATCTATGTCAAGCAAAGTTCTTCATTAACACTCTTCAAGAAAAATCTTGATGAGTGGATGGGAAATAGGAAATACATCCCGGGGATCACTTCTGTGTCTCTGCTCGACAGTGGCACAGAAAAATAACTTTCTTGGGTGGCATAAGCCAGGGAACCTTGTTGGCTAGGCTTATGTAAGCCCTTGGGCTGATAGCCTAGTACCTACCTATGAACCTATGATATGCTGTTAAAATTATGCCAACCAAAGTGCATCGCTGAATGCCAGATAGCCTCTTAAGGTGGAATAGCAATCCCCCTTCAAGCCTTCCACTTAAAAATCAGGTTTAGCAACCATTTTTCATTCCATTTGTAACTATAAGGGCTCTGCACAGCTTCTACATGGTTTTGTGGACCGTTTTGCCCTATATACTGTACTGTTTGACTGTTTGCCTTGTACTGTGTCATTTGCTCTTTGCTTAGGTTAATTACCGGCTTAGCAGCTGTAAGATGTTTTTTGGGATGAGTGGGTCTCTTTTTATGTTGTTGCCAGCTACATTACTTTAGTTTGAGTATACAGGGCTTGACTGTTGCACTTTGCTGGCCTAGTCTGCTCTCCAGATGTCCTGTTAAAAGGACGCCAACAAACGTATATCATTGAAGGCCTTTATTTCTCTTTTAAGATGGATCAATGGTCCTACTAGAGCCTTTAGCTTAATTACTGGCTTAGCAGCTATTTTTATTTTCCATTTGTCTCGATAAGGGCACCACACAGCTATTATATTGTTCTGAAAACTGTTTTGAAAACTGTTCAGCACAAGTTATTGCACAGCATGAACATATCGTAGTTTACTGTGTTAGTCTGTTGAGCACTATATATTGCACTGTTTAGAGATTTTATAGTATTACTTTATCATTTACCCCTTGCTTTCTACTGCTTATATTTGGCTCTACTTTTGTATAACCCTGTCCTCTCGAATGCACTAGGGTCACTGATAGCATGCTGAACTGCTGAATGAAGGTTTTGTTCTATTTAATGGAGCCTATATTGCCTAACTTGTACTGTTCATAGTATAATGTCTGCTGCTTTCCATTGTTAATCCCCTAAACCTAATCTTCCTCTACATACTTTCTCCATCCTCATCTAACCATAGCCTCTCTCTACTACTGTGCTTTATTACACCCTCCCTTCTTCTCTAAACAGCCCTTACCTGCTACCTTTCCCCTCTACATCTGCAATATTAACTAACTCAGTGTTGCCTCCCTTTCCTCTACAGTAATCCATCCCGGCTGCTCCCTCCCTGCTTTAAACGCAAAAGGAATACCTCCGACCATCACCTGAAGATACCCTGAAATGACCAGCTTGCCTAGTACTTAGAAATGTGCTACTGAGAAGACCCTTCAACAAGATTGTGTAAATGTATGTTGCTTAACACTAATTAAATGTAGACTTGATGTACTATCTATAGAGTTAGTCTGCCCTCCCATGTGCGTGTTCTAACAGCCTACTGCAGACCGTTTGTCCCTCCCTCTCCTGTTATCCCTATCCTAGAATATATTTAAACCTAAGACTGGTCCAACTCTACCTGCTGTTTGCTATCCCCTTCTACTATTAGGTGTCAGCATCTACCAATATCAATCCTAGATATTCTTTATAATCCCAACAAGTTTTATTTTTTCACAGTTGGTTGTGAGTTAATATCCTTAGACTGTAAATATCTTCACCCCCCCCCTGCTAAACCACCTTCTGTAAAGGCAGCCTTCATTTTCTGGGTGGACATATTTAGCTCATACCTTCCAACTACAGCCTTTAAACTGCTCTTTGCTGATACTTTTTCTGCCATACTCACCCTACTACAGGGCTCACTCCGCTCCCCTACCCTGCCCCCAATTCCCACCCGCCCCAGTACTCCTAGCTTTATTCCAATCTTACCCCACCCTCTCAGCCTAATTACCCAATACCAGCTCCCACCTCATTACTCCTCCCGCCTATAGCCATCCTTCTTAAACTCTGTAATCTGTACTCCACTCAATAATTATAGTCCCCTTCTCTTTCCTTAAATCTCTAGAATACCTCCATCACTTTTAAACCCTTTCTTCTTCATAGTCTTCTCTATTTTCCTAACCACTCATACCACTCTCTCTTTGCTCCAAAATGCTATCCTTAAGTTATCACACCCTTCAGTCCCCCAGCCTCGTCTTTATGTTCATATTTCCCTTATACTATGCTACCTCATATTCCACTTATGCTTGCCCAATACCACCTACAAAGACAACTACCATACAAACCCACCTTCTCCCTCACTCTTACTCCCATTTCCACTCTATCTCCTCTTCTCTCATTCAGCCCAACCCTCTGCACCTATTTCACCCTAAACTCTTCTCCTCTAAAGTCAAGACACTGTCACCTGCTCCAATCTACAATCTACCAAAATTCATGCCAGACAGACCAATATGGCTAAAGGATATCTCCTTCAACAACCTAGTCCAAGCTGGTGATATCCATCCTAACCCTGGTCCTACATCCTTTATTAAAACACTCATCCCTTACCCACTTCCTCCTATCTCAACACCCTAAAGATTTTTACAATTAATGCACAAAGTCTAAACAACAAAGTTCACCAATTTCAAGCTTAGTTAAGCCATAACCAACCAGATATCTTAGCCATCTCCAAAACCTGGCCCAAGCCCTTTATCTCAAACTCCAAGATTCTGCCCCCAGGATTCGATTGTCTCAGAAATGACCAACTAAATAAAAAAGGTGGAGGCACTGCCCTAGTCTACTCCATCCTTCTTAGCTTAATTCCCCTCCAAATTCCAATTCCTCAATTCCAGAACACTGAACTAACTGCTGGAATTCTAAAACTAAATACACATAAAAATATCTGTATCATTGCCCTATACATCTCACCTGGTAACAATATCTCTACATTTGAAAATATTCTCCTATGGGCCTCTACTGAAATTAACTATGAAACTTATATCCTTGGTGATGTGAATATTGACTGGAATAAAATCAATTGCCCCTCTCCCTCCCTATCCATTAACCTCTATAACTTCACTCAAATAATCCTCTCCATCACTCGACCTAACAAAATAAACCCTCCTGGATCCACTATAGATTGGATCCTAGTCTCAGATCCATATAAAATAACCAATTCTGGCACAATTCCTGATACCTTTAGTGACCACCTCCCAGCCTTTATTCATCACTAAACTAGTTCCTCCCCACACCAGCATCAATACATTCAAAATCATGACGTCAGTAGCTTCAACCCAACTACTTTCTCAAATGCTTTCAAACAAATGAACTGGCAAATTCTAAGCATCCTTCCTCTTGACAAAGCTATAGAATACTTCAACCCTGTCTTCCTTGGTACTTTCAACTCACTAGCCCCACTAAGAAACAAAAAGATAAAAACTAAAACTGCTCCTTGGCTATCCAAAGAGACAAAGCAGATTATGCACCACAGAGACAAACTATGGAAGCTTTACCAAAACAATAAACTGGCCAATACCTTGCTCCAATATAAACAGCTCTGCAACCATGCAGAACAACTAATCACCAAAGACAAAAAAATCCTACTGTATCAATCCTCAGTCCAATAACAATAAAACCCCCCAAAAATTCTGGAACTCAATAAACTCACTCCTCAATCCAGGCTCCAAGAATAATCCCTGTCCTGACCCAAGTAAATCTGACCTCAAACTAGGCTCTGAATGTAACTCATTTTGCATAGAAACTATTACTACCCTCACCAAGACATTTCCCAATAATAACCCAACTGCTCTACACTCTCCCCCTTCTAATTCACCTCATCTGTTTGAACTCAATCCCATCTCCACTAACTTTATAAAAAAACTTTTGTCAAAACTTAAAACTTGCTCTAATTCTCCCGACAATATTCACTCTTCCTTCCTAAAATGTGCTGCTGATGGCATTGCTCTTCCAATCAGCATAATTCTTAACTGATCCATAAAAGAATCATATGTCCCCAAACTCTGGTGCTCAGCTTATATTCTTCCTCTTCGTAAAGGAGGCAAAAATACCAGCATCTCAAACTTTCACCCCATTGCTATGCTCTCACCAATCTCCAAAATTCTAGAAAAATGCATCCACTTCCAACTTATGCCTTTCCTGACCCAAAACAATCTTCTCACTCCTACCCAGCATGGCTTCTGTCCAGGCCATAGCACAATAACCGCTCTACTCTCTTTCCTAGAAACTGTCAATCAAGCCCAGATTCAGGACACTTAGTTTCTACTGTTTTACTCGATCTGTCTAAAGCCTTTGATACTGTTTTCCACAAGCACCTTCTCTCTCATCACTCAAACCTTAAACTCTCACATAATGCTTTATCCTGGTTATCCAGCTATCTATCAGACAGATCATAGGCAGTCAAATGGAAGAACTCCATCTCTTCCTTCCTACCTACCCCAACTGATGCACCACAGGGATCCATCCTTGGGCCAATGCTTTTTAACATATTCATCAATAACTTTCACACTGCTATTCCTGATGCTAAAATCATTCAGTTTGCAGAGATTCAACCTTAGTCTGCTCTGCTTCAAACCTCTCTGAATTGCTGACTAAAACCCAAACTGTCTTCTCAACAACTGAAAACTGGATGTGCCAAAGCCACCTGCCTCTCAATGCAAATAAATCAAAGATTCTACTATTCTCTCCCACAAAGACCCTCTCCTATGATAAAAAAGACTTCAAAGTCTGTAGTCAAACCAACTCACCTATAGAAGTGGTCCCCTCTGCCAAACTACTTGGCATTACTGTAGATGAACACCTCAAGTTTGATATTCATATTTAACAAAATATTAAGAAAACCCACCAAAAGCTAGGTATGCTGTACAGGAATAATCACTTTCTCTCCAACTCTACCAGGCAAACTCTGGCCTCGGCTTATCTTCTTCCTTCCTTATTATACAGAACCCCTCTCCTAACCAATCTGTCCTCCTCTATCACCTCTAAACTAGAAAACTGCTACAACAAAATCTCTAAATTTGCCTCTAAATCTAAAAATACCACCCATCACTGCCTAACTCTACAATCCCTGAATTGGCTTGAACTCCCAAACTGCCTAGACTATCTCCAACTCACTACTGCATATAGACTCATATTTCACCCAACAAAAATGCCCCACTCTAACTAACATCCTTCTCCCTTATACACCCAACAGAGCTCTCAGATCTGAAAATCAGAACTTAATTACTATCCATAAACCTAAACGTCCTGCTGGCCAACTTCTCCTATCTTTCTCACTAGGCAAAAACGGAATTCCCTTCCCTCCACACTAAGAACCATACCAAACACAGAAAACGTCAAAACCCAACTATTCAAACACATGTCCACTAAATTGAAATGTACCTGCCGTCACCCAACCTAATGAAAGGGGGTTCTCTCTCTGGTTCCCAAGCTCTAGAACTTTCATAGTTATCTTCCTATGAGCCTATCTAAGCTCTCAACAATTTCTATAGCTTCTCTCTAAGCTCTCAACAACTCCTACAGCTACCCTCACACAGCCCAACCTTGTAAATATTGTAAATAGCATTCTACTGTTGATGAGTGTATGTAAAGCGTATTTACATTTTCTTAAAAGGTTTGTATGTAAACTGTTTCTGAACCTAACACATATCTGTTTTCCTCAAATGAAACTGTATGATCCCTACCTTCAAGCTTAATTAATCTGTTAACTATGCATGATACTGAATGCATATATGAGTAACTATTCTACATAATATTATCTTTAATATTAACTATCAGTTGTATCAAAATTGTATAATGCATCTTGAAGCTTTTCTCCCCAGGCCTCCACTGAAAATTTGTCAATTCGGCCAAGTGGACTTCCCCGGTAATCAAACTGCAAATAAATAAAATAAATAAATAAATAACCATAATGTCCAAAACATATCTAATACTTATTTAAACAAATAAATGATACCAAACATTTCTGATGTCTCAAGTGTTACAGTATTGCTAAAGATAAACATTTTCTTTACATTTCAACATTCTCTCTCATAAATAATTTCTGTTATTTATATTATTTATTAATTTATATTATACTGCTATTTTGATTGGTCGTATTGAAGTCCAGTAATACTGATCTGATAAATTCTTTGACATGCATGTTTCATACACTCTGCTTAAACTCTAGCAACTGAATTATATGTATGTTCATTTTAATATTACATATAACAGGTCCATCTGGACCTGCCAATAGAAATGTCATCACTATCCCTCTTAAAATCATTCACAGCCTTTGCCTCATCACTAATGTTATGCCATATTAGAAATATTTAGAAATCCTATTTTGTCAGACAAAACAATCCCTATTCTTGCAATCACTTATACCCCATCTGTATCCTACCTAACCTTGAAACATATGTAAACATCTTACCACTTACCTGCATAAATACTGCCTACTCTCAGTTACACAAAATGGATTATGGGCTTGTAGGAGCACAGTGAATTCTCTATGGACCCCTGACTGGTAACAGCTTAACTAATATAGCTAAAGGAAGTCTTACTAGAGCTATGTTCATTGACTCAACCAGTGTCTTTGAAATGGTCAACCATTCAATTCTACTTCTCCATCTACAAGACATTCAAGTCAGGCCTGATGCCAATACATTACATGTCTCAAAGACTTTCTGTTCAACCATTCATTCCAGGTTAAGATTAAACCTAGTTTTTCCAACAGTTTCCTCATTCACTCCAAATTCACACAGGACACCATTATAGACCTCTTGTCTTCTTAATCTTCATCAACAAACTTTCACTAGACCCACCTCACTTACCACTACTTCTTTATGCAGATAATGTAGTCATCAGTAGGTATGACCTCTCACATCATACAATTGAAACACAATTTCAAAAGGAAGCTCTAAAGCTAAAGCTCTGGCTAAACTACAATAAACTACTGTTCAATGCTTAAAAATGAAGTCCATGTTAGTTACAATTCATAAAACATAATCCAAACCCCCCTACTTCACTCCAACTATCTTACTCTGAAATCTTATTCATGGTATTTGCAGAGCAGTTAATGTGTTCACATGTTGGGATAAGATTATTTCTCCTTACATATTGTTTAATGTTTTCTATTGAATTAAAGATCCTGTTTCCAGAAGATAGTATTACTTTTAACCATGTGTGGTATAGTAAGTGAGACGTAGATGTTGTTGTTTTAGCAGTTTACTGAGTGGCCAGAATTCCTTTCTTCTCTCTAATTTTTTTTTCAGCATAGTCACAGTCAAATCTTATATTTTTGACCCAATTCCAGTAGAGTTAAAAGATAAAACAAAAACAAAAACGTCACTATTACATATCTTGGTTGAGCATTAGGATTTGTGGGGACAGACTTACCAGTAGCCCTGTGAGATAGTTTTATTCCAAATGTGAATCTTTCTTCTAGATTAAAAAAAATAATTAATCCAACTTGTTAAAATGCAATCACATCAGTTTCTTATGTTTTTCTCATTTGCAAAAAATGTAGTCTTTCCTCAACGTTCTCTATTTTCCATTTTCTGTTTTATTAATAAGCCATGTGTTTTGTTTTAGAATGAAATCAGTATGTACTTCCTTCTCTTTCACTCTCTCATCAGTGTCACTCAATGCATTTTCTATATATTTAATTTGTAAGCTGTGTTTTTCTATCACGTATTTTAAAAGGAGTGTTTGTCTCAAAACATTACTATGTGTAATATCTTTTTCTGAATATTGTTCATTTTAATAGCTAATTCTTGTAAGGAAGACAGTACATACAAAGAACTCACTGTAGTACTACTCCAAGAGTAAAGTTTTGGGAAAGTTTTTGACTGGAAGGTTTTCACATTTATTCACTTTTCCTTTCATAAATCCCTTTTATAGCTGTTCTTAAACACTTTCTCAACTTTGTTCTTGATCCCTTTCTCTTTCCTGGTAAATGATTCTTATTGGAACAGAGCTCTTCACTAATCTTGCTACTCAGCCGCCAATTTGGAGCTCAGCTCATATGCTCTTTTTCCATGGTATGCATGCAAACGTTTCAAGCAAGGGCATTAATGGCCTTCTAGGTTGCCAATATACAAAACAGTTGTTCCTATAATAGGTGTCAAGGCTGTTCTTAAAAATATCTGAACTAGTGTTTGCTTTAATGTAATTTGGTAGTCTGTTCCATACATCAGCTGCTCTCTCAAAGAACCAATTAGTACAATACTCATTCCTTCAGAGTCTTCTACATAGGTCTTTGATGATTTTCTACTACTTTTTGATAACTCCAAACATTTCCAAGGTAGTTGTATCAAAATGCCCTATACACCTGAATAAAGTCTCCTCTTAAATATCTATATGAGGCAATGTACAAGTTCAGATATTTTAGTCTTTCGTAATAACTTAAATTTTCATATCCATGGATGTCCGTGGTATATTTCCACTGTACTCTTCCTAGTTTATTCATGCTTGTTTTCTTATAAGGATTCCATATTGTTGTTCCATATTCAAGTTTGGGTCTAATGTAACTAACAGACAAGCATTAATAATTTCTGATTTACTAGACCATGTAAATCATTTTATACAACCTATAGTTCTATCACTATCATTATACAATGACCCCCCATTAATATTCCAAAACATAAACACTGATTGGTCAGCATGGATGTTGTAAATCAGACTTATACTAATGGAAAAAGGTCTGGTCACCTGGACTTTTTCCATTAGTATAAGTCTTTTTTTACAGCAACGGAGAACGCAAGATCTACATTGCTGTTTAGACACTGTCTCACTATGTTAAAGGAGTTTAACATAGCGAGACAGCTTTAAAAAAAGCATCGGAGATTCTTTGTTGCTTTTTTAAAGCTGTCTCGCTATGTTAAACTCCTTTAACATAGCGAGACAGTTTGTAAACAGCAACAGAAATCTTGCTTTCTCCATTACTTTCACCCACAGCTCTGATGTACTGCGTAAGCATATGCCTGCGCAGTATATCAGAACTGCCGCAGAATACCAGACAGCTGCAGAAGGGGAGCAAGGAGGCATTATACAATGCCATTGTTTTAGGAAAGTAAGTATTTTTTTTCTTAAATAATGTCATTGTGTAATAGCAATAACCCACTTCTGGATGTGGGTAATGCTGGATTTACCCATGGTTGTCTTTGTTTGGCCGCTCGGGCTTTGCCCTCATGACCAAACCACACCAACCGTGGGTAAATCCAGCATTAACCACACCCAGGCATGGGTTATTGCTATATTAACCATTTGGTTTATATGATTACAAAAACTCAAAACTGGATCTACCTGTACACCCAGGTCCTTAAATGACTTTACAGTTTCAATCACTGAGTGCTGTATTAAATATTCACCTTTCAATTTATGTCTCCTAAATCTCATATGCTTTGTTTTTGATGTATTTATCAGCATATTATTCTCCTGTGCCCAAATGGTCAATTTAGTCAAGTTATTTTGCAGACATGCCCTATCTGTAATACATATAATAAGTTTGTCCAGTTTCAAGTCATCTGCATACAGACTGTAGAACACCTCAGATGAAAAAGATACAATAAACCTAGGACAGAACCCTGTGGGACACACTGACTGAAACCAAGAATTTCATCTGTCCAACTGCTGTATGATACTTGCCATGTCCTATTTGCAAGCCATGAAGCTACTCATCTTATCAAGAGTATATCAATACCAAGTTTTTCTAATTTATTGATAAATATTTTGTGTATGACTCTGTCAAATGATAAAATGAAATCTATATAAATTACACCTCAGCACAATTTTCACTCATAGCTGTTATTATATTGTTATAGAACATCATGTTATAGGTGGTAATAGATCTGTTTTTAACATATACATACTAATATATGGCTTCAAGTCCCAGCCTTTCCAGTTCTGACAATAGCGTATCCAATATTACCTTCTCCATTATTTAACACAACATGAAAGTAGACTTAAGGGTCCATATGACTCTGGGTTTGCCCTACTTCCCTCCCTTTCCCTTAAAGACAGGTGTAATAAGCGCATGTCTTCAATCTTGTGGAATCTCCCCATATTTATATAACTTAGTAAATAATAGTTATAATGGTATTTTAAGTTCTTGTTGAAGTGCTCTCATGTCATTTTTGCTAATTCTAACTCCTCCTTGTGCTTTGTTTGGATCTAGTTTGCCTCATTTTTTTCAATATAATTTATTTTGATTTCAGTATCTGATGTTAGCTGGATGTGACTAGAACAAATTATCACCCAGTTTGTGGAGCCAACTGTTTTGCATAAGATTTTGTAAATACAACTATGTTCTGTTGCGTCTGAGAAGAAATTTTAGAATCTACACACAGTTTATTAATTTGCATGTCATTATCTCATGTATCTATAAAATGGTTTTCTATTATGCTCAATATCTTTATATAAATTTTCTTCAAACACTATGCTTAATGTGTTTGTATAGCTTGTTTGTTTCAGTTTTCAAAGTTGTAGTTCAACCTCTTTTCCATTTCTTATATTTTTTTGTCTCTTATCTTAATCAAGTATCTTGTTCTTATGCCTAGATCCTGATAAACATTTTTTTGATTATTTTTTTGTATTCAAACAATTTATCTTTCAAAACTTTCCACATTCCTTCTTTAATTTTTCCACTGACTGCATCACTCCAGTAAGTTTTAAATAGTGACTGTTTTGCTTCCATATAATATGTAATAAATCCTCTGTGCATTGGTTTAGATTTCAGTTTGGCAGAATTATATAGCAACAAATTAACCTGTATAACCCCATGATCACTGCACATCAATGATGGTAAAACATGAAATTAAATATTTTTTTAGGAACACAAACACTGTATAGTGTGTTATGTTTACTAGTAGTTTTTGTTTTTTTTTACAGTCGGAAGCAATTATCATTCCTGAACATACGTTGTGAATAATTTTCTTACTGATGTTATTGAATCAGTATTGCTCCAGTTTATTTCTGGTAAATTTAAGTCCCAAGCCACTTTTATTCTTCCCTTCTGTGTTTCAGTCAAGAAACATATGAATTCCTCCAGGTATTTAGCACTTGGTGGTCTATACATTCCAACAATTGTTACATGTTCCAGGGAGATATTGTCATTTAGGATTGCTATTTTCACAAGAGTTTTTTTTTTGAATTGCTAGATTATGTGGTCCAGAGTTAATTTGATGGGTTTGCAACAGAAGAATATACATGGATGGTTAGTGTTATTAAATTTAATGAATTTGTATTTTCAGAGGGGATTACAGTATTTTTCGGTTACATTGTGACTGTGGTAAACATAATAATGAGGTTAGAAGTAATTTTAGGTATGGCATGTAAATGGATTTAAGATTGTGTTACTGATGTTTTCTGGCTGGTGGGACTTTTGTGAGCATTGTAAATGAGGATGCAATACTAAAAATGTTCATGCTATTTAATGTGTCTGAAAACAAACTGTATTTTATTGAATTAATGCCGGTGTTAGTTATTTGCAGAATGGAGAGAAAGACTCGGAATTTTTATTTTCAGATCTATTGCACTGCTTTCTCTGTTTTAGCTGATTAATGTATAATTGGTCAAGGGCTAGATGTGTTTTATGTATAAATGTTTAGGTAGGCCATATAATTATATTTTATAAGGGGAAGGTGATAAATGTGTAAGGTAACTCTTTGCTTTGTGGTTGACATGAATTCATTTTTAAGGTATGAACTACAGGTAGTTTGCTGTTAGTGGGCTCAAGGTGTTTAATTAAAAATGGGTGAGTTCCCTGTCTAAGATTCAGAAGTGCTCCTTAAAATGTAATGTAGCATTAAGATTGTAAGAGATTATTTAGTTTGTGATTCTTTAAGGTGGTGATAAGTTTGAAAGTAGTGGAAGTGGTCATAATTGTATTAAAGTTAGAGAAGGGAAGGGAAGTTAGGGAATAGCATGGGAGAAAAGAGAATAGGCCACACCTCCCATCTTAGTGAGAGTCAGTCTGCACAGATTGTGTATGGATTGAACTTGGCAGGTTTGAGGTGAAACATATAGGGAGTCGTCATGTCTTAAAACTAACAGATCAAGGGAAACAGACTGCCCTGTATATCTAAATTTGATCAGTAAGGACAACAGCTTAGTAGGAAGGAAGCACATAGCATATTAACTGAGAACTGAGAGAGACGGAAGGCAGCCAGGGTCAGTAGAACAACTGAGATTAGTGTGGGAAAAATAATGGAGCAAAAATAAAGCAAACTCTGAATCAACGAATAATGCTCTGAATTCGCTTTCTACTTCCACAAAATGTGGGAGATAATGACAGTTGGACAAAGAATGTCTTCAATCAGAATGTCTGGCAACTCACAGAAAACACATCTATTATTCAAGTTGCTTAGTGGGAAAGCAGCTTGAAAGCCGAAAGTGTTCCAATCAATGCCGAGCAAGGTGTTTATTAGTGAGAAATTTGTAAGAAAAAAAAAAAAAAAAAAAAAAAGCTATCAGTAGGAATAATGGGATAGAAAAATAAATAAAAGCAAAAATAAAAAAGTAACACATACAGACATGCATGCATGCCTACATAAATACTATATAGAGCATATATAGTCATGTATGAATTGTGGATGCATGAACTGTTGCAGTCATGTAAACAGAAGTGTAAATGTTTTGCAAACAGATGTGAATGCACATTGCTCAGAAAATAGTAATACTGTAGCTCTGCTTACTTTGGAATTTTTTCATGAAAAAAGTATTCTATGTATACTATAATGCTTTTCATCAGCAACTTTTCTATGTTTTGATGCAGATTTATCCACTGCAGTTTGTTCTCCACAACCATGTCATGTGTGTTCCACTGTGTTTGTGTGTGTGCATATGTCTGTGTGCATGTGTGCGTGTGTGTGTGTAACTTCTACACATCAATCACATCAGTTTTTACTTAGGATCAGGCAGAAATGTTATCGGACACCTGTGCTAAGGATATCAGTGTCACAGCTGACTATGTAGTGTACAGCAACAGAAATCTATCATGCCAATATGTCTAAGGAAAAGATAGTATCAGATGTGCAGCTGGAAAGCAGTCTAGAGGCAGCCTAAGCAATACTGTAGGCATGCAGGAAGCAGACAAAGGACAATGTATCCCATCCCAACAGGACCTCAAAACTAAACTGGAATTACAAAGACTGACAATGTAGATGAATTACTTGGTACTCAAAGATGACAAGTAAATACAGTGTAAATTATGCTAAAGTTAAAGAATGTTTACTTGCATGTTTAAACTGACTACTGAAATGTGCAGACAAAACTGCATGGGGCAGAGAAAAAAGGGGATTAAAGTGTGAGTAACTACATAGCAGAAATCAACACTTTTTTATAGATGGTTGAGTGGATCTAAGGTCATCACATCTGAAATGCTTACAGATCATTAGGTCATGAAGATGTAGTTGGTTGAGAAGTGTAACACTGTTGAGGGGCTGGGTAAAAAGGAGGACATATATTTAGCTAGCAGGTTGCTAGTGCATAAGAGGGTGTTACCCAGCACTGTGCTTGGATATGAGGGAATCCATGAGGAGCAATTTAAGCCATCACAGCAGGTTATACAGTATCAGTTGTGATCCCATGCTCAACTTTTGGGGTTAGACATTTCAAATGTAACCAATTGAGGCATGTTCCATTTCACTGTCTATTAAGGCAAGGTGGTGAACAAAGGTCTCAGGAAGCAGCAAACAGGGCAAGCACTATCAAACTGGTGGGTTGCCTGGAGACGGCATCTATACCGGACTACCACAAAAGCTGGGAATGCACATGCATTTGGATAGAGCAGCTTGGGTTTTACAGACATGCCTACTTTCATGCTGCTCAGATATAATTCTGTCGTTTTATGTACAACTTTCTATTTTCTCAGAGTTGGATTCATTCTCTGTCTTTTTGTTGTTATGATGCTCAGTGTGTGTTGCTGGCTAAGTTTGCCTGTACTAGTTGAATATGGTATCTCTGTTAGGTCATTTTATATTTTGAATGCAGAACCATGTGACTGCAGACAGGTATCACCTAGCATATAAGGATTTATTTTAATATACTCTGTCTGTTAAGTACAGGTATGTGCTGCTTAACGTCCTTCCACACAATGTCTGATTGCATTTACGTCCATAGTGTGCTAAGCGGATATAAATGTAATCGGCCATTATACAGACAAACATTAAGCGAAGTACAATACAAAGTATAGGGTGTCTGCTTAATGTCTGCATCACTTAACGCTCTATGGGATAAAATCTATCTCGATGTTAAGCAGTGCAGGCCTGTATACATATTGTATGCTACCATTCACTGGGCTTTCATTCTTTTTTTTTTCATATTCTTCTCACTACTTCTGGCTGCCCCCACAGCTTCTGTGTTTACCCAGACCCACATCCTTTTATGGCTTCTTCCTTATGAAATAGCCCTAAATATAATCCATCACCAGATGAGCTTCCTAATTCTTTCAGAAAATCGAGCTTTCAATAACTCAATTTTAACCCCTTGAGTAAGGCATCCAATGGGTAGTAGTAAGCATGAAACTAGGAGCCATTACACCTGCAGCAGACTGGTCTTTGTCCCTAGCTGTGGGAGTGGCTAGTTTAATAAAATCAGTACACTATTACTTTATTGTGTAATACCCTGTGATGACCTTTGAGGCTTCTGGTCTCCATCAGAGGTCATGTAACCAACCACTGGGTTTGCTCAGCCTTTCCTTCTCAAACTGGAGAGTTGCTTATTGGCTATTTTATCCTATCCTCTCCCAGCCACCAGTACCAGTAGCCCAGGTCTATTCCCAAACTTGGGTTTGTCATTGGCAAGGATGGATACCCTGCCTCTGTGCCTTCAGCAGGCTGGACCTTTGTATTACTTTCTTTGATTGTTACTTTTAGTCTGTGTTGCAATGGTTGAGCTACAAGTTTAAAGCATGGACCACTTTATAAAGTTTGGAAATGAGGACTAATGATAGTCCTATGCACTCATTGATCTATATTACTAAGGTCGTACAAATTAATGTTAAAATTGTAAAATTGTAAATGACCAAGTGTAGGGACCACCCACAGATTTCTGTGTTCACTATGCAGACCAGTGATGGGAGCCCATTCTTACCCCTCACTTTGCAAGACAAGTTCTTGCCTTCTGCAGATGTGCTAGATATGCTCTTCTGATATGGATAACGATGATATCCTTATCCCTTGTGGGGGCATGGAGGTTGGCTTTTCAGTTAGGCTCACAGTGCATTGCATGCTGACTACTGTTGAATGTTACATTGACAACAAAAGTGTTTTTTGCCTGTATGACCATTGACCTGGGCATCTTGCTGGATTCCAATGGCAAAACATAGCACGAATGGCAGACAATGGTTTCCACTTCATAACACCAAGGTAGACTAAGACATCATGATGTTGAATCTCAGCAGACATTGTTCTCTGACCATTGTCAGCCAGGGCACAGTACCCATCCATTATGGGACTATATTCATTCCAGATGAAATAAGACTGTCATCTGAGACAGTGCAACCTAAATGCTCTATGTGCTGTGGAAGACTGTTGCCATCAATATGCTAGTGATTCTTGATTTAAAAAGTAAGTCAAGCCATACTGACTCTTTGAACTAAAGAATTGCAAAACAATGGAATAAGTTGCCTCTGAAAATATGACAATCAAAACAGCTATCAATATTTAAAGAGCATAGATGACTGTTTTTCTAAAAGGAACTTTGGACCACAAGAAGGTAGCTAGATATGGTCTCTTCTGAGGACTCTTAGCTGATCCAAGCTTTGAAACATATAATGTTACATAGCTATCTAATGTGATCCCTGTTGCAACACAGACTCTATTTTCATTTACAGATACTGACATTTAGTATTTCTGAAGAAATATGTAGATTCAGGAGCTTTAGGATCTTTGGCTGTTTTTATTTCTAGTACCCCACCCCACACAAAAAACACTCTCTAACTATGTATCTTGTTGTCATGTCACCATTAGGTCTCCCTATGTCTATGCAGTATGTGCCACCATCAGGTCTTCCTATGTCTTTGCAGTATCTATCTTTTGCTTATACACAGTGCCAGTTCAGAAGACTGCAGATCACATCATAATGAGATGTATAGGCATGTCATTCATGAGTTAATGGATTACAGTATACATATGCAAGTACTTATGCAAGTCAAAGTCAAAGTAAACTTTATTGTCGATCAGATATACATAGCAGTGCAAGATGAATGAAATTATGTTGCTTTTGTGAACATGGAAGACATAACAATGAACGCATAGTTTGAATGACAGTAAGACTAATGTAAATACAGTAATAATTAAAATATTAACAACACAATAAATTACCCACAATTGGTCAGGAAGACATTAGACAGTATTATACTAGTAGGTATTGCAAGACTATGACTTCACATTTTGATTGCTTAGAACATTGCACTTCATCAGCTGTAGTATGATATATTCTGATGTTCATATAGCCCATGTATGGAGTAGTGACTCACTCCTGATCATTGCACATTCAAGATGTAATACCAAAAGAAATCAGGCTAACTGTACCAGTTATTGAAGCAATTTGCCAGAGTCATTACTATAGCTGATACTTCATAGCAAGTGGCATATCGATGTAATTATTCACTGTCATGCCTGGCATTCAAGTTCAGCAGCCTTATGGATAAGGGAAAGAAGCTCCTGTTCAGTCTAGATGGTTTGCAGTGTAAGCTGTGAATACTACCTGCCCAAGAAAAGGCAGAAGTATAAGCCATGGGCAGGGTGTGTGGGATCATTGATTATGTTCCTAGCCATTCCCACACACCGAGTCTTGTGCAGATCATCCATGGATGGGAGCGAGAAACCAATGACTTTTTCCACTGTCCTCACTACCCTCAGGAGTCTTGCCATCAGACGCTTTGCAGTTACCATACCAAACTATGATGTTACTTGACAGGATGCTCTCAATGGTCCCCCTGTAGTAGGTTTTGAGGATGGACTGAGACAGGTTTACCTTCCTCAGTTTCTGTAGGAAGTGCAGATGTTGTTGTGCCTTCTTCACTGTGTAGCTAATATGAGTCGACCAGGATAGGTCATCTGAGATTTGTACCCCGAACAACTTGGTGTTTTTGACTCTTTCCACTGCCACCCCCTTAATTTCCAGAGGTTGATGTATCTCCTGAGTCCTCCTGAAGTCCACTATTAATTATTTGGTCTTGCTTACATTTAAGGCCAGATTGTTGCTGCTGTACCAGCCCATCAGATGTTCTACTTCATCCCTGTAGGCTGTTTCCTCACCATTTCTGACTAGACCTATGACAGTGGTATCATCCGCGAACTTGATGATTTTGTTGAATTCATGCTTGGCTGTGCAGTCATGCATCAATGAGGTGAACAGCAGAGGACTCAGGACGCAGCCCTGAGGGACACCCGTGCTCTATTTATTACTGATTGACCTGTTATTTCTCACACATACATTTTGGGGTTTGTTGATGAGAAAGTCCAATATCCAGTTACAAAGGGGGGTGTTGATGTCCAGCTGGATCAGCTTCGATATCAAATTCTGGGGGATGACAGTGTTAAGGGTAATGAACAGCATTCTGACATAGACATTCTTGTTTCTAGATGTGCCAAGGATTCATGAAGTGCTATAGCTATTGCATCAGCCATGCAGTGGTTAGATCTATAAGTGAACTGTAATGTATCCAGTGTTGCAGGTAAGCTTGAAGAGATATGGTTCTTGATCAATCACTCAAAACATTTCATTACTGTTGATGTAAGAGCAACTGGACAGTAATCATTTAGGCTTGCTGGTTGGGATTTTTTGAGTAAGGGAATGATTGTCGTATGTTTGAAGCAACTGGGTACAATGGCTAGTTGCAGGGATGTGTTGAATATATCTGTTAATACAGTGGACAGTTGGGTAGCACAGTCTCTTAGTATCATTCCCATAATATTATCTGGACCAGCTGCTTTTCTTGGATTTACTTGCATTAGGGTCTTCAGAATATCAGATGTTTTTAGACATAGCACCTCCTTGTCCTGTTCTTCAGGGAGCTCATTTGGCACAGTATTGTCCGTATCAAATCTGTTGAAGAAGGTGTTTAGTTTGTTCAGAAATTCTGGATTGTCACCACATGGGGAGGATGCAGGCCTGTAGTCAGTTATGGCTTGAATGCCTTTCCATAGATGTCTGGAGTCCCTTTGGTCAGAGAAGTGTCCCTAACCTTTACGTCCATAGGTCCTCTTAGTCTCCTTTAGACCTCTGCTTCGATTTGCTCTGGCCACTGTTGTCTTTTGATTTAAATGCAGCAAAGTGGCATTAGTGGTGTGTGATTTATTTTTGCAGAGGTTAGCTTGGGGAGGAATGTATGCCTAGTTATAACAATGTTGGAAATGTGACTGAAGTTCAGATCTATTTATGACAACTTATATTGGGAGGTGGTCTGCACTAAATGTGATCAGTTTCACTGTCTTAGCACTTCTGATGAGGAGTAGAAGGAATAGAGATGTTTCTAGATTTTCTAATATTACAATGTATGGATGGGAATTGGTGCATACTTTATAATGTTCAGGGTTTTGTAATGACAATTAGAGGGCAACACCTGGTTTTAGTTACACGTATTGTTAGATGGGACACAAGAACAACATGGAGGTAGAAAAGTTATATGGATTTTGCTCCTAAGGAGGCATAACGGTGGATAAAAGAGAGATGTATTCACCCTAGGCATGAGCTGTACGTCAGCCTTACAAACAGTGAAGAGTGGGAAATACGTTGCCTTTTTTCAGTACCATCACATATGAAGTGGAGGTACAATGGAAGCAAATTCCTTAGAGCCTGGAACATGACAGTTGGAGAGGAGGAGCAGTGGGCAGTTAACTTCACATGATCATGAATGAGGGGCCTACTCTATATATTAATGTGATTTTGTAATGATTAAAGAAGAGGGTGGTGCTGAATCTGGAATTAAATTATATGCAAGGTGGGGATTCTCATCTAATTGTCTGGCAAAGCAATGGCTCCTCTTTACATTCTGATTGGCAGAGTTAATCTATGTACATATATATGCACGTAATAAGTATATTATGTATCTGTCTATCTGTCTAACCATCAGACTCTATGTCAGTGTGTCTATCTAGCTATCTAAACAATCCAAATGCAGAGTAACACACCAGCGGAGGCAGGAATCAGCGGAGGTGACCTTGTCAACCGAACTCTGGAGTGTGAAACGAGGTGGATTATTAGATGGTGCTCAGAAGAATCACCTGGCCTTAATGACAAAGTCCAGATAAAACCGTTTCTTAAAAACAGGAGAATACGCAGATATAAGTGATCATACTTTTTATATACACATCTGGCTATTTCCCTTAGATGTGATTATTAGAGTGAAAGAATTTTTCTGTTGTCTTTCACGTAGCCATCATGTTTTGAGTTTTAGATATGATTAGGAGTCTTTTATAGAGTAGTTATAATCATTTTGTATAAATGACATCCTGATGTATATATATTGTAAGGTCTGTTAGATGAATTAATTAGAGCGCAAAGTTTCTATACAGATAGATTGATGTAATGTTGAATTGTTACTATGGTTGTACAAAAAATTTTTATTTTGATTGTGAGCCATTTGACTACAGGCTATGCACTCATTGGCTTTGTGTAGCTATTATATAATGTTTTTAACACTTAACAGTATATTAGTTTTATGGGTTTAAGTTATATGAATGTATCTTTAAGACTGTCCGTTTTGATTTTGTTATGCAGTAACATCGTGCATTGTTAAACTTATTATGCGTTTTTATAGGAGAACTATTAGTATAAGATTCCTCATGAATGGACTACTAGATGGTTTTGCATAACCAGTTATTTACGTTCTCCTTTAAACGAATCTAAGATTGTATGAACTTAATTTTAAGAATGTTATTCTTGTTATGTAGTAACATCGTGCATCAGTTTAGCAGTTATGCATTATATAGGTTAACCATCAGCATAAGATTTCTTATGACTGAAGCACTAAGATGGATCTACATGATCAGTTATGTGTATTTCCCTTTAAATTGTAAAGCGCGAATTTTATGAGTTTGTAACCAATCAGGAAGCATGATAACTCTTATAAAGAGTTTGTCTTTTGTACTTTTTGTCAAAGTCTGAAGAAGCCTGTTGGCGAAAGCGCTTACTTTTATTTCAATATTAAAGATTTCTACGTTTTTAGAAACTACTGGAGTGATTAATGGTTTGAATATTCAGCAACTAATATAGTGAATACGTTTCATTGCCGTTAGGAACAGCGTATATGGTGACTGAATTTTTCACATTTATTTTTATTACGCTGATTCCTGCCTCTGCTGGTGTGTTACTCTGCATTGGGATTGTTTATATTTGCTTTTTATCGTCAGTGGATCACCGAAGAGGCATGGCGAACGTCACTAACGTAAACATTGAACTACCATACGTCCTTCCTGCCACGGAGAGATCTAATAGGTTTACTGAACGTTTCAAAGCGTGTGTTACGGGAGAAGACAACTTGTTATTGAACTTTGTGCCGAACATTGAAGGAACTTTGAATGCTGAGAATGAAGTAAGTAACTTTAATGTTACTAACGACTTGCAAGAGATAGAGACTGTTTTCACTAAATTAAAACGGCTGCAAGTCCAAAGACAGTATTTTGAAGCTTGTCTCATCAAAAGAATTATACCGCGGGGCCTTCGCATTTTGAAAATGCCCGCGTCAGGAAATCAGTTCCCGGACCTCTTGTATCGCTGGCAACAGCTTAATCTTGAGTTAAGCTTCAACTATATGAAGCTTATGATTGAATATCACTCACCGGAAGAAGATAGATTAAGACTTTTAGTTAATAAGTTATTCAATGACTTTATGACAAAATATGTAGACAATGCTTATGTTTTACGTTTAGAAAGAGTTATAGAAGATGTCATGTTATTAGAGAAACGGTTAATGGACCAAAAGAAAAGTAAGATTACTCGTGATACACGAGATTTTAATAACAACTTTGTTTTCACTTGGCCAAGGGATAGAAATATACAGACACAACCAATTGAAGGTTCTAATAGTTCGCAAAGGTTTATGAATGCAACTGGAAGAAAATATGTGCATGATAAATCACATAATATCTCGGCTAATGATAATGTATTCATTAATGGTAATAGGAGTGAAAAGAGAAATGTTAAAGTTGCACAGACCAATGTCACCATTGCAGACGTTGTACATGGTGATGAACATGTGTCAGGTATTAGTGCAATTATACAGTCCCCACCTGAAAAAAACAAACCAAAAGGATTTTAAAATTTAGATGGCAGGTTAACCACTTTTTTTTCACAAAAGGTGATTTGGCATAGTGGTTGTTGTCTGACTTTGCACAGGGACCTTGGCAGAAAAATGTTTAAAAAGCTTTTTTTTCACAAAGCTGATTTATAGGGTATGTTGTCTGACTTTTTGCACAGGGACCTTGGCAGTAAAATGTATGGTGGTAACACAGCATTTTTCTTTCACAAAGCAGTGATTTGGCATAGTGGTATGTTGCTCTGACTCTTTTGCACAGGGACTTGGAGTAAAATGTATGGTGGTAACACAGCATTTTATTCTAGCAATTTTCCAAGATTATACAAGCAATGTTTAATGTGTCCCTGGTTTTGGCTTTTGCCCCCAAAAAATTTTGGGCTTTTTCCAGATTTCTTGTGCTAGTTGAGATGCAGTTGAGTATTGATGTTTACAAGGAGCTGGGGCTGCAGGGAAGAGAAGTTTAGTGCTGTATGCTAAGTCAGCTAATAGAAAAGGTTGTG
Source organism: Protopterus annectens (assembly GCF_019279795.1). Lineage (NCBI taxonomy): Eukaryota > Metazoa > Chordata > Ceratodontiformes > Protopteridae > Protopterus > Protopterus annectens. The sequence goes on from NC_056735.1 coordinate 1,754,902,903, forward strand.
TACTTGCTTTTGATGCAGAAGGTTGTTTTCTACTCCCACAAGGGGTGAATGCTGCTCTGAAAACTTAAGATACTAACTATGAGCCTGTTATCATTTTGCCATCCATTTCCTATTGCAATATTACTAGCTTATCTTTTTTAATGTAATGTAGGCAATTTATTCCTCGGGGGCATCAGACACTTTATTTTTCGATGAAACCATGAAATATAAAGGTGTTTGCTAGCAGCAACCTCTTCATTAGTTACAGATTTATTTAATGTGGAATTATTTAGATGACTTTTTACTTCAGAGATTGTGCATATTTACTGCTAATGGTGGGCTGTAGAATTGTGCATATTTACTGATAATGGTGGACTGTAGAAGTTTGAGTAGATTTTTATGATGGAAATGTTCTGAATTGGGAAGTTTTCATATTGTGCATGCTTTTGCATTGTTTACTGGAAAAATGTTCAAAACAATAGGAAGGTGTATCAAAGAGCACATGTATGTTTCATATGAAAGGGGGCCTATGATTTGAAAACAGCCCAGAATTAATCTTTATCTGCCACTGGTAAAATGTATTTTCTTTGAATGTGGGTTTCAATGCTGTTTCAATGAATGTGAGTTTCAAGGGCAGAGAAGTTTTAATGCTGTTTGTTTAGCAGATGTCTTAGTGTTTGTGCTGTAAAATGCAAAATAAAACTTTCAAATGAAGTCCAAATCATCATAGAAGTAAATCAGTATGCACATTAGTGTTTATGGTAAATGGAGTGAAATAGCCAAGTAATGGATCATTGGAATGGCTGCAGGGGGAGGCTCCATTCCACCATGATTTTGTGAGGGGAAGGGCAGCAAACCTAGACAGCCCCAGCTGAACTATACCTCCCAACTGTCCAGATTTTCAAAGAATGAATAGATTTTTGCTTCTTATTTTTGGTTTGTTCCTCATAAAATTTGTGGTTTTCTGGCAAATCATTTAGGAATTAAGTCACTAAATAATGACACACTGAGTTTCAGACTTCATAACCTTCAGAAAAATGCATGCTAAAGTAAGACCTGTTGTTCTATCAACTGTCTCAGTTTATACAAGAGCAATTTTTAGTACTGTTTATATGTTCCCGCAATATATTTGGCCTTGTCCAGATTTATTGCATTAACAGGTTGAGAGGTACATGCAAATAAATTGCTTTATAGAATTAGGCATAGCCAAACCTCTCAACTGTCCCTGATTTTGGCTCAAATAATAATCCCTCCACAAAATAGCAATTTTGGAAGAAAACATGGAGGGTTTACAATTAAGAAATAACTGTAATAATCAAATTTATAGATTACTTTTATTTCAGAAATGCATATAGATTATTTTGTCTGCTGCTCAAGTTAGCAGTACTAATATTAAAGTGTCCCTTCTTTGACAGGTTCCCAGCTGTATTGTGTGGCTATTTTATATTTTTACATCACATTTTTGGTCCATTTTTCATAAAATTGTCTTTTTGGCAATATTACAATCCTTAAGACTGAGTTAAAAAAAATGACAGACTTTTGAGTTTCATTTCATACCATTCAGAAAATTCATACTAATAAGCCTTTATATTATTTCTAAGCCTTTAGTTGAATATTTAAAAATTTCCTTAATTTAGTTTCCAAACTTCTTTGTATGGCTTTGTCCAGATTTCTTGCTAGGTTGAGAGGTATTCAAATGTCAGGGTCACAGTTTCATTCAGGACATTTAAAAATTTGTGAGGACTTGTTTACCCCACCCATTTAAAGACTTGGAATTGTTCAACAAAAAAAGGGGATTTATGCGTGAAACATTTGAAACTTCCCAATCCAAGGTAGACACAGTTGGAGAAGCTTTTCTCTGTCCTTGATTTGCAGAATGGTCTGGTTTCTGTCATATTTGTACTGTTGATTTATGCTAATGGAAAGTGTGTTGTCTGTGTTTCAAGTGCTACTTTAATGACACAGGAAAGCTTGGCTGAGATTGTAAGATGCTTGTAAGCTTTAATAAGCATACTTTAAAGAATTGCCAACATTAATTTCTGTTATGCCATTTTGAAATACTTAACTAGATTATGTATAACATTGGGTATTGAATCATATGAGAGATAAAAACAGGATTCCATTATTTTAATAAGCTATTACATAGAAGGCTCCAGTCATCTTAGGCTTTACCCAGACAAACAAAATGCCAATTGTGTGGTCCAAAACGTTAAACAGTAATCCTTTCAAGCAATCAACCCTTGAGCTGTTTTGAATCTTTTCATTTTATTTTGATCATGTTTTCCGATGGAAACAAGTAGATAGTTGTCAGAGCAGGTATTTTTGGAAAAGAACAATTTACAAGTGGGGATCAGAGATTTCTACTTTCAGCATGTTACTTGGTACTTTAATAAAGCTGAATATAAATTATAATTAGAACTGCAGTGCAAAAGTGGTTTGAGTTTGCTTGTTTTTTACTTGATTTTGACTGGCATTCCATTAATGTATTTAAAAAGTAATTTATTTTTCCCCCACAACCTTTTGTTTCCATCTAGATATTAAGTAAGCTGTCATGCAGCCAATGCATTGAAATATTTTTTCTTCTACACTTCATTTTGTCTTGATTGGACTCTCATAATGATGTTTGGCACCCGGGGCAGTGTATTTAGTTAGTTTTGTGGTTTTGAGCATAGTCCTCCCTTTCTAGTTGGCCGCACTCCTTCCCATTGACCCCACCCATTCAGCTGTCTCCTGCAGCCCCCCTTTGATTTAAAGTCACCAGCCGCCACTGGGTTTGTTGTTGAGAAAGTCCAATATCCAGTTACAAAGGGGGGTGTTGATGTCCATGATCAGCTTATATCAAATTGGGGATGACAGTGTGGTAATGAACAGCATTCTGACATAGAAATTCTTGTTTAGTGCCAAGATTCATAAAATTTACATTGCATCAGCCATGGGTTAGATCTATAAAACTGTAATGTATCAGTGTTGCGGGTGCTTGAAGAGATATGTTCTTGATCAATCACTAAAACATTTCATTACTGTTGAGAAGAGCAACTGACAGTAATCATTTATTGCTTGGGATTTTTGAGAAAGGGGAATGATTGTCATGTTTAAGCAACTGTACAATGGCTAGTTGCAGGATGTTGAATATATCTGTTAATACAGTGGACAGTTGGGTAGCACAGTCTCAGTATTCTTCCCATAATATTATCTGACCAGGTTTTTCTTGGATTTACTTGCATTAGGGTCTTCAGAACATCAGATGTTTTAGACATAACCCCTTTGTCCTGTTCTTCAGGAGCCATTTGGCACAGTATTGTGTATCAAATCTGTTGAAGATGTTTAGTTTGTTCAGAAATTCTGGATTGTCACCACATAGGATGCAGGCCTGTAGTCAGTTATGGCAATGCCTTTCATAGATGTCTGAGCCCCTTTTGGTCAGAGAAGTGTCAACCTATAGGTCCTTAGTCTCCTTTAGACTCTGCTTATTGTCTGGACTGTTAGGCATCCTTGTATTTTGATTTAATCAGCAAAGTATTAGTGGTGTGATTTTTTTTTGCAGATTGAGGAAAATCTAGTTATAAAATGTTGGAAATGTGACTGAAGTTCAGATCTTTTTGACAACTTATTTGAGGTGGTCTGCACTAAATGTGATCGTTTCACTGTCTTAGCACTTGATAAAGGTAGAAAATAAGATGTTTCAGATTTTCTAATATTACAATGTATGGGTAATGATATTTTATAATGTTCAGGGTTTTGTAATGACAAGCAACATGGTTTTAGTTACACTATTGTAGATAACAAGAACAACATGATAGAAAGTTATATGGATTTTGCTCCTAAGGAGGCATACTGGATAAAAGAGATGTATTCACAGGCATGAGCTTATGTCAGCTTACAAACAGGATGGAAAAACATTGTTTTTCAGTACCATCACATGAAGTGGAGGTACAATGGAAGCAAATTACTTAGAGCCTAACATGAGTACAAGAAGGAGGGCATTAACTTTTAGTCAGAAGGTAAATTATATTAATTGATTTTGTAATCCTAAGCCAAGTATCACTTATAAGAATCATCCAAACTTGAAGAGCATTTTATGCAGACCAAGATATGTTACTAACAATGTACAGGAAAAGGGCATAGATGTTAACACAAAGCCATGTGGAAAGTGTAACCAATGCCCATTCATCAACACAGATACTTTGTTTAAACATCCTATTACAGGTCGTAGCTATCATTTTAATACTAATACAAATTGTGAAAGTAGAAACATTGTTTATGTCGCAGTTTGTAGCTCTTGTCCTGCCTATTACATTGGGAAGACGAATCGCACATTAAAAGAACGCATACGGGAACATTGTTATCAGATTAGGATAGGCTCAGATCTGAATGCTCTATCTAAACATTATAAATTAGCAGGTTCAGGACATAATTTTAGTTTTTTTGTTATTCAAACAATCACACCTGGTTTCAGAGGAGGTGACCTTGTCAACCGAACTCTGGAGTGTGAAACGAGGTGGATTATTAGATGGCGCTCAGAAGAATCACCTGGCCTTAATGACAAAGTCCAGATAAAACCTTTTCTTAAAAACAGGAGAATACGCAGATATAAGTGATCATACTTTTTATATACACATCTGGCTATTTCCCTTAGATGTGATTATTAGAGTGAAAGAATTTTTCTGTTGTCTTTCACGTAGCCATCATGTTTTGAGTTTTAGATATGATTAGGAGTCTTTTATAGAGTAGTTATAATCATTTTGTATAAATGACATCCTGATGTATATATATTGTAAGGTCTGTTAGATGAATTAATTAGAGCGCAAAGTTTTTAGACAGATAGATTGATGAATTGTTATTATGGTTGTACAAAAATTTTTTTTGGTTGTGAGCCATTTGATTACAGACTATGCACTCACTAGCTGTGTAGCTACCATATAATGTTTTTAACATTTTAACAGTATATTAGTTTTATGGGTTTAAGCTATATGAATGTATCTTCAAGATTGCGTGTTTTGATTTTGTTATGCAGTAACATCGTGCATTATTACACCAATTATGCGTTTTTATAGGAGAATTATTAGTATAAGATTCCTCATGAATGGACTACTAGATGGTTTTGCATAACCAGTTATTTGCGTTCTCCTTTAAACGAGTCTAAGATTGTATGAACTTAATTTTAAGATTGTTATTCTTGTTATGTAGTAACATCGTGCATCAGTTTGGCAGTTATGCATTGCACAGGATAACCATCAGCATAAGATTTCTTATGACTGAAGCACTAAGATGGATCTACATGATCAGTTATGTGTATTTCCCTTTAAATTGTAAAGCGCAAATTTTATGAGTTTGTAACCAATCAGGAAGCATGATAACTCTTATAAAGAGTTTGTCTTTTGTACTTTTTGTCAAAGTCTGAAGAAGCCTGTTGGCGAAAGCGCTTACTTTTATTTCAATATTAAAGATTTCTACGTTTTTAGAAACTACTGGAGTGATTAATGGTTTGAATATTCAGCAACTATCATAGTGAATACGTTTCATTGCCATTAGGAACAGCGTATATGGTGACTGAATTTTTTACATTTATTTTTATCACGCTGATTCCTGCCTCCGCTGGTGTGTTACTCTGCATTTGGATTGTTTAGATAGCTAGATAGACACACTGACATAGAGACTGATGGTTAGACAGATAGACAGCTACATAATATACTTATTACGTGCATATATATGTACATAGATTATGAAACATCCAATGGTAGCAGTTGATACTGTATATAAAAGTCTATGTTGATTTTATCTAATGACTCTGATGAAGCCGAATTGTTTGGCGAAAGCGTTTATGTGCTTAGTCAATTTGTACTGGTCAAGCGTGTTCAATAAAATTCTTCTTGGTGAATTTGCCTTTCCTTGAGACAATTTGTGGACTTTGTGGTGCTGTTTAAGTTTTTTACTATTGGAATCTGCCCTTAGTGGTGTGTGATTTATTTTGCAGAGGTTAGCTTGGGCAACACCTGGTTTTAGTTACACGTATTGTTAGATGGGACACAAGAACAACATGGAGGTAGAAATGTATTCACCCTAGGCATGAGCTGTATGTCAGCCTTACAAACAGTGAAGAGACATATGAAGTGGAGGTACAATGGAAGCAAATTACTTAGAGCCTGGAACATGACAGTTGGAGAGGAGGACATGATCATGAATGAGGGGCCTACTCTATATATTAATGTGATTTTGTAATGATTAAAGAAGAGGGTGGTGCTGAATCTGGAATTAAATTATATGCAAGGTGGGGATTCTCATCTAATTGTCTGGCAAAGCAATGGCTCCTCTTTACATTCTGATTGACAGAGTTAATCTATGTGCATATATATGTACGTAATAAGTATATTATGTATCTGTCTATCTGTCTAACCATCAGTCTCTATGTCAGTGTGTCTATCTAGCTATCTACCTACATATATATGTGCTTGGTAATGACAGCTGCAGTACTACAGACAAAAGAGATTCTTAATGAATTGCATTCTTACAGGACTGCTATTTGCAGGCCAGACTGCAAATAAAAAAAAAAAAAAAAGATCTGACTATACCTAGCATCCTGAAAAATGCAGTTCATTGAAGTAAACAATCCCCTGGATTCTCAAAAGCCTGCACGGCGTGCATGACTAGTGTAAGAGGACATTTTGCCAATATGCTGAGTTCAACACATGCACGCTGCTGTCGCGCAAAGCTCTCAGCACTAGTGCTGGAGCCATGATAGCACCAAATAAAGGCTGCATATCATTGAGGAAGCATGCCAATGTCCAAGTAGAAGGCCATTGGCATTGCAAGCAATGCAAAATGTACAAAATACAACTTTTATGATATGTCCGCTTGTCACGGCCGTTGAAGCATAGGGCAGCGGCGCACAAATGGGATCGGTGGGGAAATAAGAAAATAAACCTAAAAAAAACAGTCTAACTAAAATCAGTATTCAACCAAGCAAGTCAATGGCAGTCAAAAGACAACCTGGCTAGTGAATAGTGGTTGCTAAGGAGGGAGGCACAGTGTGACACATGTAACTACGCGTTAGCAGGCAATCCTATGCAAATGAGGGGAAGGATAGTGAATCCCAGTATTCCCCAGCATGTGAGGCAAGTCCCAACAGTGTAAGAGTAGGAATAGCTGAGTGCAAGACTAGGATGTAGGTGACATCATGTGTGGGAGTGTCAGGCATACTGTCAGAAGACTGGAGCCCTGTGGCCTGGGGTTGCATCCAGCTTAGCCCAGCAAAGCCAGATGGTGTGTCTAAACCTGCCCAGCACGTATGACAAAGTGTAAGCGGGTGTGCGTGCCATGCAATGGGATCTATAAGAAGATAAAGGAAGCGAACCCAGGAAATAGCAGCAGTGTGCACATTGGAGTACACCAATTGCGTGGTGTTCCCCCGGGATGAAACAGAAGGGCAAAGGGCAATGGAAAGGGAAAGTAGCAGTAGGAAGTTATTCAAGGGGTACTAGGTTTGCTGCCAGGTGAAACATATCAGATCCAGCCAATTACACAGGCAGCAGACCAGCCCAGCCCAGAATGTCACTATAAACTATGCAAACACTTACACCTCCAGTTTTTCACACACCCTACAGCACCGGTGTAAACAAGCGGGGAACTTTTAACACTCACAACAGCAAAATGTTAGGGGCTGCAATAGCTATCATACAACTTGTGGAAGAAGCTGAGGGTGGTGAGGATGGGAATGCTGCTGACCAACCCACAGTGAGGAGACGGAGAAGAGTGTACAGATCCAGTGTAACCTACCAAGGGCTACATGAGCTGGAGATAGTGGAGTGCTATAGAGTGGACAGGGACCTCCTACAGCAGATTGTTGAGCTGTGCCGGCCACACCTGACACACAGAAGTAACAGAGGGGAACCCATCCCAGTGGAAATGAAGGAATGTGTAGGCCTACAAATACTAGCTACAGGTACCTTCCAAAGGCCAACTGGGAATATGATGGGGATCTCACAGGCATCAGCATGCAGGGTACTCCACCAGTTTCTGGATGCCATGGCAGCACATGTTGGTGAGCATGTATATTTCCCCCTCACCCATGAGGTGTTGGCCAGCTGTATGCATCTCTTCTAGCAAATAGCAGAATACCCTGAGATAGTGGGTGCAATAGACTGCATGCACATATAAATGAAAGCACCACCCGGTGAGCAGGGTAGGGTCTACATCAATCGCAAGGGCTTCCCCTCCATCAACTTCCAGGTTGTGTGCGATGCCCGGGGCATAATACTGAACATGTGTACTGACTGCCCTGGAAGTTATCACTATTCCCACATCTGGAATCTGATGCAGCTGTACCAGAAATTTGCCAATGGGGACATCCCACACGGTCACCTAGTGGGGGATGCTGGATATGCACTGGAGCCGTGGCTGATGACACCCATCAGAAATGCACACACACCCAAACAAGAACTCCATAATGAGGCACATGCACAAACAAGAATCATAATAGAGTGTGTGTTTGGGATGCTCAAGTCATGGTTCTGGTGCTTGGACACATCCAGTGGAGCCTTGCAGTACTCACCAACTACATATACCCAAATCCTCCTTGTATGTGGCATGCTACACAATCTGATCCTGCGGAAACAGCTTCAGCAGGAGCAGCAAGGGTCAGGGCCACATAGCCCCCTGCCAATGCCAAGGCCTGCACAGGCACAGAGTGACACAGAGGAGGAACAACTTGAGCCTGCCCCAGTAGGCAGAAGGAGGCATGCCCAGTATGCCCTGGCCCTGGCAAAGAGGCAACACATAGCACATACACTGACATGGGAGGGACCCAGGGAATAGCACCTCTCTCTGACTCTCACATACAGTAAAGGGGATGCCAACCATTACACTACCTGTGCCTAACCATGCATATGCAGTGCACTACGTGCATCCGACATAAACAGCCCTGCAGCACCACCCTCAATACTGGGACACCCACAATATAAGGGACTCACACATGCCGGTCAGGAGGGGGGGTCACATACCCAACAACAGTCACAGCCAGCAGGACAGGTGTAGATAAACACAAACAAATGCCTTACTATGGCCTCTGAATGAGGGGTATGGGTAACCCCCACCCAAGCCTACACGGACAGACTACAGCAGGCCAAGTAGTGGGTTGTCAGTGGTGATGGCTAGGAAGTCAGAAACTAATGTGTATGACAAAGCAAAAAAACACAAATGCACACTTAAGTTTGATACCAAACAAAACGGTCACACAATGAAGCCCAAGGGGTGCTCTCTTTATTCAACTTCCTTAATGCAACAAAATAAATACAGCATGAAAGCAATAACAATTAGCACCACAGTGAAGTTAATGTTCCCAAGCAAAAAATAAGCAAATAAATGAATCAAATAACAGATGAAGCTTAGGAACAACCCTATGCAGATAGATGTTGTCAGCATTCAAGGCATCTATTCAGACCAAGTGCAAAAGATGTTTCCAATTCAAAAATTTCAAGTTAGATACCACAAAGTCTTAATCAAGTCCACTCTACCTGTTATCTGTGCACAAATAAAAGAGAACCTGTTATCTGTGCACAAATAAAAGAGAACCTGTTATCTGTGCACAAATAAAAAAGTGGACTTGATTAAGACTTTGTGGTATCTAACTTGAATTTTTTGAATTGAAAACATTTTTGCACTTGGTCTGAATAGATGCCTTGAATGCTGACAACATCTATCTGCACAGGGCTGTTCCTAAGCTTCATCTGTTATTTGATTCACAAAATAAATACAGAGTTTTCGTTCTTAATCCCAAAGACTTCATCAGATATGTAAAACAAAGTGAGCAATCCTCTTTAAATACCCCTCCCTAATAAAATCATCCAATGAACACTTTATTTCAATAATTAAATCAATAATTAAATCAACTCAAAGGACTGAATAAAAATGTTTCATTTCTTATAAAAATTGCTCTAAAATCATTCTCAGAGATACTATTCTTATACTTGTACTATAATAAAACATAATACATCTGTAAATATAAATAAAACCACTTGTGATGTGTTTATAATTTTTGTTAAGCAAATATTTGGTTAAAAAGTACTGATAAACACATATAATGAGATGTAGTAAATAATAAATAGTAAAGAGTAGAAGACAAATGTAGGCTATTTTAATGTGCTGTAACCAGTTGGTAGATATTAGTGTCTTTATAGTGACATATTAGCATTATTTGTGGTTTCATTATAGTGTTTCAGGCTTCTGATAGGGAACCGCTGTAACACATCCTGTTCACCCCTCTGTTGGCTACCAAGACCTATAGTTTGGCTGATCTCAGTTTTAATACTGGTGCCAGGGAGAGATGGTCATTCAAACCTGAACCATTGTTGGCTTCCAATTTCAATTGCCAAAACAATTCTTGAAACTCTGGAGTGGTCTCCCAAGGCTCTCTTCGTGGGTCCACTTCTATTTTTTCTATAACATAAAAAACATATTTTGCTGATGGGCAGGTGGTATAATGTCTGAATAAGGCATTGGTCTCATCCTTTTTCTTAATATCATTCAGATGTTCATAAATGCACATTGTTTAACTTCCTGGTTGTCTTCCCTATATGGAATGGAACACAGATGTTACAAATAGCAATGTAGACCACCCCCATAGTGTCACAATTAGCAAACCCATTGGTTTTAAGTTCTGTTCCTCTTTTGGTTAAGACAACTGTTTCTCCTTGTAGAATTTGTGGGCACTGTGAACATCTCCCACATCTGTATGTTCCTTTTTTCCTCCTTCTTGGTTTTGTCCTTTTAGTTTCTAATATCTCTTTGATATTCTTCCCCTTCCAATAAGTGAATTTAAGGGGATCCAAAAAAATCTTCTCCGAATCTGAGTACCTACTGAACCTGTTCCAATTGTTGGTAACTATGTTTTTGATTTTCCCCGTATCTCCACTGTAATTTAGTACAAAGTTACTACTCCAATTAGTGTTGTTCTGTTGATGTTCATTCACTTCTTTCACCCAGCTGGAACTTGTTTCTCTTAGAATAGGGGCAAATGTCTTCCCTCTTTCCTGCCTAACCTCGACCATAATTTCCTCAATGAGTTTCAGGGGATATTCCCTTTCCAAAAATATTTTTTTCAATTTTTGACTTTCTTTTTCATAATCCCCGTCATCTGATGCCATTCTACAACTCCTTATGAATTGCCCCCTCACAATGCCCCTCTTTTGAGAGAAGGGGTGAGCACTCATAAAGAACAAATATGAATTGGAGAAAGTGCTTTTTCTAAATGCAGTGGATTTAAAATACCTAGAATCAGTGTTTTTTTTTCCAGAGTCACATCCAAATATTCCAACTTATCTCTAGAAATATGGTGTGTGAACTTCAAAAATTCAGTAGTGCCATTAATATACTTTATGAAGTTGTGCAACTCTTATTCTGGTCCTACCCAAAAAATAACAATGTCATCCAGGTACCTATGGTAATAATTCCAGTACTTTGAGTAGTCAGAATGGAAAATATATTTCTCTTCCCAAGTGGAAAACATCAGGTTTGCATACATGGGACCACAACTTGCTCCCATTGCCACCCCACTGATCTGTTTAAACAATTCCCCCTTGAAGAAGAAGTTATTCCTTAGCACAAGGTCTATTAAATCTATAAGTAGGCATATGTGATCGTTATCTATATCCCCTTTAAACCTTAGTGCTTTCTCATACCATTCTAGACCAATGGTGTGGGGTATTACATTAAACAAATCCTGTATATCCAATGTAACAAATAGGAGTTCTTCAGCATACAGACTATGGTTGATGCTCCTTAAGAAATCCCATGAGTCTTTTAATATACCTGTTCTCTCTGTCCATATATTATTTAGTTGGTTGTCTAGAAATTTAGCCAAGGGATAGGTTTTAGATCCTGTAGCAGCCACAATGGGTCTAAGTGGTGGGTCGTCACAGTTTTTATGAACTTTTGAGTCCGAAAATGGATGGTACTTTAGGCTTATCTATATATAAGAAATTGTATTTGTCAAGGTTTATATCCCCTTCTTCCAGTAGTTCTTTCAACGTGAAATCTATTCTTCGATGGGTCACATTAATCTAATTTCTTGAAACTCTTGAATATCTATTAATGTCATTAAGCATGTCTAACATCTTGGCAGAATATAAGATGCTGTCCATAATAACCACTCCCCCACCCTTATCGCGCTTCATAACCCTAATATATTGGTTGTCTCTAAGGGAAGTGAGTAGTGTGTATTCTTCCTTCGTAAGATTAAACTGATGCCTACAATTCCTGCAACTATCCCTAAGTTCCTTCTCCACCTGTGTTTCGAAATTCTTTAATTGTGGGTGGAGAGGTGGATTATATGTACTTTTCATTTTATTCTGCATGTTAACTTGCTTAGTTCCTTCTTTTTGATAGCCAAACATTAATTCAAGGGTTCTTTTTTTACGTAAAAACAACTTTATATTGTTAAAAGTCCAGGAAATATCCTCAGTAGAGGTGGGAATAAATTTTAAACCCCTACAAAAAAGATTTATTCTGTTGCATTAAGGAAGTTGAATAAAGAGAGCACACCTCAGGCTTCATTGTGTGGCCGTTTTGTTTGGTATCATTCTTAAGTGTGCATTTGAGTTTTTTGGTTTGCGGTACTACTGTTTGGCACACTTTTCTGTTGTTGTTTTATAAACTAATGTGTATGCAATCAAAAGATAAGAATGGTAGTACACTGGTATGGCTTAACCAGCATGATAGGTAAGACTATTGACTGAAATGGGCAACAGGACATACTAGTACAGTCCTAGCAAATGTGTACAACTGTCAGGTGTGCCCCCCCACCCCACATAGAAATATAGTAACAATCAGGTGCGCTCCCTTCCCCCAATCCTGTGTAAAAACATAGAAATAGTCAGGTGTTCCCCCGCTATGCAGACATGTTGCAACAGTCAATGCCAAATGATCAGTGTATACCCTGCAGGCACAGCATGCTACCTGTCACTGTAAACACAAAGGTCAGCTGTGCAGTACAAACCAACGGACAAGATCCACACATGCAAATCAAACAGCCTTACTGGGCATGCTCACACACTTAGAGAAATGAAGGCAATGTCAGTCATCAACATACAGAAAGGTCATACTGGGCATGCTCACACACTTAAACATATGAAGGCCATGTGCAAACACCAGTGGACCAGACACATCCAGCGGTTGTAATTGTTAGTGCAGACACATGTCAGTATGCACCACTCATGCCTTGCACACACAGTGGATAGGAATACAGACATATATGTAAGGACAACACACCATAATAAGCCAAAGGTAGATGGATATAGATGCATGGAAGGGGGTGACCATGACAAGGAGCCATCCACACCTGTCCCACCCAGCACACAGCCAAAGGTCCCCAAACACAACAGGTGCAGATGTCACACACTGCAGTTGCTAGCAACCAGTACCTGTCAGCATCACAGACTGTGTGGTCCACGTGCCAGCTGTGCAACATGGCTGTACAAGGACATAGTCAGCTAGTTGCCCTATACACGTACCTGTGACATATGACGCCATGTGTGGCCACTTGTGGCGTGTTACCCCTACATGAATGGTGTATGGGCCATGCACACACTGGCCACCCCATAGCAGTACCCTGACAAGCCTGCTGAGGTTATCCAATGTGAAATACACCTTTGGGAGAGTAGTAGGCCAGTAATCTCTGTGGCGTGTCCCATAACTACGTACTGCTGTAGTGTGATAGACTAATTAAGTAGGAGTTCTAACCCCAGACATGGCAACTGTGTGTGTGAATGTGTATCTGTCTCTCACTGACTGTGTAGAGAACAATGCCTTTTAGGCTACTCACACCCTTTACTATTCACATACCCACCGTTGGCAAGGCTGCTGATGTCACCCTCCTAAAAATACTCCCCTGGGAAAGCTGTAGCCCACTAATCTCTGTAGCGCATGCTGTAGTGTAATAATGTAGTTAGGTAGGAGGTCAAACCCCAGACGTGGCAACTGTGCGTGTCTGAGTATGTGTGCATGTCTGTCTGTCACTGACTGTAGAGAGCAATGCTTTTTAGACTACTCACACCTCTTACAAGTCAAATACCCACCTTTGGCAAGGCTGCTAATGTCACGCACCTTGAAATACACCTCTGGGACAATTGTAGCCTAGTAAACTCTGTAGCACATCCTGTAACATTGTATGGCCATAGTATGATTAAGGAGTAAGTTGGGAGTTCTAACCCCTGACCTACCAACTGTGGGTGCATGTCTGACTGTTTAGAGCGCAATGCTTTTAGGGTACTCACACCCCTTACATTTCACATACCCAACTTTGGCAAGGCCGCTGATGTCACCCACCTAGAACTACACCCCTGGGAAAGCTATAACCCACTAAACTCTATATACATCCCATAACTGCATACTGCTCTAGTATGATAAGCTAGCTAGGTAGGAGTTCCAACCCCAAACCTAGCAACTGAGTGTGTGAGTGGGTGCCTGTGTTTGTGTGCATGTCTGACTGTATAGAGAGCAATGCTTTTTAGGCTACTCACACCCCTTACAAGTCAAATACCTACCTTTGGCAAGGTTGCTGATGTCATGCACCTTGATATGCACCTCTGGGACAATTGTAGCTCAGTAATCTCTATAGCATGTCCTGTAACTTCATATGGTCATAGTATGATTAAGGAGTTAGTTGGGAGTTCTAACCACTGACTGTGTGTGTATGCATGTATGTCTGACTATGTACAGAGCAATGCTTTTAGAGTACTCACACCCTTTACATTTCACATACCCAACTTTGGCAAGGCTGCTGATGTCACCCACCTAGAAATACATCCCTGGGAAGGCTGCAGCCCAGTAAACCTTGTAGTGCATCCCGTAACTGCATACTGCTGTTGTGTGATAAACTAATGAGGTAGGAGTTTCACCCCCAAACCTGGCAGCTGTGTGTGTGTGTGTGTCTGTGTTTGTGTGCATGTCTGACTATGTAGAGAGCAATGCGTTTTAGGCTATGCACACGCCTTACAAGTCAAATACCCACCTTTGGCAAGGCCTGCTGATGTCACACATCTTGAAATACACCTCTGGGACAACTGCAGCCTAGTAATCTCCATAGCAATCTCCTTAACATTGTATGGCTATAGTGTGATTAAGGAGCTAGTTGGGATAAACTAGTTAGGTAGGAGTATCACCCCCCTAACCTGGCAACTGCGTGTGTGTGTCTGTGTTTGTGTGCATGTCGGACTGTGTAGAGAGCAATGCCTTTTTAGGCTATTCACACCCCTTACAAGTCAAATACCCACCTTTGGCAAGGCTGCTGATGTCACACACCTTGAAATACACCTCTGGGACACTTGCAGCTTAGTAATCTCCACAGCACATCTTGTAACATTGTATGGTCATAGTGTGATTCAGGAGTTAGTTGGGAGTTCTCATCCCCAACCTGACAACTGTGTGTGTATGCGTGCATGTTTGACTGTGGAGTGAGCAATGCTTATAGGGTACTTACACCCCTTACATTTCACATACCCAACTTTGGCAAGGTTGCTGATATCATCCACCTAGAAATACACCCCTGGGAAGGCTGCAGCCCAGTAAACTCTGTAGTGCATCCTGTAATTGCATACCACTGTGGTATGATAAACTAGTTAGGTAGGCATTCCAACCCCAAACCTGGCAACTGCGTGTGTGAGTGTGTGTCTGTGTTTGTGTGCATGTCTGACTGTGTTGAGATCAATGCTATTTAGGCTACTAAAACCACTTACAAGTCAAATACCCACCTTTGGCAAGGCTGCTGATGTCATGCATCTTGAAATACACCTCTGGGAAAATCACAGCCCAGTAATCTCTATAGCACATCCTGTAACATCATATGGCCATAGTGTAATTAAGGAGTTAGTTGGGAGTTCTAACCCCTGACCTGTTAACTGTGTGTGTATGCATGCATGTCTAACTGAGAAGAGAGTAATGCTTTTAGGGTACTCACATTTCACATACCCACCTTTGGCATGGTTGCCGATGTCAAGCACCTAGAAATACACTCTGGGAAAGTTGTAAACCAGTAATCACTGTAGCATGTCCTGTAAATGCATACTGCTATACTGTGAATTAGAGGTGGGGTAGAGTTCCATCCCCACACATGGCAGTTCTGGATGTATTATGTGTGTCACTGTATGTGTAGAGAGCAATACATCCTAGGCTAGGCTCTCAAAGTCATTTCAAATGCCCTGCTTTGGCAATCCTACTGATGTCAGTCATTGTGAAATAAACTTTTGGGCAAGTACTACTCCAGTACCAACCATGGTGTGCAGTATAACTGCGTAGTGCTGTAGTGTAATACTCTAGTTAGGTAGGGGTTCTACTCCCAAACATGACATGTGTGTGTGAGTGTATGCTTGTAACCCATATCCTGTGTAAAGGTGGTTGTAGCCAATGTGGGACAGGTTTTGCATATTTCTTATATGGTGGCCATACTATATATAGCACAATGTCCACTGTTCAGGGATAACACATGTGATATGGCTGAGAGGCCAGGGTGCAGAGCCATACCTAGACATGTGACATCAAGGCCAGGCAGTCACAGTTAGCAACCCCAGTATTACCCAGAGCACACTCTCACCCACCCCATGTGTCACACGCACACACACACACACACACACACACATGCCTAGGTAACAGCCAATATGTGGGTAGTACACTGCATATTGGCCACTGATAGTAACTATGGAGTGACAGTGGTGGGCCACAGAGGGAATGACACCCACTCCATCTGTCCAATATGCACATACATGCAGACAGTGCACCTTCCCCATGTTCCCCAATGGACACCTGCACCACCTGTGGTGCCATCACATGTAACCCACAATGGACATATCATGCCTGGCAACATGCTTGTATGGACAGATGCACTGACACCAAGGAATGCTGATAGCATGCACTCCATGTAGGTGCAGGGTAAAGCTGATAGCCATTACCAACTCCTGCCACAGGTGGGTAGGACTGGCACATCTGATAATAATCTGTGTTCACAACATGGGCCGGACACCCCAGGTACAGTTCCACATGTCACTGTACATGCATGTGGGAGGTGTGCACATCCCAGATGCCGTTCATGTCATGGATGAAGGAACACAGATGCACAGCTTTTCCTGCACACAGTAGTCACCCAGGTGACCAGATGGTGATACAATACCCACCTGTGTGGGCAAGTGCAGACACTACATCCCTGAGCCACAATGCAGACCATTGTCATGTGGTCGGATGCCAAGGTACACCCATTGCCTAGCCTTGGACAGCCATCTGGTGCAGTCGAACACCACACACCTGTGCAGACATGCACCCATGCATGTCAGTACTGGCACCCTGTGTGTTTGTGTGTGTGTTGAATGCTGCAGATGTTCACATCCACACTCCCTACAACCCCCATGGGCATACTGCAGCATGCTGTCTGATGTCAGACACCTTCCCATACCCTTCACCCATACAGCCCCTGTATGACCTGTGTGGTGCATGGGATACCTGCACAGTTATGTGATGTGGCAATCCCATAACCGATGAATTGTACACCTGACCCTGCCACGTGTGTCACTGTGTGTGTGCCCTTGTGAGAGTGTGGCTGTGTTGACACTGGCACCTGTTCATGCCGATAGGCATGTGTATGTCACCTACCATACAGCTACTGTATCCCTGTTGCAGATGTCACTCACCATCACATATATGTTCTGTGTGCTCCACAACATGTGGTGCATCCAATAATTGCAGCGAACTGTGCTAGCACTACATAGTTGTCAAGGGTTTGATACCCTGTGCTGCTATGTGTGTGACACCAACATGCTTCAGTTTTACTCTTCCACCCCTCCCTGACACGTATTTGCTTCTGTCTGCATCCTCCTCCCCCTCTCAGGTGGACATGGAGACCTACACCTGCTTTACTTAGGCAGCAGCATGTGTAATGTAAGTAATGCTCATGATCAGCTGATGGCCTCTGCATGAATCGCAGCCCTCCCCTAGCTGATTGCATGTGAAACAGCTGTGGTAGCATTTCCATAGCCCATATGGAAACACACTCCAATACCTAGGAACATCATGGTGGTGTTGAGCAGGAACTAGATATGTCATGTGACAAACAGAATCTCAGATGGATTGCGGTGTACCTCTAACAACATACACTGTGGAAACAGTGCAACAAACAGGAGGTAGATGTGCCTGACCTGATTACAGACTGTAAGTGCCGCTATACTGCATTTGGAGTAATTTTGGTTTAACAGTGTTTGTGTGGATATGGCTGTTGTACACGTCTCAATACCTGCCATGTCAGTTCCATGTTTATGGGGAATCTCCATCTGCAGGGTCATCTGCACCCTGGGCAGTGTTGTGTCCATGGTTGCATGTGTCACCCATGGAGTATCTAGCTGTCGACTGCTGAAGGTAGTGTGAGGATTGTGGTCAGTAGATGGAGAAAGCTGTGATATTCAAAGACATATCCCTCAAAGGACATATGTAGCAACAACCCTGCAACAACAGTAAATGCATGTGGTTATCACAGCAACATGTCAATATTGGCCCTGTGTATGTGCTCCCAGCCACACCTCTGTCAATCTTTGTACATATATCATGCATGAAGTGGTGCATACATGCTGTACACCATACTTTGTGGCATCATATCTGAGAAGAATCCACTGATATATCCAACTGCTACACATTATGTACAGTAGGGGTTATATTACATGACATTACCTGCACATTCTGTGGATGTTCGTACAGTACTGAGGTCTGTGTACCTATGGTGAATGTTGACACTGTGTGTAGAGTTGATATGTACCTTAGCCTGTGTACAGACTGTGCTACATGACATTGTTCTAATTCCCCTACTATCAGATGTTACATGCTGCTCCACTGTATGATACTGTAGTGGTGTACATGTTTGTAGGGCCATAAAGACACATGTCCCATACCACAGACAGCCACCAGAGCAAACTGTGTAGCAGGCCGGTATATGTAGGGTCAGTCTGTGAGTGGCACATATGAGGATGGTGTAGAACACATAGTCCATATACTGACATACCATATGTGGCTGTGGCTGTCTTCATATTGGTTGTGGATATGCACTGTCTCACAGGTGTATCTTAACCTGTGTTGTGACATGCCTGTTGAGCCTGCTTTATATGCAGGTACATGTGCATTCCACTTGGGAGATGTGGGTCAGTGTTGAGCCAGTCTTCCTGCAGCCTGCACGGTGCATTGTGACATGCCTAGCAGCTGAGTGTACCTACCCAGTGGGATGTCATGTGCAGATACTAGCCAGATGTCCCACTGTTGGCCCTCCCCTAACAGTCATGTATGTCAGACAGAGCAGTGGGATGCAGTGCAGATGTATGTCAATACCTATTGTGTAGTATGTGGCCATGGCACCCCTGTACCAGCATTCATACCGTTACAGGCCAGGTAGGGGTGTGTGAATGCATGACCTATGGTGGACATCATATACCGGTCATTATGTGTTATACCCATCTACATGGCCACCCACATCCATATTGTCAGGCATGATACACATGTGTAGCACTAAGGGCTTATGTGTATACCTCTGGATTGTACAGACTGTGTCAGACCCTCCACATATATTGGCTAATATCTCTACTGCAGTCCACAGTGGCATTATCTGCTAGCAGCGGTACTGTACACTGATGTCCTTTGGATGTCTTTCAGTAACCAATGGCACACATGTTATAAGCAGATGTGAACTCCCACACACACCATGTCTGTGAAGACAATCCCAGTGACAGTAGCAATAGTCTACTAGTATACCTGCTATACACACCTGACATCCCCTGCAACTACGACATAGGGAACATACGGGCTGGGGTTGGCCTTCACTTCATGTCTAGGACATATGGTGGGAATATTTGTACATATACCTATCTAGATAGCCAGATATACATGATTACACATGTGTACTATACCCAATTAACACTGGCTTGGCAACCACCTACTATAGATTCCCACATCATGTGTGCGTGGTCCCATTATGTCTCCTGTGTGATGGGCATCCATCCTGTATGTGGGCAGCAGTGCTACTGACAGCATGTAGCAATACCCCTTAAAGGAGAACCAGCACACTCATCACAGCCACGTATTTGTAGGAGGATCAGGAAGTACAGACAGACTGCAAGAAGAGTTGTGTTATGCTTTGTACAGTTCTGGTGTTACAGGGTGTGGGGGTACATGCTAGTTTACCATGGAATGCAGTCTGCCTGGATAGCACACAACTGTGGGCCTATGCTCATGCCAGCCAGAGCTGTGCCTATCATGTCTTGTCTGTCCACCACACAGGTCTTGTGTCAGATAATACACTGGCAGTGTGTGTGTTGCGTATTACCAGTACATGGCTACATCCATGACCATCTCTACCATCAATTCCCTGACTAAGGGTATGTTACAGACTATCCTGTAACACCTGCACCTTGTGTAGTGTATGGCAACAGTTGTCCACATATGTGCCTTTATTCCAGCCTCTGTCCATCACCTACATACCAAGCTTTGCACATATGTCATGATGTCGGTGGTTGATCCATAGTGGGCTGTGAGTATAATACACTACCATGTCTGCCATCAGTCCACTGCCATTGTAACCCCCACACATATGTTGGAGCTGGGGCCATATATGTGTGGGCGCCACCTACACAATACATGTATGCCCTCATGCACTGCAGAGCCCAGTGTATGTAACAGTGGTATATGGCCCTGTATTATTGAGTCTAGGGGGAGCACCAGAAATTACCTAGGCTACTACAAAATGTGGAGGTATCAGGGCTGAGCTGCCTTAAGGTATCTGGATGTACAGTACCATATACTTCACCTATATACACACTACTGACATGGATCTGGGTAATGCAGGACTACTGCCATACAAACTGTTCTGTTTGTTGGTGTGTTCGTTATGGTGTCAGTTATGCCATGTTATGTAGCAGTTACAACTCATGTGGTCATATGACGTCTATACCACCTACTGTGTTTGTACAGTGTGTAGATAGAGGCTGCTGAACTACACACCTGGATTACATTCTGTTGATTGTTAGGTATCCTGTGGCCCAGTGTGTCTTTCCTATTGTACAATGTGAATGGCTTGGCCTGGACAGCAACAACTGTGAACCTTTCTAGACTACTGTATGACTGTAACTGGTCCACTGTAGCATCACTCCGTTTATATAGTTGTCAGTGTCTGAACAGCTATATGGCATGGCATGTAGAACTGTAATAGTACACGATTAAAGATTTCTGTGTCTGCAAACCTGTGGGTGTTGTTTTACCTATGACATCTTTGTGGGTATATGTTACAGGCAACGATTGTCATTTGTATGGGTGGCACATACAGTGTCCAGTCATTCAGGGGTCAACTGTAGGCATAGTGGCTGTTCCATATTGTGTGCACCTTCCACTTATGTATCTTACTGTACATATAACTGCGTGTGTATGTGCAGTCACATGTATATGTACACACATATATATATATATATATATATATATATATATATATATGTATATATATATATATATATATATATATATATATATATATATATATATATATATATATATATATATATATATATATATATTTATAAATATGTATACCTGTATCTGCATATCTGTGTCTGTCTATCTGTAGCCTGGCAATGTTGATGGCTTCCACATAATACATTATCCATGGGGGCCAGACTGTACTGCATGATATGTTACCAATACCAGCCTGACATCATACAGGTGGAATGTAGTACAGGTAACATCATGTGCCCATGCTGTCACTGGCCCTGGTTATGGGATCTCCAACACTTGGTAGTGTATTGCAGGGTGGACATGTTTGGCTGGGGGGATGCCTATTTGTACAACTTGTATAGTGTGTGGTGCCTCCTAACCCCATTAATGTAACATGTAGCCTGTTACATTTCTCTCCCTAACAGCTACATGCGCCTTGCAGTACCAGCACAACAGTGTTGTACCAATGGGTTGGTAGGCATGGGAATCTCATTGAGGTCTACCACGTGTGTGTATATGTGCATGTGTGTATATCTTTGGGGTACACCATTCTGAGTCCACATACTCCTATTACAATACACATTGCCACACAGTAGTACGGCTATTGTTGTTGTTAGCCATAGGTGTGGCAATGCAATGCAACACCCTACTATACCTGTGGCATGTGCATCACATGAATATCCCTGTGGTACCACTGCTGTGATATGCAATGGGTTGTTTTGGTGTCATGGCTAATGTGTGATAGTGGGTATGTCAGGGTATCAAGATGGGTTCCAGTGTGTACAATATCCATTGGGGATGTGGGTGCTGTGTACACTGTTTTTACACCATGGTACACCTGGTATATGGCCCACATACCACTCTCAGGTGGCCAATGTCACCATCACCCATAGAAGTAACAGATAGGATACAGCCCAGTTACAAATGTGCTGTGTGCAGCCTACCTGTAACACATTGGACACATGGACTAGTTCATTAGCAACTATACAACCAGGTCTCTAAGATGTGTGTCTACCTTTTATGTGTCAGTCAATGTGTATATGATGGTATGACACACTATGTATTCTCCATATACAAACATTACATCCCCCATTACCATATTGTATGTGTCTGTAGATGGTCTGCATGTAACACGTGACCTGGTACACACCTCAGCCTACAGATGGTGTCATGTGTGCAATGACAGCCACACAGTTCACTAGCACTATATACCTGGACAGGGGTCTAGACACAGTGTTGCCAAGTAAGGATGTGTGTTTATATCGATGGGTTGACATAAAGGTGCAGATTATACCTGTACCAGCAGGCCACCGGTCAAGTTTGCATGGCCAATAACTGTTATACATACCTGTGGCATGTGTGCAAATGTACACCACATATATCACAGCCATGGTGTCACCACACTAACATATCCTTGTGGAACATGACTGCAGATCATCCTTCTGCTGACACATTTATGCCTACAGCACAAATGGATGAGAGTATGCGGATAACAATTGGTGTTACCAACAGCTAAGATGCATCATAGCTGCATGGCTACACTACCTGACATGTATGCAGTACACAGTACCCCTGACTACATTCTACACTGCAGTACATTGTGACACTCTATCACAGTTACCGTGTGCATCAGAACCATGTTAGCCTGTCCCTGCATCGATGTTATGGATGACAGGGATGTGGCACAGGTACCATCATATGCACAGGGTGTGTGAAAGTCATCTTAGCTGCATGGCTACACTACCTGACACTATGCACAGGGTGTGTTGCTGGTGTACTAGAGGCCGAGGGTGATCCAAACATGTGTCACCATGTGTGTGGGTGAGGGGTTTGGTTTATTGATTGGGGTGTGGTGATGTGGTGTGTGTCGGTATGGGGTTGCCCTAGGTGTGGTTGCATAGTGTGTGAGTATGCATATACACAGTTCCACCATGTGGCTGCCCAGTACAGGTGATGTTGGACAGCTGCAGACCATACCTGGCAGGGTGTGCAGTTCACTGCCTCCTGCCATGGACACAATGACTGGGCCTACCAGGGGTTTCATGGGCACGTGCAGGTAACAGACCTTGAGGTGCTACTCTCCCCTGATGATGACATACGTCTGCTGGAACCATGCACGAGACCTGCTGTGGTGTGGTGTGGACAGCAGCCCCAGTGGTGTGCTGGGGCTGGTACTGCCACTATGGGAGCAGCTGGTCATCCTGGCATGTCCACGTTGACCGCCAGCTGCTGGTGCCTCTGGCCTATGTCCACGTGACCATCACACCACTCCCACCACATGTTCTAGCACAGATATACCATGGTTGAGGAGACCAACCATCTCACCCCACCATCTATCCATGACCTCAGTATATTCACAGAAGGCACCAGCGAGTTCATGGAGGTTGCCACTTACAGCTGTGAAAGCAGACCTCTGCAGCCTCAAACCCTGTCTGGTGTGCATTTCCATACATGCCTGTGCCTCCATTATGGCCTGAAACATGCTCTTGGTGGTACCAATTCTGGCACCTCTGCCAGGGGCATGATGACCTGTGGTCCTCCCATGAGCACCACAGTACATCTGCTGATGTGGTGGCCTTCCAGACATCTGGCTATGCCGACTGTGACCTGACACGGTTAGCATGGATACCAAACTTTCCTGGTCATTGCCACCAAGCACCAACTGTCCTTCTGCTATGGCCACATATGATGGGGTTTGTAATGGCACTGCAACGGTGTGTGGGCTTGGGGTGGCTAGGAGGGTGATGACAACTGCTGGTGCAGCATCTGACAACCCCACCTGTGCCTTACCTGTACCATCATCATCATCGGTATCTGTAGGGACACCTACCTCAGTTTGTATGCAGGAGGGACCCTGACCCACCTCACCACATGTAGGGGGAAACAAATATACATATTAAGGCCTGTACAGCATTGCATAACAGTACACACACTCACACACACTCACACTGACAGCCATCTTACTAACTAATTTTCCCTGGGTTTACAGACAGTCCCACAGTCAGTTACATATGTTCCCCATCCTGCAGGGCACTTGCTAATATACACACATCACTACTGCCCATTAATATATCATTCCTCTCCATACCTACAAATGTGGTTACAACACCTGTCCTGTTACTCCATCGCCTCCTTGACTTGGGTGGAGTAGGTTGTACACACACACACACACACACACACACACACACACACACACACACACACACACACACACACACACGTACACACATCAGTGGCCTCACTGCTGTCACCCTGTATTAACCTGTGTATGGGCAGTAATGGTGTATGAGACCCCTATATTGTTGGGGCTGCTACATTCACTACATATGTCACACACCAGAGCCTCATACTACAGTCTTGCTCAGTTCATGCCACATCTGCTGCACAAGTGACCCATCATGCGGACAACAGTATTACCTGGATACACTCACTGATGTGCTGTGGGAATTCCCCATTGCATTTGTAGTGCTGCATATGTGGGTAGCCAGTTACCTATCTGCTGCTGGCAATATGATGTGTATACCTGGTATGTACTTCACCTCCCAATGCATGCTCCACACTATAAACCTTGTAATGCTATCAGCTGTCCTGTGTTCACATACCTGACAGGTTGTCCTGGTGTCCCATGGTTCTCTCCATGTACAGCAGAATCCCAAGGGGAAGTACTGCCATGTGGTCAATCCCACTATCGCCTGTGCATACATGGACACACACACACCACACACACACACACACACACACACACACACACACACACACACACACATACACACATCGGACATGCATTGTCCACACTCCACTAGGTTACACTTACAAACACAATCAAGACACACACACACACCCCACACTCCCACATGTGGATTTGCACATTTGTACACACAGTCCTCCCATTACCCTTCTGTCAACATGCATTACATATGGTGCTCAACAGCATGCAGTGCAACTATAGTTACTTCATGCTAGCGGCAATATACATGTGTGTGAGGCATGGGCTGTGTTGGTAGGTGATGGCCTTTCCACATGTTAACACTGCACCCATGTGCAAAGTGTTACTGTGGACCTGTTCTGCACCCTGCCTTGTACTGTGCACCATACCTCACAGGTGTAAAATCCATTGATGCATCTATAGTACTGTGTCGGTTATGTCAGCTCCAATGCTCACAGCCCCTATGTGTTATAGCAACTCATACCTGTGATGATATGGGAACAGCTATCAGTTGTGGATGCCTGATGTCTGCATTACAGATCACAACATCAGCAGTGCATGTATAACCAGTACATGACTATTAAACTGACAACCAGCGGACCTTACCATGGCTGTGGGGGGTGCCCTACACATGACCCAGACCTCTGCATGGTTGCAAGGTCTACTCATGTGCACATCCCTTGGAGTGCACACACTGCTTTCACGAGTGCTGTGAGGACAGGGTTACGTCTGCAACATTTACTTAACCTGATTGTGTGCAGCTGCAGCCATGGTGATGTTGAGTCACACATATCCCTACTGTAGGCCATGTGTTCTGCCACACTTCACATCCCTGTGGACACATTGCACATCGACAGGATGTTAGTTATCTTGCGTGTGTCTGTTGTACCCTTCCAATACCCCAGTATGGTCTCTACTGTAATGCAGTGCATTTCACAGCAACACAATGTGAATGTGTACAGCATGCAGTATGGGTAGGTGTGTTAGACGTGTGCATGAGATATCCCATAGCTATTACATACCCAGTTTTTCATCATACATGAACACGAACCATACTCACCGGCTACGGGCTACTGCCGTAGTGGTATCCTGGAAGGACCTACATAGGAGTGTGAGAAAGCTGATGTCAGTGACCACAGCTGTGGCATTCATAAAAGATAAGTGCAGCATTACGTTTCATCAACAGTAGAATTACACAATATTACAGCTTATACACAACTGTTTATTACTACTACATAGCAGCAGACTATGTATATGAAATCTCAGATTTGCATGATGTACTTGTACAGATGCATATGTATACACAAGAGTGGGGTACCAATGTGCCCTGGGGCCTTACCTGCACACTCCTCAGCTGGTGTGCTGGCACCCACCTCCAAGATGTGCCCTGCCAGGTGTTAATGCTGCAGGCAGCCAGGTGCCACAAGGCTGCTGAGAAGCTCCTCCACACAGGTGAGGGGTGGATGGGTGGGTTGCCACCCCTGTTGCAAGGTGGTCTCCCCTTATGGCAGCTGCATGCAGGCATACATAGGGAAGCAGGTTGGTGCAATGATGTCGGACCTACTCATAGCTGCGGTTATGCAGTCCAACATCATTGACCCTGTGGACTAACTCATTCCACAGGGCAATCCTCTCCTGCTGGGTCATGGGCTGTCTACCCAAACAGCAGTTCATAGTGCTGTACCAGGTGGTTGATAATGATCTCTGTCTCAGCGGCGCTGTATGTGGGAAGATGACTATGTGATATGTTTCCTGGAAGACATAAAGATGGAAATAGGTCTGAGTCATCCATGCAGCAGGGTTACCATAGTTCTTAATACACATATTTGTCTCCCCCCACCATATCAGCTACAACAAACCATTCACAGACTGCAATTGTTATGTCAGCTGCTTACCTACCATTGGGACATATGTTGTATTGTACCAAGCTTTGTGCTATATGTATGTGCCATGCTTTGTGCTATGTGTTTGTAGCCATGCTCCCTGTGGGGACACTTAACTTTGCTGTCCTGTTACAGACTATTTCACCTGCATGCCATTTTCAGTGCCACTATATATATGTGTATAAATATACATATATGTACATATATGTGTAGATATATGTTGTACGTTGTTGATATACCTATGTCTATATGAGTGTCTGTGTATCTGTACACATACATGTCACATTCTGTATCACACAGATATGTGGAGTGCATACAGACATCTGGTCCACATTCTGTAACTGTCTTTCATTCACAGCTGCACTGTTCTGCCTTGCTGCAACACAGACAGGTGCCACATGTGAACACAGACAAATATTAGGGTGGTAAATATGGTGTGAGATTGCTGGTACGCCTATTACACACCTATGGCATTTGTGCATGCTACATTACACATTAACATGACTGTCCTGCAAGTGGTGTGCTCTGACACCCATGTGTCTATCATGACAGCAGTACTTCCACCACCAGCTCTTGTCCACACTAACATAACATACACAGATATTATGGGTGACATCTTTGTCATTCATTGCTGATCTGCACAGTTGGCGGGTATGTCCCACTGCTTACAGGGACAGACAGTATTGTCCAGAGCAGTTGTTCAGTGGGACATCATTACAGGGACAACTACAGATGGCACATATCAAACATTCAACATCATATAGCCTATTAATCTATACCACATAGTACATTAAATTGCATACAGTTATGTTTTACATACCTTTTATTTTTTGGACGGGTGTGACACCTTCACAGTTTTGGCTTGTAGGTTTTTGTTTCCCACTGTGTGTGAGTTTCATTTTATCTTTTTTTTTCCCTCTCTCTCTCTCTCTGTCTCTCTTCCTCTCCAGTAGAGCAATTGAGTTGATTTGAATGGATTGCAGCATGGCTTTTGTAGGTGATGCACATGATCAGGTGATGGGCTCTGCACCAATCAGCGTGCAACAGTTGCTGACTGCGTGCATCCTGCTGTGCAGTGATTCATTTAACCATTGTCATGGCAACCCAGTACTATGAATTGCTTACTCATGTGGGTGTTGTCCCTTCACCTGTCCAGTATGGAGGACATCCTTCCTGTATGTGGGCAGCAGTGTTACAGATGGCAGATTGCAGTACCTATTACAGCGAGGCTTGCAGACACAGGGCAACTACACAATCATAAGAAGTTCCAGACCTACAGACAGAGTGAGTAGTGTTGTTATGTGCATTGTATATTGCTGGTCTTGCAGTGTTTGCGTGTACATAGCTGTTTAGAATGGAATGTAGTCTGTCTGCATAGCTCTCAACAGTGGGCCTATCCACATGATGGCCAGTGGATTGCCTGTTTGCTTTTGCCTGTGCACCACACAGGTCTTGTCCTAGATATATCTCCGGCAATCTGTCTGTTGCATGCTATCAGTAGATGGCTACTTCCATTTGTGTTCCTGATGTGTTATTCCTGCATAAGGGTATCTTGCAATGAATCCTGTAACACCAGCAATTTGCAGGGTGTGTAACAGCAATATTATGGGTATGGCCCTGTGTTCCTGCCTCTGTCATCCACATATATGGCTGGCTTTGTCCTGCTGTGATACATTTAGGGGTTGTTCGGTATTGGCCTATCATTATTTACTGCTAACATTCCTGCTATCATCCCAGTCATATCGTGGACTCTCACAACATTTGTTGGTCAGGGTCCATACAAGTGACAGATACAAAGACATTAGCACAAGTAATAAATGTCCCCCTAGGTCTTGACTACAGGGTGTAACTGGCAGCTGATGAACAACATCTGTTATTGTTTATTATTACCTACCTTGATGGCAAATCCTTTGTCTACAGTTGTACAAACTGACGGGCTTGGGCTGGACAGCATAGTATGTTATATATCCGCACTGTCTGCATCTACTGTTTTGTGTGGGCCTTGCATTCCTCACTGATAAAATAAGTCCAGATCTATGTGCTGTAAGTAATGGCATACATTATTGTAAAATACACTGTAAAGGTTGTCTGTGTATACATACCTGTGTGTCGTCTCATGTCCTTTTAATAGAGAGTGGGTCTATGTGTAATGCAGTACTCCTGTTCAAGTATAAATGTCATTTAGTAGGTTATACAGCAAAACGATGTGGATATACATAGATTTCACATGGAAAATAGAATGTGCTGTAGTGGGACTCAAACCGGGAAGGTGTGCGCATTAGGCAGATGATCTGCCCACTACACTATTGCAGGTCTGCTTAATTTTAATTTCATACCCATGCTCCCTTTCCCTGGTCCCCGAGCTCCACTTACATAGCATCCATCCATTCTCCAGTTGCTAGCCCTGCCATACCACACCTCCACACATTTCCCTCTCTGCACGTCTCGGTACTCCTCCATTTTACTGTCTCGACACAACCTTCTGCAGGCTCTTCATCTGTTTAGTCCATGTACATTCGAGCCTTTCCTTGATCCTCCTCCGATACTGGTGGAAACATCATTGTGACCCGCAAAGTCTGGTTCATCCCGCCAGGGATGGACCTGTTGTTGTGTCACGAGTAGACTTTGCTGGTCTACACTGTTTCTCCCACTGGTAGCATCCTGCCAGGGGTTTGAGAAGCAGCAGTTTGCACACACACCAGACCAGCCTCATCTCTCGCTTCCATGGATGAAGCATGCCCCCATGGCATGCCCCGTTTTCCATTCCTCTCTTCAGTATTATACAAGACTTCTGTTCTCACGGTATGTGTGGACAGGCATTGTTCATATGATACACATAGATTGCTTGGAATACTGTGATTGAGCAATGTGCACATGTTTGTTGGTATTAATCTACATACTTGCATATATTTCCTATACTGTTGTCTGACTGCGCCAGATGATATGTTTGTGATAACAGCAGCTGATTGTATATCTGCCATGCCTTCGTGGTAACTCACTTGGACTATAGTGTGCAGGGTGGGGGGGGGTTGGGAACCTGGAAGTGCTGATTATGTTGTTACTGGCCACAATGAGGGCTGTGGGCTACAGCATGCCTAAGGCACTGCGGGGGAAGTGTAGGCGGGTATATGCTGGTGTGCGTGGGGCTCAGACTTGTTGACCTTTAGTTATGGTGTCTTAAACTGGGTTGGCCTCCACATTGCTTAACCAGCGTGGGCATTGCTTACCTCCACCCAAACAGGCATACTCCCACTTGCTGCCACATACCCCCATGCTACTTCATGAACATGTCAGTATTATACATGCTTAAGTCAGGTGTATATGTCAGGTATGACTGTTCACCAAGGTCAGTGTAAGATGAAGTGGGATTCCAGTTTTGCATCTCTGGATAGGTTACATTCAGGTATTTGGGTTAGGTTTAGTTATGCCATACCTGTATTGTAGAGTAGATGTGAATAGTGAATGTGTAGGCGGGTAGGTGGAGGGGGGACATTTTAACTGTATATTAGGCTGTTCGACTGATTGGTGGGGGAGCAGTAGTGCAGGTTTGCACGGTGTTGGGATATGTATGTGAGGCAGGACATGAGGTGTTGGTGTCAGTAGTTGGTGTATGAGTGTGGAGTGTTAGTTGGGGGGGTGGACTTCTCCAGGTGGTGAGCAGGTGGTGATCCAGGTGTGCTTGAGTTTTCCCTTCATGTGTTATTTACATGTGTTGTCTGGGACAGCTACGGTAATACACCTGGGTTGGGGGTTTCAGATTCTGCCAATATAGTTGTGTGGAGGGTGTCACCTACTTGTGACTGTGAACATTACTAGGAATGAAACAGGGGTCGATAGGTCAGTGGTGTTATTGGGCCACACAGAGGGTATGATAGTAGGGGACATGTTCAGGGATTTGCAGGATGGCTGATGGGAAGGTCCACAGCTGGCCATTTCTTCTACAGTGACAGCTGTGTATATACCCTGCATTTAGGGGTAGGTCTGGACACTCACACCCCTGGGAGGGGGTGAGGATAGCAATAATACCTTGTGATGCCAATTAGTTTGGCTTACATGCCTACAGTGGGGTATTGCGACCATGTGTTCTTTGGTGTCATTTAGTGGGTTGGCAACAACATATCTAGTTATACCATCCTTTGCCATGCAAATTAGACATTGCTGCTGTGGGACTTGTACAAGGCGTGGCTGCTCATTAGGTGTCAGTTCTGCCCAATGCACAATATTGCTTACATCCCTGGGCGGTCCACATAGAACCACTCCAGCCAACACCTGCATGCCTAGACCCATAATTACATACCCATAGTTCCCCACCCACACCTCCTCTTTGGCACTCTTCTTTACTCCAGGTGCAGGTTGGGTCTGAACACACCAGTAGACACTGCCCAGTCCCCACTTCTCAGGACTCATCACGTGCGTTGTCTCGCCCCATGGGTCATCAGGCTTCCCCAACCTTGTAGACCAGGTAAATGCGTGCCCTTCCATAGGTTATCTGTGTAATGACTGGAAGGCCGAATAGCCATAAAAAGTTTTGGCTTGTCTCACAAGGGATATTCTTGTTTTTGTTTCAAGATTAGATTTGGTGGGTCTCTCCCACTGGTAGTATCCTGTCTGTAGTCTGGGAAGCTTTTGTTTGTTTACTTTTATTGTGTGTTTGTATGTTTCACCTGTCAAGCTGAGGGGGGGTTGATGCTATGTGTTACACGTTTGTTGACTGGGCCCTTCATCCCCATTGGCACAGGCTGTGAACATATGTAGTCCTTAACAGCTGTATCATATCTTAGCTATATATCTGTGTATATTTACACACACACACACACACACACACACACACACACACACACACACACACACATATATATATACACACACACACACACACACACACACACACACACACACATATATATATATATATATATATATCTGTATATGTATGCATACACATATATATATATATTGCTGTATGTGTGTGTGCATATATATATATATATATATATATATATATATATATATATATATATATATATATATATAATGACATGTGGATGTATGGGTGGCTGCACATGTATATATCTATATGTGGGTATTTATATATGTCTGTCTATGTATGTATACATTTGTACTACAGAGAAGGAGAGGTATATCTCCATGTAGTTATCGGTATATATACACACGCATATCTCTACATATTTAGCTACATATCCTGTCATGTTGCCTGTTATTGCTGGGTACTGTTTCGTGTGCATACCGGCCAATCTTGTGTGCCAAGTATGCTTTGTGATACCAACAACTAAATCCGTTAGCGTACACAGAGTCACACATGATATCTATTGCTAGTACCAGGTAATCATTTGCCCCATGCAGGACAGCCCAAACATTGGGTACACAACTTTTTTCTACACCCACAGTTACATAGGTGCCCAAGGCTATGTGCATGGACTACGGTGTGTGCCAGACCTAGGATACTTGGGTTGATACAACATAAAGGATGGTCCCTGGAGGGGGGTGTGGAGGGAGGGCAATGTGTAGTGGTGTGGTAGCTACGGGCCGGTGATCAGGGTTGAGATGGTGGCTGAGTGTGTGCAGCGGGTGGGGGGAAGCAGAACTGTGGATAATGCATGTATGGATTGTGTATGGCCTTGGTTGGATGGGCCTGTACTGCTCGGGCTGCCTAGTGGGTGCGGGAGAGGAAGATGGATGTCAACATGTGGAACATGACTGAGAAATAATTTAAATCCCTATTTCAATGACACACGTACATTACATTGAGCTTGGTAGTGTTTTATAAGGAGGTCGTGTTTGTCTGGGCGGGGGGTATGCCAATTCGTATGTGACGTATATTGTTTGAGGCCTGTCAAGGCCTTTCACGGTGCATGTGGACATGTATGTGTCTGTTAATCTACCATTGCTATCTACAGATGTCTGGCCATATATACCTCTGTAGGTGTATATATTTGCTTACATATTTCTAACTATGTCCGTATATACCTATGGGGACATTTCTCTGTGTACATATGTGTAACTTGCTGTGTATATGTGGACGTATGGTTGTTGACATATATATGTGTAGTTGTCGGCATTTGCATGTATATCTGTTCATATATGTGTATATGTTTGTATATGTAAATATATATATATATATATATATATATATATATATATATATATATATATGTGGATAGTTTTATATATATGCGTGACTACATCTATAGATATATTATATCCATTTAGATAGTAATTTATTTGCACACACAAGTCCATCTAGTTGTAGGTCTACATTCTCTGTGCTGTTGCATGACTGAACTGGATGATATGTTTCTGACAACGTTGACTTTATTTGCATCTGTTATAGCTTAGTAGTAACTCATTTTGTCTATAGTGTGCAGGCTCCTTGGTTCAAGACTTGCAGGCACTGTTTATTTTGTTGCTGGGCAGAACACTGGTGGTTGGATACAGACTGATTAAGGCACTTTAAAGCAGTTGTAAGCAGGTTTGCATGGGTTTTAACATAGCTAAGCATGCCAACTGCTGGTTACAGTTTTTTACACTCAGTTAGCTTCTAAATTGCCTAACCTGTGTAAGCATAGCTTACCCCCATGCAAACAGGCTGTTAACCACTTACTGCTGTTTAAAAGTGCCTACTCCCACTTACCCACATGCTAATTTCTTTAAAAGAAAAGAAAAAGGGGTGAATGGACAGTGGTGAAAAAGGGGCACAAAGAGGGAAAGACAGTAGGCAAGATAGCTAGGTATGTGCAGGAAGGGTGTAGGGAAGGACCATAGCTGCCCATTTCTTCTACAGCAACAGCTGTGCATATGCAATGACTTTGGAGGTACATTTGAACACTCCAACCCCTGGGAGAGGGGTGAGGACAACAATAATATGTTGTGATGCCAATTAGACCAGATTACATGTGTCCAGTGGACATGTATGTAAAATGGACAGCTATGTATGGGGCGTGAATTTTTTTTGGGGGGGAACAGATTGCCCTTTTTTTAAGGTGAGAGTGGGATGTTGGGGAAGGAGAATATGTATGCTCAAGGAAGATAAGTTGGGTAGGATGACAGACAAGACAGCATACAGGGGCGGTATATGACACATGTGGGGGGAAACACCTTGGATGGGGAGGGGTGTTTGGAGGTCAACAAAAAACAGTGGGACTGAGGTCCCCACCCTTGGGCAGTAACCACTGCAACTTCACGGCCCCAAATTTGGCTGTGCTGGGGGCCATGTAGGAGGGGCAGGCTCACCCTCTAATTGCACCACTTGGCCCTCAAGCTGGCATAGCCAGTCTCGAAACTCCATAGTGAGCTCCCTATGCAGCACGGCCTGGACCTGACGATGTGTGACATGTTCCTCTCAATGCCCGCTCATGGGAGGGGGTGAACCCCATCCCCTGCAGTGGTTCCACCTGAAGGTGGTGCAGGGCCAACAGAGGAGGAGGTCCCAGGCTGAGCCCCAGACATGGTGGTGCCTATTGCCATGGCCAGCTGAGGTGGGACAGGTGGGTCCACTAGGACCAGCCTTCCCATATGAGCTTAGTTATAACAGCATGCATAGGTATTCCCATTAACCCAAAACACCAGATTTAAAACAGTTGCAGAGCAAGCAGAACACCTGCATATATGGAACAGCAGTGGCCATTACAACAGCATGTAGGTTTCATTGATGGCAACAGGCCACCAATATGGGTGTATTTTAACATGGCACATGCATAGAAACAAATGTGAATATTTATAAACCGGGACATATGTTCCAACATAAGTTTGGAGTGCACACATACCGAATGAGGTGTGTCATTGGGTTATTTTTGCACATATGGTAGGGGTGAGAGAGAGAGTGCAATTAACAACTAGTATATCCTTGTGGTTTTCACAACATTCTTAGTCACTGCAGTGATCTGTCCCTTACATGTACTATTACACTACCCAATGGCCTTATATTGTACACTGGTATTTTTATAGATCATTATATATGCGACCTGTGTCTTACATACCGGCGTGAAAAGATGCAGGTGTTAATGCAACATATGTTGAAAATTGCTCTTATACACTTTGGGTGAGGTGATAGAATGACAGGTTTGTTTTCATATACATTCTCTGAGTATGTACAAATCTGACTATCAGTTATATGTCATTAATGCCGGCCTACATTTCTTGGCTCATCACACTGATTTTTCAGGGGAACAGGCTGGTGATTGGGCCATTTATCTGGACATATTGGAACAGTTGTGGGGTATGATATGCATACTACTTTCTATTTGAACATTCTAGCAAATTCTGTACAGTTGTTGGGTGTAATTATGCATATAGCTTTCTATCTGAACATTGTTACAAAAGCTGTACAGTTGGGTATGATTATGCATACAAGTTATTAGCACTCCCATGATTCAAACCCCTGCTGTGTATGACAAAGACACTACAGTTAACGTCACAGTACAATGTGCTATCAGGGAATTGATGCAAAGCTTTCTACTGTTTCCTGTGTAAGTCTCCCTCACTTGTACAATATGACTGACCTCTTGGCACTTCCAACATTGTTATACAGAACTTCATACACATTTTATCAGCAGACCACAGTGTGGGTAACACTGCTTAATACAACAGCTCTATATATAGTATGCAACAGTTCAACAACATATGAAAGAAGAGTAAACAGAAGCACTCCAGGGGTTATACATTTATTCATAGAATATTACACATTTAGTTATACTGGTATGACACTTTCTAAGGCTCTTAAATTTATTTGTTATGACAGTACATGCTGAATAATTACTAACCTGCCTCGCAACACAGCCTTTGCAACCTAGCATCATGGGCTTGCTGGTTTATAGCCCGCTCATTTGCAGCTGTCAGAGAAATACAGTGATATTTAGCCATACCTATCCATAGTATACACAAGCTAGGCAATTATTCACTACTTAGTAGAATGAGTACTTACTCAGTACTGGGGCAGTAGGCATCTGCTGAGACTCCTGGATCCACTGTTCCAGTACATCTCCCCTGCACCGCTTCAGGTCAGCATGGTGGTGCCTGACCTGCTTACCAGTCCGGGGGATACCTAGGGCACTGGTGAGGTCACAGGCGAGACTGTCCCAGGCCTTCATTTTATACTGAGAGCCCTGGTACTGGCCCTGCAGTAGTCTCTGCTCATGGTGTTTTACCAGGAGCTATACCATGATTTTTGACTCCTGGATGCCCAGCGCTGCGCTCTGAATCGAGTGCCTTCACCCACACCAGCCATTCTGCCTGCAGTAGGAACCTACAACCAGTTATGGGATGTATTCCCACCTGTGGGGTTTAAATATGGCCAACTTCCCACACTTTCTGGGACTGGCCGGTTTTGAAAAGGCTAAGCTATGGGTACACCTGCTTACCTAAGGTTGGCAGTGCTTAAGGAGGTATAGGTAGACTGAATCAGTTGCCCTACACATTGCTTACACTTAACAAGCTAAGCTGTGTAGCGGTTAGCATTGCTTAACAGCTACTTAGCATTATATTTGATTTTTGTCAGTGATTTATTATTCATTACAGGTTATATATGTGTCTGGTAGCCATGATCCATGTGTACATACACTGTATGGGGTCCTGGGGACTTCTACAATTTATTACAATAACACCTCACATCTGTGCTTACTGCAGTACTCCAGTTCACATATTTATGTGATGTAGCTGGGTATACAACATAAGGCTGTATAGAAAGTCCTTTCACATGTTCAGCTTTTTTTCCTATGGAGAGGTCTGTTTCTTAAAACCTCATTTGCATCTATTGTTGTGGTGGCTTAGTGGTTAAGTACTGTGATTATCATGTACAATATCCTGAGTTTGAGCCTTGCAGAAG